>NW_016808231.1:5620173-5675971 GCF_001698545.2 Rhinopithecus bieti | reverse complement strand
ATCGCTGCAGGCTCAGCCTCCCGTGTTCACGCCAGTCTCCTGCCTCGGACTCCCGAGTGGCTGGTGCTTCAGGCGCCCGCCAGGTCGCCCGGCTAGTTTTTTGTATTTTTAGTAGAGACGGGGTTTCACCGTGTTAGCCAGGATGGTCTTGATCTCCTGACCTCGTGATCCGCCTGTCTCGGCCTCCCAAAGTGCTGGGATTACAGGCTTGAGCCACCGCGCCCGGCCTATAAGTTTTAATTTTGTTTTTTTTTGAGACAGAGTCTCACGGTGTCACCCAGGCTGGAGTGCAGTGGCGCATTCTCGGCTTACTGCAACCTCTGCCTCCTGAGTTCAAGCAATTCTCTGCCTCAGCCTCCCAAGTAGCTGGGATTACAGGTATGTGCCACCACGCCCAGCTAATTTGTTTTATTTTTAGTAGAGACAGGGTTTCACCATGTTGGCCAGGCTGATCTTGAACTCCTGACCTCGTGATCCACCTGCCTCAGCCTCCCAAAGTGCTGGGATTATAAGCATGAACCACTGCACCCGGCCCAGATAATTTAAAGAAATACAAAGTGTAACATCTGTAAATTTGTTTAAAGTTTGCAGTGAGGAAGATCTTTCTAACCAAGACAAAAAAGCTGAAAAAGTTAAAAAATTCAAGTAAATAGAAAAATTAGAAAACTTCAGTATGACAAAAACAGCCATGAATACAGTTAAAAGACCACAATGTAGGGAGACCCCATATCTACCCTCCACCACAAAATTAACTGGCCATGGTGGCGTGCGCCTGTGGTCCCAGCTACTCAGGAGGCTGAATTGGAAAGATCGCTTGAGCCCAGGAGGTCAAGGCTGCAGTGAGCTGTGATTGCACCACTGTACTCCAGTCTGGGTGATGGAGCAAAACCCTGTCTCAAAAAATAAAAATTAAAAAGGTGACAGAGAAAGTATTTGTACATACAATAATACCTGAAATGTTAAAGTACTACAATTTTTTTAATGCTCAAAGGCTTAAATAGGCAACTCATGGCCGGGCGTGGTGGCTCATGCCTGTAATCCTAGCACTTTGGGAAGCTGAGGCAGGTGGATCATGAGGTCAGGAGATCGAGACCATCCTGGCTAACATAGTGAAACCCCGTCTCTACTAAAAATACACAAAATTAGCCAGGCATAGTGGCATGTGCCTGTAGTCCCAGTTACTTGAGAGGCTGAGGCAGGAGAATTGCTTGAACCCAGGAGGTGGAGGTTGCAATGAGCTGAGATC
The DNA here is from genome assembly GCF_001698545.2 of Rhinopithecus bieti. Taxonomy (NCBI): domain Eukaryota; kingdom Metazoa; phylum Chordata; class Mammalia; order Primates; family Cercopithecidae; genus Rhinopithecus; species Rhinopithecus bieti. The sequence goes on along the minus strand of NW_016808231.1, from coordinate 5,674,725 downwards.
CTGACACTGCACTATAGCCTGGGCAACAGAGTGAGACTCTGTCTCAAAAAAAAAAAAAAAAAAAAATAGGCAACTCAGAGAGGAAATACAAAGTACCATGTGAAAAGATGCTCAATCTCCTAGTAATCAGAAACATGACAAGCAACAAGGGGATATTACTTTTTTAAAAATAGAGGTAGAGTTGTTATGTTGCCAAGGCTGGTTTAGAACTCCTGGGCTCAAGCAGTCCTCCTGCCTTGGCCTTCCAAAAGTGCTGGGATTACAGGCCTAAGCCACCACCCCTGGATGAGGGGACATGATTTTTCACCCACTATACTGTCACAAATCAATATGATTGCCACAGTTACCTTTAATGAGCATGCAGACATAGAAGCACTTTCACATCTCAAGTTAGGAGTTAAATTTGTGAAGCTTTTTTTTTTTTTTTTTTTTTTTGTGACGGAGTCTCACTCTGTCACCCAGGCTGAAATGCAGTGGCGCAATCTCCACTCCCTGCAACCTCCACCTGTGAGGTTCAAGCGATTCTCCTGCCTCAGTCTCCCGAGTAGCTGGGATTACAGGCACCCGCCACCATGCCTGGCTAATTTTTGTATTTTTAGTAGAGATGGGGTTTCACCACGTTGGCCAGGCTGGTGTCAAACCCCTGACTTTAGGTGATCTGCCCGCCTTGGCCTCCCAAAGTGCAGGGATTACAGGTGTCAGCCACCACTCCTGGCCTGTGAAGCTGTTTTGGAAGGCAATTTGATGCAAGTTTTCAAAATTAAAAATGCACAAGCCTAGGCTAGGCACGGTGGCTCATGCCTGTTAATCACAGTACTTTGGGAGGCCGAGGTGAGCAAATCACTTCATCCCAGGAGTTTGAGAACAGCCTGGGCAACAAAGAGAGGCCTCGTTGCTATAAGAAATAAAAAAATTAGCTGGGTGCCACATGACTGTGGTCCCAGCTACTCTGAAGGCTGAGGTGGGAGGACTGCTTGAGCTTAGGAGGTCAAGGATGCAGTGAGCCAAGATTATGGCACTGCACTCCAGCCTGGGTGACAGAGCGAGAACCTGTCTCAAAAAAAAAAAAAAAAAAAAAGAAAAAAGAAAGCACAAGCCTTTTGCTTCAGTGATTCCATTTCTAAGACTATATCCAGTGTACACAAATATGCATGTTTGAAATGTTCATTGGAGTACTGGTTGTTAAAGGAAGCAATTGGAGACAATCTAATGGGGAGATAGTCAATACAGCTGTGGCATATGCATAGTATGCATGCTCTACAGTTGTTAAGAGTGGCAATGGCCTATTCATCTGGACCTAGATAGATATCAAAGGCACACTGCTAATATGTAAAAAGAAGATCTGCAAAATATGTATAGCATGATATGTACATATAATTAATCCATATAGGTACATGAAGTTCCTTAGGAGGCTGGGAGGATGCACAGCATGGAGACATTAGGTGGGGGTGATGGAAAAGTCCCTCTTTTTTTTTTTTTTTTTTTTTTTGAGACAGAGTCTCGCTTTGTTGTCCAGGCTGGAGTGCGGTGGCGTGATCTCAGCTCACTGCAACCTTCACTTCCTAGGTTCAAGCGATTCTCCTGCCTCAGCCTCCCAAGTAGCTGGGATTTCAGGCGCCCACCATCACACCCAGCTAATTTTGGTAGTTTTAGTAGAGACGGGGTTTCACCATGTTGGCCAGCTGGTCTCGAACTCCTGACCTAAAGTGATCCTCCCCCGTTGGCCTCCCAAAGTGCTGGGATTACAGGCATGAACCACTGTGCCCAGGCCCTCATTTTGTTTGCATACATCTATATTCATTGAATCTTCTACAAGGTTTATTCATGCATGCCTATTGTTCCACTTATCTATTGTTGCATGAAAAACACCCCAAAACTTAATAGTGTGAAAGAGCAGCCCTTTTATTATGCTCACAACTTGGTGGTCTGATTTCAAGCAAGACACAGAGGCACAACTCATCTCGTTCCACAGTGGCTGAATCTTCAGCTAAGGTGGCTCCAATGGCTGGAGAACACTGGAATAGTTAAACTGGGGTTGTATATCTGGTGTTTCGATACTTGCTGTCTATACTTGGATTTCTTTTTATTTTTCTTTTCTCTAATTAAGACTGAGTTTGACTCTGTCATTCAGGCTGGAGTGCAGTGGTGCGATCTTGGCTCACTGCAATCTCCGCCTCCTGGGTTCAAGCGATTCTCCTACCTCAGCCTCCTGAGTAGCTAGGATTACAGGCACATGCCACCACACCCAGCTAATTTTCTGTGTTTTTTGTTTGTTTTGTTTTTTTTTAGATGGAGTGTCGTTCTGTCGCCCAGGCTGGAGTGCAGTGGCACGATCTCGGCTCACTGCGAGCTCCACCTCCCGGGTTCACGCCATTCTCCTGCCTTAGCCTCCCGAGTAGCTGGGACTACAGGTACCCGCCACCATGCCGGGCTAATTTTTTGTATTTTTTAGTAGAGACAGGGTTTCACTGTGTTACCCAGAATGGTCTTGATCTCCTGACCTCTTGATCCACCCGCCTCAGCCTCCCAAAGTGCTGGGATTACAGGCGTGAGCCACCACGCCCGGCCAGTTTTCTGTATTTTTAGTAGAGATAGGGTTTCACCATGTTGGCCAGGCTGGTCTGGAACTCCTGACCTCAGGTGATCCACATGCCTTGGCCTCCCAAAGTGCTGGCCCTAATTTTCGTATTTTTAGTAGATATGGGGTTTTGCCACATTGGCCAGGCTGGTCTTGAACCCCTCACCTCAAGCGATCAGTCCTCCTCAGCCCCCCAAAGTGCTGGGATTACAGGCGTGAGCCACCGTGCCTGGCGTATAGATGGATTCCTTGATTCTTCTTCCCTTTGCCTCTGCTGGGGCTGGAGTGTCCCAAATTGCTTCTTCACTCATTTGTCTAGTGCTTACGCTGGGATGGCAGAAACAGCTGATGACTGAACATCTGTTTCACTCCATGTGGACAGCTTGGGCTTCCTCACAGCATGGCAGTTTCAAGTTAGGCTTTTTATGTAATGTTAAAAAATGAAGACTTTTTAACAAGAAATCCAGCCTGACCTATGATTTATAACAACATTCACTGAAATAGAGCACACTATCCTTCATTTATTTTACCAGTCAAGAAAAATGTGCCACCTATTTGGAAATCCTCTATCAGGCCTGTTTTTTCCTTCCAAGTTTCTTATGCCATTACTCAAATTAATATATAGAGCACTAGTTCTCAATTTTGGCTGCATATTAGAATTAATGGGGAGCTTTAAATAGCTGGACTGTGGCCCAGACCACAACTGTAATCCCAGCACTTTGGGAGGCTGAGGTGGGCGGATTGCTTGAGTTCAGGAGTTCGAGACCAGCCTGAGCAACATGGCAAAACCTGTCCCTAACAAAAATACAGAAGTTACCCAAGTGTGATAGCATGTGCCTGTGGTCCCAGCTACGCAGGAGGATTACTTTAGCCCAGGAATTCAAGGCTGCCGTGAGCCGTGATTGTGCTACTGCGCTCTAGCCTGGTGACAGAGCGAGACACAGTCTCAAATAAATAAATAAAAAGCTTGGCCTGAGGCCCAGACGAAACACATTAGAATTTCTAGGAGATGTGGTAACCAAGAATTGGAATTTTATTTTATTGAGACAGAATTTTGCTCTTGTTGCCCAGGCTGGAGTGCAATGGCGCAGTCTCAGCTCACTACAACCTCTGCCGCCTAGGTTCAAGCAATTCTCATCCCTCAGCCTCCCAAGTAGCTGGGATTACAGGTGCCCGCCACCACACCCGGCTAATTTTTCTATTTTTAGTAGAGACGGGGTTTCACCGTGTTGGCCAGGATGGTCTCGAACTCCTGACCTCAGGCGATCCACCCACCTCGGCCTCCCAAAGTGCTGGGATTACAGATGTGAGCCACTGCGCTCGGCCAGGAATTGGAATTTTAGAAAGGTCCCCAGGTGATTCTAATGTTGACCAAGGTTCAGACCCTCTGATCTAGATGGTGAGTAACTCTTCCATCACCAGCAGCTTCCAGGAGTGTCTCATTAGTGCACAACTGCCAAAAGTGACTATGGGCCAAGTAACTGGTTGGCCATGTAAGCCAGGTCACGGAATTGTAGGAAACCTTGACTGATGGTGAAAGACTGCCTCCTGTCTTTCCCGGGCTGACTCCTGTTCCCCATGGCACCCTCTTCTGTTTTGAAAGTCGCAAGACCACTGAAGAACCTGCAGCCTTCACTCCCTTGTTACAGCCAGAACGATACATCTTTGCATACAGCAGCTGTGGCCAGTGCTAGGTCTGACTCCTACCCTGCCAGTCCTTTCCTCGTTAAGCAAAATGGCTTAAAGGACAGAAAACATGGCACTTTGAGGAATAACATAAACAAATCGTCTGCTCGCTTCCTAGGGGAAGCTCTGAGACCCTACCCACAATCCTTACCCCATTGGAGCTATTTGCTTCAAAGCTTTTCTCTTTAAGAGCAATGAGGGTCCAACATAAGCAGAGCACTTAGGGAAATTTGGCAAACCCTGAATTTCTGGGAGGAAGAAACAGAGGGGTACCCTCAGGAAGGAGGAGGATTGTGGGAGTGTCTGTCTTCACAAGATCTTGACAAATAGTACAAGTGACTAGGGATTTCTCCTAGCACATTAGAGCAGGCAGGACAGACGGGAGGACCCACCCCTTATGCTCCCAGCCAACCTCCCTGCAGCAGAACCTACAACCTCCTTCTTCCCCTTTCTGGATAAGATTTGTTTCTGAGGCTGGAGTCAGTGCCTTCAAACCAACAGGCAGAGATAACCTTGCTAATTATGCCCCTTTCCTTGATCTTTTTTTGAAATGAAATGGTTCTGTTACCAGTAGAGGGTCTTGACACAAATTTTCCAGGTTCTTGGCGTTTTGAACAAAGAACTGGACAAAATGCACAGCAAAGCAAGGTAAGAATGAAGCGACAAAAGCAGAGATTTATTGAAAATCCATGCCACAGTGTGGGAGCCGGCCAAGCAGCAGCTTAAGGGCCTGGATGGAGAATCTTCTTGGATCCTAACACTCCCTATAGGTTTCCCATTGGCCACTTTGTGTTCACTCCACATAAATTAAGTGGTGGCCCACAAAAGTGAAGTTACAAAGTTTCACTTCAGTGGTTGCTTTTTGCAACCAATCAGAGGTACTTTCAATTTACCATCTGCCCGTCAGAAAGGGTGGGCATTGGCAAAGGGAGTAGCCTCTGATCCTTTTGTTACTTATGTGTGGAAAAGTTGGGGTTTTTCTTTTGATTTAGTTCTAGGAAGTCAGGGTGAATTGGCTTTCGGTTCCCTGCCTCCAGACCCTATTCTGCCTCAGTTCAAATACACAAAACCTAACAAATACCTATATGACCACCATCCACAACTAATCAATGGCAGTGTCTATTTGTTTGACTTTTTTTCCTATTTTACAAGAAGCAAAAGCACCTCTGGACTCTCCACCAGACAGCTATGTGCAGCCACTCCAGCATGGTGTTCTCAGGGTAACTAGACTTCTTACACCGGCTCCACGTGCAAGTTCTCCTAGCAAACAAGATAGAGATTTCAAGGCCTTTTATGACCTCACCCTGGAGGCCACACCACATCTGTATTTCATTGCATTTCATTATATTTCATTGGTAGCAGTCACAAGCTGCCCAGATACAAGGCAGAGGGACAGACGCCCCACTTCTTGATGGGATGAGTGGCAAAAAACATCTGTGACCATGTTTAAAACCCAGATTTGGCTGTTACAGGTTTGTGAATTTTTTTTATTTTTATTTTTATTTTTTTTGAGACGGAGTCTCGCTCTGCTGCCCAGGCTGGAGTGCAGTGGCCGGATCTCAGCTCACTGCAAGCTCCGCCTCCCGGGTTCCCGCCATTCTCCTGCCTCAGCCTCCTGAGTATCTGGGACTACAGGCGCCTGCCGCGTCGCCCGGCTACATTTTTGTATTTTTTAGTAGAGACGGGGTTTCACCGTGTTAGCCAGGATGGTCTCGTTCTCCGTACCTCGTGATCCGCTCGTCTCGGCCTCCCAAAGTGCTGGGATTCCAGGCTGAGCCACCAAGCCCGGCGTTAAATTTTTAAACGTTAAAAATTATTAAAAAAAAAAATGGTCGGGCGCGGTGGCTCAAGCCTGTAATGCCCAGCACTTTTGGGAAGGCCGAGACGGGCGGATCACGAGGTCAGGAGATCCGAGACCCATCCTGGCTAACACCAGTGAAACCCCCGTCTCTACTAAAACTACAAAAAACTAGCCGGGCGACGTGGCGGTGCCTGTAGTCCCAGCTACTCGGGAGGATGAGACAGGAGAATGCGTGAACCGGGAGGCCGGAGCTTGCAGTGAGCTGAGATCGGCCCACAGCACTCGCAGCCTGGGTGGACAGAGCGAGCACTCCGTCTCAAAAAAAAAAAAAAAAAAAAAACCCAGGAGACAAGGTCATGGAAGTGTGTCCCTCCCATTCACTGACCAAGGTGAGGGGCCTCTAGTCCTTCGCTGCTGACCTTCAGCTTCCCTTCCTCTTAAAAAGGGGTCCTAATTGGGGAGAGATGGCTGAAGAGTTATCATAAAAATACCAAGTAGGAGCCAGGTGCAGTGGCTCACATCTTTAATCCTAGCAGTTTGGGAGGACAAGGTGGGAGGATTGCATGAGCCCAGGAGTTCAAGACAAACCTGGGCAACATAGCAAGGCTCTGTCTCTACAAAAAAGGAAGAGTACAAAGTAGGGCCATTTAGTATGGTTTCATGTTTATTAAAGGTCTTCAGTTTTAGATTTTTGAAGTTATCACCAGTAAAATATCCAGTTGTGGTCTTGTGTTGAGTGTTGAAGATGTTATTTAAATGCAGATATGTAAAATATACCACAATTTTTGTGCTATTTTAATTTTCTAGGAGTCTTAAAAAAATGTGTGGCTACTGAAACTGTGCCCCAAAGAGTTAAAGAAATCAGTAACTAACAGAAATTCTTGAGTCTGCAGGATGGCAGATGAGAAACAACTTGCTGGCCAGGTGCAGTGGCTTACGCCTGTAATCCCAGCACTTCGGGAGGCTGAGGTGGGTGGATGACTTGAGGTCAGGAATTCGAGGCCCGGCATGTTGGTGGGCGCCTGTAGTCCCAGCTGCTTGGGAGGCTGAGGCAGGAAAATCACTTGAACCTGGGAACCGGAGGTTGTAGGGAGCCTGTATCATGCTATTGCACTCCAGCCTGGGCGTTGCAGCTAAACTCCTTCTCAAAAAAAAAAAAAAAAAATTGGAAAAGAGAAGAAACAACTTGCTGAAATGCTGACGAAATGCTGAAATTCCTTCCTTATGAGATAGAAGAAGAACAAGCAGAAATCTGTTGGAGCCAATAAGGCTGACTGGAGTCTGCACAGAACGAGCTTGCTGACAGCACAGCCTGAATTTTCACCACAGGTTTCATGCTGTCCCTGAATTCGCACGAGACCCATTACATAGCCTGAAGAGATAACTGTGAAAGCCCAAGGACTTTCCAGATGTCCTCTTTCCTTCCACTAATCACCTACTAATCTCAGAATCCACCACCTGAACCTTTTCTAATAAAAATAACTGCCTTAAAGCCAACACGGGACAGCTTTGAGCTTGATATTCTTGTCTCCTTGTGAGTCGACTTGCAATACAAAGCTTTTCTTTTTTCAGAAACCCAGTGTCATAGTATTAGCTTCTAGGGTATCAGGCTGGAATGCAGTGGTGCGATCATGGCTCACTGTAGCCTCGATCTCCTGGGCTCATGCGGTCCTCCCACCTCAGCCTCCCAAGCAACTAGGACCACAGGCATTTGCCACCATACTTGGCTAATTTTTGTATTTTTTTTGTAGAAATGGTATCTCACTATGTTGTCCTGGCTGGTCCCATGCTCTTGGGCTCAAGTGATTCTTCTGCCTATGCCTTCCAAAGTGCTGGGAAATGCCTCCCAGACTGGAAATATGGGATGGCTTCCCAGTTGTTAAAACACCCTGATTTGGGAGCTGATTGCTTCTCAACACTAAGGAAAAGCTAAGAGCTGAGTTTGCCTTCCCGTTCTGTTCTCAGGTTTCTCTCCTTATAGAGAGGTTCTGATCATCTACAAGTTTGGCTAAATCTGGGGTGTTTCCACTGATTTCCTAAATGTTTATAGTCTTTTTTTTGGTAAAATTGATGATTCAATTTTATTCTCCTCTGAAGTAACAATAGATGCAGAGTTGGACATTTCTTCTGCTTTGAAGAATCTGCATTTTCTCTCCTGATCTCAAAACCTGTAAGAAGAAAAAGAAATTGCAGATATCACCTTGTCCAAGGAGAAAGAGAGGCGGAAAAAACAGTTGTATTAAAGTAGTAGAGAAAAAATAGAAACTGCTAAATAGAATCCCAAAGGCTTTTATTCCAAGTAAGGCTGAATTTTTCTTTTCTTTCTTCCTGTTTCTTTCCAGTGAACACTCACCTCTCCTGGAGTCAAGTCATTGTTTCTTTCCTTTGGAATCCTCCTATTCCTGCACCCATGGCACTTCTCTATGCTCCAATGGGAAGTACAGGTCAGGGTTTGGGACTGGATATACTGGTCATAAGAAATACAGGGAACATGATAGTCTGGGTCACACTGATTTTTCCTGAGTTCAGGCTTATTTCCAGGACATATGGCCTCTCCATATTCATTTCCTTCTAAATTAGGATTATTTCACCTGGAGCCTCTAACAGGCAGTTGGCTTTTTTTGAGACAGGGTCTTGCAGTGTCTCCCAGGCTGGACTGCAGTGGCACAAGCTCAACTCACTGCAGCCCAGGCTTAAGGGCTCCTCCCACCTTAGCCTCTGGAGTAGCTGGGACCACAGACATGTGCTACCATGTCCTGATAATTTTTTAAAAATTCTATAGAGAGAAGGGCTCTCTCTGTTGCCCAGGCTGGTCTTGAACTCCTGGCTCAAGCAATCCTCTTGCCTCGGCCTCCCAAAGTGCTAGGATTACAGGTGTGAGCCACTGTGCCTAGCATAACAGGCAGTTTTTCAACATTAGAACAAAATCTAGGAGTGCAAAAGGCTTACTGCAAAAATAATAAAACAAACATTAGAACAAAACAAAATAGGGGAAGATCCTTTTGTGCTCAATTCAAAGCTATTTTCCAATCACTGGGAAGAGGAGTGAATTAATTCTGCTAACGTCAATGCACTGATTTAGTTTTACCTCATTTTTTGAATATTTTGATAATAAAATTATTTAAGTTAGAACCAAAATATCAAGTTAATCGTCCTAAAATTCTGACTATATTAAAACTGAGAACTATTCTCTTATTGAATCCAAGAGAAGAGAGAGGTAAATGTGGTAAACTATGTCCTGGATTAATTTCAGTTAAGAGACTTTCAAATAAGAATTGGTATCTGAGGCCGGGTGCGGTGGCTCAAGCCTGTAATCCCAGCACTTTGGGAGGCTGAGAGGCGCGGATCACGAGGTCAGGAGATCGAGACCATCCTGGCTAACACGGTGAAACCCCATCTCTACTAAAAAATACAAAAAAAAAACTAGTCAGGCGAGGTGGCAGGCACCTGTAGTCCCAGCTACTCGGGAGGCTGAGGCAGGAGAATGGCGTAAACCTGGGAGGCAGAGCTTGCAGTGAGCTGAGATCCGGGTGGGCGACAGAGCGAGACTCCATCTCAAAAAAAAAAAGAATTGGTATCTGAACTGGTTTGGTTGGCAACCAGCAAAAACAATCTTTACACGTTTGTTTTAGCTGAAGCCTAGAATTAGATTGTCTTGATATTAACCAAAAAAAATATCTAAGAGTGTTTCCATCAATCCAGAAAATTAGTAAAATGTTCCCCAGTGTGGTCTCCCATGTGTCCTGCCATGCCTTCTCTGACAAAAGTTTGGGTTGTACCCTTTTTCCAAGTTCTTTCTTCTCCCTCCTCATCTCTGACAGTTTACTGGTCTGAAAAAAAAACAAAACAAAACAAAAAACGCCGGGCATGGTGGCTTATGCCTGTAATCCCAGCACTTTGGGAGGCCGAGGCGGGTGGATCACCTAAGGTCGGGAGTTCGAGACCAGCCTGACCAACATGGAGAAACCCTGTCTCTACTAAAACTACAAAATTACCTGGGCATGGTGGCACATGCCTGTAATCCCAGCTACTAGGGAGGCTGAGGCAAGAGATTCGCTTGAACCTGGGAGGTGGAGGTTGTGGTGGGCCGAGATCCGTGCCATTGCCCTCCAGCCTGGGCAACAAGAGCAAAACTCCGTCTCAAAACAAAACAAAACAAAAATAGGTTGGTAAATAGTGATCTAATATGCAAATAGAGGAATACGTCTAAATGCTAACATTATCAAACAATATTAGTAAGACAGTTTGGTTAACGTTAATCCAAAGGAAAATTTAAACTCCAGAACATTTAATCAAAATATAAGTGGAGTAAAATGCGTCATATACCTTTTCATGAAGAAAAGTAATATATTTCATATTAATAAAAATAAAATGCATTTCAAATGAAATGGCATTTAAATTTGCTATTTTTTTATGATCAGATTTCAAAGCTAGGAATAGGATCAAAGAGCATGTGGTACAAGTAAAAGAAAACCCTAAGTCCAGTGCTTTGGGAGGCTGAGGCGGGTGGGTCACCTGAGGTCAAGAGTTCGAGACCAGGCTGGCCAACATGGCAAAACCCTGTCTCTACTAAAAATACAAAGATTAGCTGGTGTGGGGGTGTGGTGCCTATAATCCCAGCTACTCAGGAGGCTGAGGCAGGAGAATCACTTGAACCCAAGAGGCGGAGGTTGCAGTGAGCTGAGATCCTGCCATTGCACTCCAGCCTGGGTGACAGGGCGATACTCCAGGTACTGTTCTAAGCATCCTGTGTAGCTCAGCTCATTTCTTCCTAACCCAGTGATATGAGGTGAGGTGCGTATAGTATTCCCTCAAAATAGATGAGGAAACTGAGGTTTGGTGAAATTACATAATTTGCCTGAGATTACATAGTAAATGTCAGAAAAAAGTGGTTTTGAGGCTACAGTCTAGAATCTATGTCTCTTGAAATAGGAATGTCTAATGATCGTGCCACTGCACTTCAGCCTGGGCGACAGAGCAAGACCCTATCTCAAAAACAAAAAACCAGGAATGCCTAAAACCACCAGAATGGTCCTAGGGAGCAAACAAGATTTTCCAAACTGGACCTTGAGTGCTATCGGGTCGCTGGCTCTGCATTTGCCACGACAGCCTGTGGATCTGTCATCTTCCCTGGAATAAAATAAGAAAAAAAAAGGCAGGGCGCGATGGTTCACGCCTGTAATCCTAGCACAGTGGGAGGCTGAGGCGGGCAAATCACTCGAGGTCAGGAATTCAAGACCAGCCTGGCCAAAATGGTGAAACCCCGTCTCTACTAAAAATACAAAAATTAGCCGGGCGTAGTGGCGGACACCTGTAATCCCGGCTACTCAGGAGGCTGAGGCAGGAGAATCGCTTGAACCCAGGAGGGGTAGGTTGCAGTGAGCTGAGACTGCGCCATTGAACTCCAGCCTGGGCAACAAGAGCAAAACTCCGTCTCGGAAAAAAAATAATAATAAAATAAAATAAAATATCAGTACTCTTTTCACCTAGTCATCCCAAAGCGACCTCTTCAATCCCATATTACCCTCTACTATCATGGTAACCTCACCTTTGGTGACAGACTAGCTGTGTGACCCCAGGCAAATGACTTATCTCAGTGCCACCACCTGTTGGAAGGGGCTGGTAATAGCATCTGCTTCATACAAACGTGTTTTCAGGATCGATCTGCATATAAGCGCTCAACACACGGTAACTGGTTGTCAGATTCAATCCCAGGACGCTTCCATTTGCGGATCTCACGGCCCGGAGGACCTGGGCCGCCTCACAACTGGGCAGCCCCGCTCACCGACACACACACAAAAAGCCCACAACCGCGCCCAATAGGGAATCGGCCCTGCGGCCCTCCTGCCACTCGCCCCCAACTATCAAAGTCCACGGCGGAGCTGGAGGCAGATCCTGCCCTTGCTGGGCTGGGCAAGAGACTGAAATTTGGAGAATGGCCTGCAGGCGCCGCACGTCTCGGGCAGGTTTAAAATCCGGTCTAAAATCGGAAGCAGGTGCCGCGAGCCCGGCCCTGAGCACTCCTCTGGGACGTCCAGCCGCAGAAGAGAGCCCAAAGCCCAGCAGGGGGTCTCCGAGGGACTCGGGGCTTCAGAATCGCCGGGCTCTTGGGCCCTCGCCCAGGGCGCACGCGCACTCGCGAGGCCGCGCCGCGGACTGCATCTCCCAGCAGGCCCCGCGCCGCAGGCCACGCAGCGCTACCAATTGGCGGGCGGCTACCTCCCTAGCCTCCCCGAGATGCCGAGGAGGCCGCAGGGGCGAGTGGCACCATCTTTAGCCAGCCCAGAGTAGCCGAAGCGGGTGGGGCCTGGCTTGGGGAAGGATTCATAGGGGGAAGCTTATTAACATTCAGATATCCAGGCCTCGCCCCGACACGGACGCACTGGAGAGCGCGTGGCCCTGGGATCTGCGTTTTCCCAAGCCCTCCGGAGTAATTCTAACCCAGGGTGCCCGCCAGTCACAACCGCCTCGGGCTTATTTTCTTCGCTTGGATCCAGCGGCCCTGCCCCCAGCCACTCCCAGAATCTCAGGACGCGGCCGGTGGCCACGCTTCTCGTCTCCAATTGGTCCCTCGCTCGTCCCGCCCCCGCTGGCAAATCTTCCCTTCTCATTGGTAGATGGTGAGTGTGTGGCGAAACCTGACCCAGTGGGCGCTGTAGGTCGCAAAACGTGACCCGGAAGTTGGTCACGAGCAGGCGCCGTGGGCTTGTGGACGCCTAACTCCCGCGCTGAGACTTCCGGTGTGGGAGCAGAGGTCTGAGTGCTGCGTGGGTCCCCTGTGGGGTGAGAAGCGCGGCGCTCGATTCTTGTCTCGGGGAAGTCCTGGCACGGACGGGCTACGGGGCCGGCGTGGCGGCGCCTGGGACCGACTGAGGCCTAGGCGCCGGAGCCGGCCGCGCCTGGGCTGGAGCGGGGCTCCTTGGCGTGGACTGGGAGCCTCCGGCCCTGGGCTGCAGCCGGCGCCGTCTATCCTTACACGGGTTCAGGGCGCCTTCGTAGGCGGGCACGGCTGGTTTCGGGCTAAGGCGCTCTGGAGACCCGACGATGGCGTCGGGCCCGAGCTCCCAGGAACGGGAAGGGCTCCTGATAGTGAAGCTGGAGGAGGACTGCGCCTGGAGCCAGGAGCTGCCCCCGCCTGACCCAGGGCCGAGCCCTGAGGCCTCCCACTTGCGCTTCAGACGGTTCCGCTTCCAAGAGGCAGCCGGTCCTCGCGAAGCCCTCAGCCGGCTCCAAGAGCTTTGCCATGGGTGGCTTCGGCCTGAGATGCGCACAAAAGAGCAGATCTTGGAGCTGCTGGTGCTGGAGCAGTTCCTGACCATCCTGCCCCAGGAGATCCAGAGCAGGGTGCAGGAGCTGCATCCGGAGAGCGGCGAAGAAGCGGTGACCCTTGTGGAGGATATGCAGAGAGAGCTTGGGAGACTGAGACAACAGGTGAGAGAGAGAGATAGCTGTTTTATCTGTGGTTTTGTTTAGCCCCGAGGACTGGGACATTGCGCCCCCGGTCGAATTCAAGTAAATTGCCCTGAGTAGACCTTACATGGGGAAGAACATCCCCAAATGAACAGAAAGCAGTGAAGAGTGCCCTGTTTCCACGCGGAGGCAGTGTCCCTGCAACAGTTAGTGTTAGCCGGGGAGTTAGATCGCCAACATTCAAATCCTCAATCTGCTAGTACTAGCTTTGTTACTTTGGCAAGTTACTTGATGTCTTTCGGCCTGTTTTCCTATTCGTAAAATGAGAATATTAACATACTTTATAGGGCTTAGAGGGAGAGCAGCGTGTAAAGTTGTGATAACACTACTAGCTTATAATGAGTGCTTAGTACTTGTTAGCTGTTGTTATATTAGGGTCTACGGTCTGGTCTTCTGCAAAGCTGGGCCTCCGTTAATTGTGAACTTTGAAAGATAATTTGGCACCGAGGCGCTGAGGTCATTGGCCCCCAGGGCTACGCCAATTTAGCTTATCCTGTAGTGAGGAATAGAAGCAAGCACCTAGGAAAGGTGGGGAGAGCAGAAGGGAGTGAGGTGTATCTTAAGAGCTGTGTGGGGAAGATGTGCTCTGGGAGTGGGCCCTTTCCCTAATCTCTCCCCCTGCACATGGGATCAAAAAAGCCTTTAGTGTGAACCATTTTTCTGTTTCCTGGGCCCTAAGGGATGGCCTGAGTTCTCTGTTGAAGGCTTGCTCTCAGTATCCTGTACTAATTTCCCTTCCCCTTGGGCCCTGTTGTGATGATGAGTGATGTGGGTTGGTTCCCAGGTCACAAGCCATGGGCGGGGAACAGAAGTGCTTTTGGAGGAGCCTTTGCCTCTGGAAACAGCACGAGAGTCACCGAGCTTCAAGCTGGAGCCAATGGAGACTGAGCGAAGCCCTGGCCCCAGGCTGCAGGAGCTGCTAGGCCCCAGCCCCCAAAGGGACCCCCAGGCTGTAAAGGAGAGGGGTGAGGCACAGTTATCTGGGCAGGTGGGAGGGAGGAGGGGCTTGGGGGTTGCCCCCGACACAAGCAGGAAGTCGCACTGGTGCGAAGGAGAAGGAATTTCTGGTTAAGGTTCACACATGTGGAATGAAAGACCTGCAGTTGGTGGTGTGGGTTCTCCTGGGGCTGGGGGAAGGGAAGGGAGTCTCAGTAGAGCCCTTTTTTATGCAGAACAGAGGCAATTTAGAACCACTTGAATGATGAGGGGTTTGGAGTGCTACTCTTGGTATTCCTTCCCTCTAACCCTGTCATTTTGGATATCAGTTTATTAGGCCTCTGGGCAGTTTAGTGTCATCCCCAAAAGCAGAGACTGGGTGTTGGGGAATGGATACTGTGTTTTAATAATCCTTGGGTTGCCAAGAGTTAGGAATGCCATTCTCATTATAATTTCTGTCACCTTCAGCATTATCTGCTCCCTGGCTTTCTCTTTTTCCTCCTGAAGGGAACGTGGAAGACAAGGAGATGACTGGGCCCCAGGTGATGTGGAAGTTTCCATTGTCTTCCCCCAGCACCCTTCCTCTGCTGAGTGTTGGGGGTGGGGGGTTCTCCACATGGAAGGTCCTTTCTCCCTTACCACAGTGTCTGCCCCACTGCTTTGGCTCTTTCACACCTCACTTGTAGACCTGACACCCTTCTTCCCCTATGACGTGTGCTTGGCATCCCTGAATTTTGCCCCTTTAACCCATGATTCTGCTTGAATTGTTCTTGGTGCATCAGGGGCTAAAGGAGATCTTGTGCTGTTTCAGTTGCCTGAGAGCTTAGAGGACGTGGCAATGTACATCTCCCAGGAGGAGTGGGGGCATCAGGATCCTAGTAAGAGGGCCCTCTCCAGGGACACGGTGCAGGAGAGTTATGAGAATGTGGACTCACTGGGTAAGGACTTCTTTTCCAGGGATGATGACTGCGCCATTTCTGACCAGGGTTCTGCCCCTTATTCATTCACCTCCTGGACACAGACTCTGAGTTTTGCCAAGAAGCCTCCACAGGAGATTTCCCTTTGTCTAAAGTCCCCTGTATGAGAGTCATGTATCTGCCAAGTGGCACAGTTGGCACAGGCAGCCCTGGACTGGAATCCCAGCTGCCAGAGCCTAAGGCGAGTCTGAGCCATATGGACTTCCCAGGGCAGAGCAAATCCAGTGCAGTGACAACCTGCCAGCGTCACACACATGCAGTGTCCCAGGATGCTGGGGGGGCTCTAAATGGTTAATTCCTTGCAATTTTGAGATGCTTATTCTTCTGAGCTTGCCAGTGTTTCCTGTGCTCCATTACTGTTTCTGGGCTTATCCCCAAAGACAAAAATTTCAGGCGTAGTGGGATCAACATTCCAGCCTATCGTCTCTCACAGACCATAAAAATTCAGAAAGCGGGGAGGGTCTTCTGGAAATTTGGAAACAATGTATAGCTCTAAATCATAAATTAGGATGCACCTATGTCTTGTACTGTTACTCAGAGTTTTAAAATTATGCCTTCGGAATATGACACACTGACATATGGTTGGATTTAGGTGGAGGATATGCTGATACGTATTGTACAGTTCCCTCAACTTTTCTGTATGTATGAGAAATTCTTTTAATGAAAAGTTTGGGGAAGTCTTAAGACTGTGTGTACATTATGATTATACCTATGTTGAAACACACCAGTAGAAAGACTCACTGCAGGCTGGGAATGGTGGCACCTGTAATCCCAGCACTTAGGGAGGCTGAGATGGAAGGAGTGCTTGATCCCAGCCGTTCAAGACCAGCCTGGGCAATATAGGGAGACCCTGTATCTTTAAAAAAAAAAAAAAAAAAAAAGTATCCTGGTGTGGTAGTGTATACTTTTGTAGTCCCAGTTACTCAGGAGGCTGAGGGAAAAATCTCCTGAGCCAGGTAGGTCAAGACTGCAGTGAACTATGATGATACCACTGCACCTCGGCCTAGGTGAGAGTGAGACTCTGTTTCAAAACAAACAAAAAAGACACACTGCACATTGTTTCCATATATCAGGTTTGCCTAAAAAGTATCACGATTATACATTTGTTGACACTAATTCTGCAAACGTAGTCTCGTAGTCTCGGCTCACCATAACCTCTGCCTCCCAGGTTCAAGTGATTCTCCTGCCTCAGCCTCCCAAGTAGCTGGGATTACAGGCATGCGCCACCATGCCTGGCTAATGTTTTGTATTTTTAGTAGAGACAGTTTCTCCATGTTGGTCAGGCTGGTCTTGAACTCCTGACCTCAGGTGATCCACCCACCTCGGCCTCCCAAAGTGCTGGGATTACAGGCGTAAGCCACCGCACCCGGCCTTTTATTTTTTTCTGCTGTGATGTCCAAAGTTGAACATGGCCCTTTTAGTGAGAGATTGCTAAATAGCAGAAGATCAGATTACAGCTTGTTGGAATTAAACTTCTGTTGGAGTCCATGTTTGCTGGAGGTGGAGGTTTTGTTTTCTTTTGGCACAGCACAGAAATGGCACTTGTGGGTTTTAATCTCATGGTCCTCTTAGAGCCCTGGGTCCTTTTCTGATTGTCTGTTATATTTTCTTTCCTTGGAGTTGCCCAGTCAAATTAGTTCTATTTTGTATTTATGTGTAGAGACAAGGTTCTTTTATGATATTAAATGGATTATTCAAGGAACTGACCATGTTCATTTTATAGTTGTTTTAATTACAGTAGTGTACATTCTCATTGCAAGAAAACATTCCAGCCGGGCGCAGTGGCTCACGCCTGTAATCCCAGCACTTTGGGAGGCCGAGGCGGGCGGATCGAGAGGTCAGGAGATCGAGACCATCCTGGCTAACATGGTGAAACCCCGTCTCTACTAAAAATACAAAAAACTAGCCGGGCGAGGTGGCGGGCGCCTGTAGTCCCAGCTACTTGGGAGGCTGAGGCAGGAGAATGGCGTGAACCCGGGAGGCGGAGCTTGCAGTGAGCTGAGATCCGGCCACTGCACTCCAGCCTGGGCGACAGAGCAAGACTCCGTCTCAAAAAAAAAAAATTAGCCGAGCTTGATAGCAGGCGCCTGTATTCCCAGCTACTCGGGAGGCTGAGGCAGGAGAATGGCATGAACCCAGAAGGTGGAGCTTGCAGTGAGCCAAGATCGTGCCACTGCACTCCAGCCTGGGTGACAGAGCGAGACTGCGTCTCAAAAAAAGAAAAAAAAAAATCTGGCCGGGCTCAGTGGCTCACGCCTGTAATCTCAGCATTTTGGGAGGCTGAGGCAGGCAGATCACTTGAAGTCAGGAGTTCGAGACCAGCCTGGCCAACATGGTGAAACTCCGTCTCTACTAAAAATACAAAAATTAGCTGTGTGTGGTGGTGCATGCCTGTAATCCCAGCTATTTGAGAGGCTGAGGCAGGAGAATTGCTTGAACCCGGGAGGCAGAGGTTGCAGTGAGCTGAGATGATGCCACTGCACTCCCGCTTGGGCGACAGAGTGAGACTCTTGTCTCAAAAAAAATTGTCTCCCTCCCCTAATTTCTTTCTCTAGAGGTATCCACTGGGGACAGTTTGTGTATATTCCAAGCAACTGCTGTCAGATTTATGGAGCATTCTGTATCTATCCACTGAGAGCAGGGAACAAGACTATCTTTGTTTCCCTACCCTGGTAGAGGAAAGTGGCAATACAGAAATCTGTTTCTTTCATTGTGAACAGAGTCTCACATTCCCAGTCAGGACGTCCCAGGCACCCAGGTGGGACAAGGAGGAAAGCTATGGGATCCCAGTGTCCAGAGCTGCAAGGAGGGCCTGAGCCCCAGAGGCCCAGCTCCAGGTAAGGAATGAAGACGAGTGGCCTGCCCAGCAAGCAGCAAGGTTCTCACAGTTAAGAGTGAGGCATGATTTTGTTTTGTTTTGTTTTGAGATGGAGTTTCATTTTTTTGCCCAGGCTGGAGTGCAGTAGTGCGATCTTGGCTCACCACAACCTCCGCTTCCCGGGTTCAAGCGATTCTCCTGCCTCAGCCTCCCAAGTAGCTGGGATTACAGGCATGCACCACCACGCCCTGCTAATTTTTTGTATTTTTAGTAGAGTCGGGGTTTCTCCATGTTGGTCAGGCTGGTCTCCAACTCCTGACCTCAGGTGATCCACCCGCCTCAGCCTCCGAAAGTGCTGGGATTACAAGCGTGAGCCACTGTGCCCAGCAGAGTGAGGCATTTGAGGATTTGGGTGCAGGGCCAGCCCACCACAGCTGCCAGAGAGGTACATTATGTCCTTTCCCCCCTGCCATTCTCCATCCCAGTGAGGCAAGTAAGGATCCCAGGGTGCAGAGTTCAAGGAGGCCCTTACTCTTGAGCTCACTTGTCCCACCCTAGTCTCAGCCCTGCTCTATCCCACCAATTCCTGAGGGGCAGAAGCGAGAGGCTCAGCTGGAAAGGAAAATTGTAAGACTGGTCTCGGCTCTGATTCCTTGACCAGTGGCCCCACCCTTTATTCTGATGCTTCTCCAGAGTGTTTTACCTTTAGGAGAGGATGGGAGACTGAGGTAGAAGCAGCCCTTTTGGGCCGCTGACCTAACAGGCAGCAGCAGACAGGTGGGATTTTCTTTTCTCCAGCATAGAAATAATATACGGGTTTGGTGTCTCTCTTTCTACCAGGAGAAGAGAAATTTGAGAACCTGGAAGAAGGTGTTCCGTCTGTGTCCTCTGAGAACACCCACCCTCAGGTGCTGCTTCCTGACCAGGCCAGAGGAGAGGTGCCCTGGAGTCCTGAGCTGGGAAGACTTCGTGACCGGCAGCAAGGGGATTGGGCGCCTCCCCCAGAGGGTGGAATGGAGCAGGCCTTGGCAGGAGCCTCAAGTGCCAGAGAACTGGGGCGACCGAAGGAACTGCAGCCGAAGAAACTCCATTTATGTCCCTTGTGTGGCAAAAATTTCTCTAACAACTCAAACCTAATTAGGCACCAGAGAATCCATGCAGCTGAAAGGCTGTGTATGGGCGTGGACTGCAGTGAAATCTTTGGTGGGAACCCACGTTTCCTGTCACTACACAGAGCACACCTGGGAGAGGAGGCCCACAAGTGCCTTGAATGTGGGAAATGCTTCAGTCAGAACACCCATCTGACTCGCCACCAGCGCACCCACACGGGCGAGAAGCCCTATCAGTGCAACATTTGCGGAAAATGTTTCTCCTGCAACTCCAACCTCCACAGGCACCAGAGAACACACACAGGGGAGAAGCCCTACAAGTGCCCTGAGTGTGGGGAGATCTTTGCTCACAGTTCCAACCTCCTTCGGCACCAGAGAATTCACACCGGAGAGCGACCTTATAAGTGTCCCGAGTGTGGGAAAAGTTTCTCTCGGAGTTCACACCTCGTCATTCACGAAAGAACTCATGAGAGAGAGAGACTTTACCCCTTCTCTGAGTGTGGGGAAGCCGTGAGTGATAGCACCCCCTTTCTTACAAACCATGGAGCCCACAAGGCAGAGAAGAAGCTCTTTGAATGTTTGACTTGTGGGAAAAGCTTCCGGCAGGGCATGCACCTCACCAGACATCAGAGAACACACACAGGAGAGAAACCGTATAAATGTACCCTTTGTGGGGAAAACTTCTCTCATAGATCCAACTTGATCAGGCACCAGAGAATCCACACAGGAGAAAAACCCTATACCTGTCATGAGTGTGGAGACAGTTTTTCACACAGCTCCAATCGGATTCGCCACCTGAGAACACATACAGGCGAGAGACCCTATAAATGTTCTGAATGTGGAGAAAGCTTCTCTCGGAGTTCCCGTCTTATGAGTCATCAGAGAACTCACACGGGTTAGTAACAGTGGGGTTTCTCTTTGGCCCCAGGTGAGGTCGCATATTCAGAGGAGCCTGTTGGCAAGAGCTGGTATTCCCTGCCCAGCCAACCAAATGACCTCTGCATTCTTCAGGTAATTGGGGCTCATTGAGAGGGAGGTGCAGAGGCAGCAGAGGATTGGCACAAAACTGAAAAGGAATTCCGTCTGCATGAGAAAGAATAGCAAGTCTCTGAGGTGACCTCAGGGTGGAATTCTCTGTTAAGTCCACCCTGCCCCAGGGTGCTCCTGCCCTCTTGGTCTTTTTAGCCAAGGTGTGATTTGGGCACCTGATGTCCAGTTTACCTTAACAACTTTGAGAGTCCATGTGATGATTTTGATACTTCTTCTTCATTTGGGACATTCAGCAGGAGCATTTGGGCTTCTGGGGCCCCTGAGACCAAAGAAGAGGGGCCAAGTGCCCTGGGAAATCAGCTGAAGGTCAACAAAAGACTGGTTGTGAGTTGCAGCTGTCCTGAAGGCCCCAGTTGGGAAGCCATGGGCAGTCCAGATGAAGCCACCAAGTGCCCTACGATGGCCTAACAGGAGTGCCCATTGGCAGATCACATATGTAAATGTGACCTCAGACAAAAAGGAACCAGAGGACCAAGGGCAATAATAAGGTGGAATTTGCAGGTCAGCCCAGGAATTGGCAGAGGAAGTGGGTGTCCGATAACCCCTTGTGGAGAATGAGATTCCCCCACCCATGTGAGAAAAATAAACAGCTCTGGAGTCTTGTTCCTGACTCCAGAGGAACAAGAGCGTTCCAGGAAAGAGAGATTCCCTGGAAAATTGAAAACGTGGATCCTAGGGGGGAAATTAGGGATTGTGTCTTTCCCTGTTGAAAATGTTTGGATAGGAATAAATATCTTCAGGAAACATACATGTGTGTGAGTCTTCATTGAAAGCCTCTGTCTGGAACCCCAAGTGTTGATCTGTCTCCCCTCTGCCTTGGTCAGAGGCCCTGCTTTCTCAAAGAATTACTGGGTTGGTCAGGAAGATTCTGACAAGGCAGCAGACAGGGAGAGGCAGGTGAGGGCCTGGCAACCTCCAGGCTGGGACTGCCGTATGGTAACAAAAGATCAAGCCAAATGGCTGCTGGGGTGATGCTGTCATAGGGTCTCTAGAAAGTATTCATTCCTTCTGCAGTCTATAGCAGTAAAATGTTTCCAATTATTTGTTTAGAATGTTTCCATTCTTGTTCGGTAGCTGAGGAAGATCTGACTCTTGGAGGACAGGATATTCTGGTCTTGCAGCTGGTTTCCAGGGTGGACTCTAAGATAGTCCCAGTATAATTGAGTTATTGATTATTAATGGTGGGAAGATATAGGGGATGGCAAAATTATTAAGGGAAAACATTTATTTTTTGGTAGAGATGGGGTCTCACTATTTGCCCAGGCTGGTCTTGAGTTCCTGAGCTCAAGCACTCTTCCCATCTTGGCCTCAAAGTGCTGGGATTACTAGCATTACATTTTAGAATGGCATATCAGAAATAGCAATTCTAGTAGTGGGTATCTGTGGGAAATGGGGGAGTATTCTAAGAGCAGGAAATCAGATGCCAGGAAAACACCTCAGGATACGGCTCTGGAGGAAGATATCCAGCTGTTCTTTGGGTGAAAAAGATGAAGAAACAGTCCTTTGGCAATAGGTTGATGGATATAGCAACTTGAAGTCATGGAAACAGCACTCCATTGCTCCTCCTCTCAGCCCTGCCTTAGTTTGAGTTTTTCTTTGGTTGTCTGAGCCAGTTTTTAAATATCTCAGTATTTCTCATTTCTGTAACTTCCTCTTAATCAGCTTGTTCACAGGAGGGGGGCAGTGGTGGTGTGGGGGTAGGGCAGGGAAGTGGAGGCTTAGGATTAGATCAGTGTAGGATCAACAGTGGTGGGAGCAGGAACATACTCCAGTGGAGCAGTGCAGGGTCAGCCAGGCTGCTGATGCCATGAACTGGGTGGAATGTAAAGCTGGTTTTCCTACAAAGCACTCTGGTTAAGATGGCAGTTTATGTGGACAGACTGGAAAGCGCCCCTTCCATCTACTCTCCCTCCCTTGGTAACATCACCCACACAGATCTTATGATGTGGTCCAACTGATGCTTCTCATACTTGGAACACTGCAGCTTGAAGCTAGAAAATGACTCGCAGGTATTTGCCCTAAAAAGGCGTTCCAGTGGAACCCTTCACTCAATCTTCAGTCTAGTTCCCCTTCCAGCAAACTTCACATGTGTAGCTGTTCTTGGCTTGTTTTAATGAGATGGCATCACAGAAAATAAATACATAAAGCAACACCATGCCTGGCATGTAAGAAATTTGTGCCAACTGTCGACAGATGATCCAAAAGATTTCCTTCTAAGCACCTAACACTGACTGAGGTCACTAAGAACACACTGGCAGGAATTTCAGGGACTGATGACATCTCCTTCCCTTGTACTCGTTTCAGAGAGCAGGTCTGATTCCCTTACTGCAGGCCCCCATGAAGTCTGATACGGTTTGACTCTGTGTCCCAAATCTCATCTCTAATTGTTATCCCCACGTGTCAAGGGAGGGACCTGGTGGGAAGTGCTTGGATCATGGGGACGGTTTTCCCCCATGCTATTCTCGTGATACTGAATTCTCCCGAGAGCTGATGGTTTTAAAAATGTGGCAGTTCCCCTTCACTTGCGTGCTTGCTTCCCCTTTGCCTTCCGCCATGATTGTTTCTTAAGGCCTCCCCAGCCACAGAGAACTGAGTCAATTAAACCTCGTTTATAAATTACGCAGTCTCTGTATCTTCATAGCAGTGTGAGAACTAGGTCACTGCAAGAGATGTCCAAGTTAGTGCTTTTTCATACATACTTTTTTACATTAATACTTTACCCACTAGCGGTCTTGTAAAAGAAGCCAAAACAGTTTGAGTGGCATTTATGTCAAAGGGAGACTAGCCCTGGGACAATAAGGACCTCTAGCCCCTAAGTCCAAATGGGTACAAAGGGGTCTTGGGAGATGTGGAGTGACCGTGAGCAGCAGCCACACATCCTTAGCAAAGGTAGCACATGAAACCAGCAGGAAGACTGGTGGGTGAGAAGCAGTGCCACATCTAAGCAGTGTGAAAAGGCCTGGCAGGGTCAGGCTGGGGAACAATACCGACAAAGCCAGAGGTGGGACAGACTGGAAGAAGTGTTTTAAAAGCACTGAATTTTTCAGAAAAACCCATCAGAAGTCACTTTAAGAGTTTTGATTGCTGTAATGAAAGAACTTTTGGGTCTCAGCACCATAATCTGAAATTTGAGGGCTTAGACGCAGCACTTTTTGTTTTGTTTGAGATGGAGTCTTGCTCTGTCCCCCAGGCTGGAGTGCAGTGGCACAATCTCCGCTCACCGCAAGCTTCGCCTCCCGGGTTCACACCATACTGCTTCAGCCTCCCGAGTAGCTGGGACTGCAGGTGCTTGCCACCACGCCCCACTGTTTTTGTATTTTTAGTATACACTGGGGTTTCACCACGTTAGCCAGGATGGTCTTGATCTCCTGACTTCGTGATCCGCCCACCTCGGCCTCCCAAAGTGGTGGGATTACAGGCGTGAGCCACCGCGCCTGGCCTAGACTCAGCACTTTTTAAAGAAGAGTTTACTGTAGATTCATTACATTAACCAATACAATTTAGGAATGTGCAAAATCATCACTGCTTTAAAACTTGTAATTGTTGTAAATGTTTCACATGCATTTGAAACAACTAAGTATTTTAAGTGTCTTTGTGTTACAGGAAAACCAACTAGCACATTTCTTAGCACTAGGAGACTTAATTTTGGGGGTCAGGAACTCAGGAATAGGTAGATGAATTCAAGCAAAATGCATTTATTTGAAATATTTTCTTTTACTCTTCAGTCTAGCTTGCAAGCATTCCCAATTAAAAATTGACTTCTGTTCTTAAAAGGGCAGTTAATATTTCCTTCTCATCATACACTTATATTTAATAAGAGCAGCTAAACCTTGCCTGAGTGGTACAGTGTAGAGGTACTGGGATGATCTAGGTGAAGTTCAACAACGACAAAATGGTTGAGGAAAAACGACTCAGATCACAAAAAAATTCTGATTTTCCAGTTAATGTTACTGTTCTCAATTAGCTACAGAGACACCTTAAATGTCTCAAAAGATTCCGTCAGAAATCTGGTGGCTCTCAAGCATCCCCAACCTGCTCCAAGGAGAGTAGTATTTCTCCAGGCAGCGAGAAAGGGAAAGAAAAACATTAAGGAGTATCGTTCTGAAGTCCAGGCTATGCTTTTGGACATCATGAGGAATTGCTTGCCCTCCATTCCGTCCAGGGTGGCCAGTTCCCTACTCCTGAGGTGCTGCTGCCCTTGAGGGAGTTCTCGGCTCTGCTGGGCTTCCCGGGAGGAGCCCAGCCCCAGCACCCGGTACAAGGGTGAGTGCCTGGGCTTCTTGGAGAAGTTCCAATCCCCAGGAGTGATTTGCAGAACCAGAGACTCCCTTTTCAGGCTTGGGCAAAGCGGACGACTCCTGCTCCGCATCGGCTCACATGCGGCCGGGCCCACGAGCCTCCTCCAACCGCCGCCCCGGACCTCGGGGCTGCCGTTTCGGCTTCGGCTGTGCCCCCAGAGGCGAAGGCCGCCCTGCGCCCGGTCCCAGCCTTTCCCTCCCCTCTGGCCGGTCCTCTTCCCGCGGACGTCCCGGGACCTGTGCCCAGACCCCTGGGGCCACGATCACGCCCCTCCCCTTCCTTCCCGCGTTCCCGCCCGGGTGGTGTACGGTGGTTCCGGGCCGCACGCACAGCCGCAGGGGTTTCCTCTCCTAGACTCGAGGCGGTGGCGCACCGGCAACCTCTAAAACTCCCCTGCCGGCCCTCGCGGTCTAGTGGGAGGCGCGGAGGGCCGAGCAAGGCGATGGGAGAGCCGAGCGGGCGCCGGGAAAGCGCGGGGCCGCCCTAGGGGCTGGGCCTTTCTTTAAACAGTGGGAAGCCCACAAAGCGTCTAAAGCCCGAGGCTCCTCTTTTTGTTTGAGTTCGCTCTCTTCTGGTACAGGGTCGGGAAAGAACGGAGGGGACAGAAAAGGAAGGCAGGGCAACTGAAGAGGCAGAGTCGAGGCAGAGCGTCAAGCGGGCCTGGACTAGGGCAGGGCAGTGAGGAGGAAGAGTAGAGACGAGAGATCCAGGAAGTGTAGCGGTCAAGACGACGTGGGCCGAGACCCGTCTAATATCGTAGGATGTCCCCCAAGGACCCTGGCCTTGACCTGTCTTTCCTGCTCTTCTCCGCCAGAGGCCCCCAAGGCAACAGTCCAGGGACCTTTCAGCTTGCCTGGGACATCGCAGAGACTGAGCCCCTGCCTCACAAATTTAAAGCCCATCACAAAAGTCACGCACCGTCCTCTCAGACACCTCCCCTGCTATCCAAGTCTCAAAGGCCTTCCCTATGCTCACTTTGGCTCCCGCCCTTACACATCCCATGGTGGTTTGTTCTCATTTTCTTGGTTATTCAGAGCTGAATCTCCAACAACATGCTTATTGTCTAGTACATGAAACAGTTAACAGGAAGTTTCCAGAATCAATGAGTACTTTTGAAAACTGGGGTGACTTTCGGTCACTCTAGGAATTTATTATCACTAAAAAGAATGATGATGTTTGATGCAAAGACCCAAACTAAAAGGAACTGGAGAACTGCCCAGAGTCCTCATCTGCCATTCCCCTCCACTTCCACAGTCCATCCTGTCCCAGGCTTGTAAGGTCTTTCAAAAGAGTTTTGCAAAACAACAAGCAAAGAGAAATTACTGTCCTCGCCCGCACCCAACCCCAGCGTGCGGTCATTATGGGCTAATCTGAAAAAAAAGAAAAAGTCAAGCTGCTTGATGTGAAAGGTCTCCCACCTTCCACCAGGCTGCAGACTGAATAAGCCAAGGAAGCACAAATCAAGCCAAAACTGAATGTAAAAAGGATGCCCAGTGGCAATGTGGATACCTTTTGTCTATAAGTTCTGGGTAATAAGACAAAAAAGAGGTAACTACTGAATTTACAAGGTGAAAATATCAGCAATCACTACTAATAAAAAAGGATCCCACTTACAGCAACAACAAACCTACCTAGGAACAATAAAAAATATGAGAACTCCATTAAATGAAAACTGCACTTACAATTTGAAAGGAGAAAAAAGGAATGTAAATTCTTCCCAATTTTACTTAATTTATGAATAAATTCCCAGAGGGAGTTGGTGTCTGGAGGAGGCTTGAGTAAATTTTATGCTGAAGTTGACTCAGGATAGTAAGAATAGCTTGTATATTTTCAAACATGGAAAGTGGGCATTTGCTTTTTATTAAAATTCACAGGTTGGGCACGGTGGCTCACGCCTGTAATCCCAGCACTTTGGGAGGCTGAGGCAGGAGGATCGCGAGGTCAGGAGTTCAAGACCAACCTGACCAACATGGTGAAACCTCATCTCTACTAAAAATACAAAAATTAGTCGGGTGTGGTGGCACATGCCTGTAATCCCAGCTACTCAGGAGGCTGAGACAGGAGCATTGCTTGAACCCGGGAGGCGGGGGTTGCAGTGAGCCGAGATCGTGCACTGCACTCCAGCTTAAGCGACAGAGTGAGACTCCATCTTAAAAAACAAAGAAAAAAAAAAGAAAAATTCACATTAACCAGTAATGAAAACAGCAAGATACTAGAGCAAGAGTAGACACCAGTAGTACTGTATTTAGTCACTAATTTTATACTATAATTGCCTAGTATTCACCAGTGTAATAGAATATGCATCTCGGAAACAGATTCTTGAATATATGAGAAAAGAAACACTGAAAGCCAATAACTAATTATCCAAAGCAAGCTTATTATTTGCAAATATCAACTCACCTGACACCTTATATTATACTAAATAGGGAACAGCCATAAAGATACCATTCTTTTGGTTACAAAATTAGCAAAAACTAACAGCATAACAATATTCAATGTTGGGATTGGTGCATAGGGAGAAGTACTTTCAAAATAATGGCAGGAATGTGAAAGCAATTTAACAGTGTATCGAAGTTTTTTCAAAAGTTCATTCTCTTTGACCTGGTAGTTCAACTGATATGTTACATCCCCTGGTGGAGTATTCAAAAACCATCAAATGTGAGGTTAAGAAATTTTAATGACCTAGGCCGGGCGCGGTCGCTCAAGCCTGTAATCCCAGCACTTTGGGAGGCCGAGACGGGCGGATCACGAGGTCAGGAGATCGAGACCATCCTGGCTAACACGGTGAAACCCCGTCTCTACTAAAAAAAATACAAAAAACTAGCCGTGCGAGGTGGCAGGCGCCTGTAGTCCCAGTTACTCGGGAGGCTGAGGCAGGAGAATGGCGTGAACCCAGGAGGCGGAGCTTGCAGTGAGCTGAGATCCGGCCACTGCACTCCAGCCTGGGCGACAGAGCGAGACTCCGTCTCAAAAAAAAAAAGAAATTTCAATGACCTAAGGGAAACTCGAAGAAATAGTGCAGCATGAACGATGGTTAAAAGCCTGAGATTTGGCATTAAATAGAATTTAAGTCTCATGTCTGCTATTTACTAGTTTATGTGACCTTTGTTACTTAATCTCTCTAAATCTGTTTCCTTATGTATTTGAAAAGGGAAGGCATTATTATGAAGACTAACATATATATACAATCCTATATACTCAATAAATGCTAACTTATTAACAAACCATAAAATATGTTAAGACAGTAAGAGGTAGGGTTTTATTTACAATGTAATCTGCCTATTTAAAAAATATATGGTATACACCAAAGTGCTGAGGATATCGTTAGTCAATAGAATTGAGTGCTTTTTATCTTTTTTATATATCCCTATAATCAGCATGTTACTTTCACAATAAGAGGAAAACAAACACTAAATAGGTAGTAACAGAGTTAAGAAAGCAGAGTGTGTTTTATCATTAAATTGAAAACCTAATCTATCCTTATCTTAAAGCTAACTAGAACTAGTCAGCACAGTTTCCTTGTGGTAGGCTATGATTACAAACTAATGCTTTTCGCAAAGGCATTCTACCTTAGATAATCTGGGACAATACTTCATTATTCAGATCCTTGTGTAAAATTTTAAAAAATGAATTTATGAAACAAATTTATTTAAATAAATTTAAAGAAACAAATGTGTTATTTTCAAATTGTAAATTTTATAACCATTATATAAATGGGCACTGATATACAAAATAATGTCAGTTGCTAAAACATGACAATTCACAGCAGGCCTACATCATATAATGGCAGAAATCTTTAAACACAAAATCTAATGATTAGAACCAGAAGTTGAAGGCCCACTGAAGGAGTCCTTAATATTACGAGGCCTAGGTTTCAAAAAGCTACCAGTTCTAGAATGGATTTTACTCTGGAACTGTTTCTTGACTATTTCTTGTTGCATCTCTTTCAGCGTGAAGTGGAATCTCTGAAACTCAGGTGTGGCATCAACAAAGTCAAGAAGGTAGTCCAAACTCTCTCTTACAGCAGATAATTTAAATTCAGCAGTCTGCTTCTCTGTTTCTCCTCCTTTTTGAACAACTTCCTTTATTATTTCACCTTTGGTTTTTAGGAGACAACCCTTTTGTTCATCTCCATTTAACCACACCCTATCATCATCCAACTTAGTTTCCAACTCTCCACATTTTTCAAGAATTTCTCTATAATCCCCATCTTCTAAGCCTTGAAAATCATATTCAGGTTCCTTTTTGTAAAGAAGATTTTCCCATGCATTTGCTATGGTTATTTGTTTTACTTCATCCCAACTTTTGCCCAGTTAAAATTGCACTTTTTATATTATAGATTTTAATTTTGGAAACTCCTTTATCTCCTTTCTCCTGCTCATCATCACTTTCTTCAAATATTACAAGACTCTCTTCAAGTTGCTTCCATCTATACAGTCGTTTGCAACTCAAGATCACACCTTGACTCATTGGCTGAATCAAGGTTGAAGTGTTATGGGGAAAGAACATACATTTTATTCGACCATCCTCACTGGTTAGTGATTCAGAGGAAGGATGAGCCGGGCAACTGTCCAGAAGTAGCAACGCCCTGATGTCCTCTTCATGAAATCTTAGAACATTAAGTTGAAAATGTCGGACCTCAGGAACAAAGTTTTGAAAAAACCATTCTGAAAACAATTCTCTGGTGAACCAAACATCTTTACTGGGTTTATATATCACAGGCAATGTACTTGTGTCCTCTTTCACACTTTTAGGCAGTTTTGATTTTCCAATAATGATTGACTTTAATTTATGAGTTCCATCTGCATTTGCACATAAAAGGGCAGACAACCTTTCTTTGTTTATTTTCTTCCCTGGTAGGCAGATATCCTTCCTACTTGCCTGATAATTTTCTGGCATTGACTTCCAAAAGAGGTCTGTTTCATCCCCACTGTATAGCTGAGCTAGACACAGTTTCTCCTCTTTGATAATCATGGACAGTTTTTGTCGAAATGGTTCAATGTTTTCAGAAACTGAACTTAGGACTTGTTCCCCACATCCTTTTCGGTTTCCAATTGCATGCCGATTTCGAAATCTAAAAAGCCAACCAGTGCTAGCTTTGAAATCTGTTCGCCCAAAACACTGTGCGAATC
Organism: Rhinopithecus bieti; assembly: GCF_001698545.2. Classification (NCBI taxonomy): domain Eukaryota; kingdom Metazoa; phylum Chordata; class Mammalia; order Primates; family Cercopithecidae; genus Rhinopithecus; species Rhinopithecus bieti. Next base: position 5,644,869 of record NW_016808231.1, on the reverse strand, counting down.
TCTCTGCAGCAGCCTGAAGCTCCACGCCTCTTACCGGAACACCAGCTGAGCGTTTCTGTTGGTACCACATGTAGACCGCATCATCTACATCACCATATTTGGCTCCGGTTGTCCTCTTTCTCTTCTCAGCCCCTACTAATGGCATGTCCTGCTTTAGTACAAAGTCTAGAATTAACTTCTTATTTTTTTTAATGTCATAAAATGTTGACTTACTGATTCCAAATTCATCCATTACACTTTTAAGTGATCGTCCAGCTTCAATTCTACTTAGAACCTTCATTTTCTCCTCCAGATTCAGTGTTGTATATTTCCCTCTCTTATTCATACTGAATTTAACTCTGAACAACCAACAGGAAAAAACAAAGGGAAAAGCCTTAATGAACTGGCAAAAAAAACCCCCACATTTTTAAAACAAAACAGCTCAAAGCCCCAGAAGGCATGGGCATTGTATTGGAGGATAATGGACTGAAGAGGATAACCATTGCTGAAGAGTTAAGTCTAGAGGTGGAGGTCTTACGTACTTAGAAAGCTGCCAGTTCCAAAGTCCTGCCTGGCTCTTGCTCCTGCAAGCCATGAGTGATCATTTTTCGGAATGCCACCTACTTCTCCTCTTTTGACAGATGTAACAGCCTCGGTCAGGAATGACAAGAATACCTGCATACTTTCCCTAACTCAATACAGGAAAAGGGACAATATCAAGAGAGGAGGGATTGAACAAGATGTGCTCACAAGGACCCAGGTGGAATAAGTTTCAATAAAAACTGATGCTTGAGAAGGGAGTGTGAAAGACCCAAAGGCAATGACAGAGTAATCTTGTGTGTAGCAGAGATGCAATGTGGCTTCTCCCCTTCCAAAAAGACCTGATTTTACCTCACTGTCAGAAAAGAGAATGGTGCTTATATTGCTTTGTATACAGTGCTCACTGGGCAGCAGTTCATCTATCTGGATAAGGGCTACAAGGACCCTGCCATTGGGATGTATGGAGAGTTGGAATTTAGGAACAGTTGTACCGAATCTTGAAGTGAAGAAGAAAGTAAGTAGTTTTTGTTGTATGTATGAATGAAATCCAACTTTTATTGCATTCAATATAGTATTCTCAAGCACCGTGCTTTAACTTGAGTGTCTCTTGTGTTTGCCAAGGTAATATATAAGTATGTAAATAATTCGTTAGTGGCACTTTACCATTCTCAGATCTTCTTTCTTGGGAACATCTGATGTATTCTCAAGTGCTATTTTTCACTGAAACTGTTCTCTGAGAACAAGTTTCAGAATCACAGTAATTCTTAGAGACGAGCCCAAAAGTTTTACAAATATTTCACCATAGTTAAAACATTTTAAAGATCTGTCCTTTCATTTGCTTTCCTAAATTTACATTGTAAGTAATTACTTTTATATTTGAGAGTTTGATTTCTCTTCAGTGTTTATTTTACTAAATTTGAACCAAGACTCAACTTTTCCACAGAAGAAATCTAAAAGGTTTCTCTGCTGCTGTTTCTGATTAATTGTTTCTTATAAATCCTGCTGGCAAACTCTTCTGTCCCTCTAGGCCCTCAAATACTCTTTTCGGGTCCTCCTGGTGCTCCCCAAAGCCATTCCAGGTCCTTAGAAATGTCTTAGTCTAGATTAATTTCCTGGTTCTCATTCCAGATACACAACCTCATGGGAAGAAACAAAAACTGCCACTTTTATCCACTCCAGGTGCTATGAAGAAAGAAAAGTATGTCAGAGAAATAAGGGAAATGGCTGGTATCTCAGTTATTCTTCCTCTTATTTAGGGCAGAATCTGGCCCATTCATTCCCCAACTACATAGAATTCTTTCTATCTCTCTTTTTTGAGACAGAGTCTTGCTCTGTCACCCAGGCTGGAGTGCGATGCCACTGTCTCAGCTCACTGCAACCTCCGCCTCCCGGTTTCAAACAATTCTCCTGCCTCAGCTTCCTGAGTAGCTGAGACTACAGGTGTGTGCCACCACACCCGGGTACTTTTTGTATTTTTTGGTAAAGACAGGGTTTCACTATGTTGGCCAGGCTGGTCTCGAACTCCTGAACTGGTGATCTGCCCGCCTCAGCCTCCCAAAGTTTTGGGATTACAAGCGTGAGCCACCACACCTAGCCCATAGAAATCTCTTGTCTCTCATCTAATAACCCAGAAGAGTCAGACTACTGGTTTTCCTCTAACATTCATTGCAAGAAATGCCAACTATGAGTGATGGAGCATGGAGAAGATTACAAGAGAATATGGTAGTAATTAGGGTGTGGAGCCAATGGCAGGCTAAGATCAAGCAACTTTCTAAATGAGGCAACTATAAGGCAATTAGTAAGTAATAACTCAGAGATAAATCTTGGTTTACTTCTTTCACTTGTAAGTGGAAAAATAAAGTATCTGCTAGCCAATAGCAGCACCATTAAATCCAGCCAGTCACCTAGCAAAAATATTTAGTTCACTATGGCAGTTGTGTGGGTGTCTCAGAATTAATGTATTTGCTTTCAATGCTTCTCAGCTGTACCGTCTTTTTTTTTTTTTTTTTTTTTTTTTTTTGAGATGGTGTCTGGCTCTGTCGCCCAGGCTGGAGTGCACTGGCGCAATCTCAGCTGACTGCAACCTCTGCCTCCAGGGTTAAAGCCATTCTCGTGCCTCAGCCTCCCAAGTAGCTGGGATTACAGGCATGCACCGCCATGCTCTGCTAATTTTTGTATTTTTAGTAGAGACAAGGTTTTGCCATGTTGGCCAGGCTGGGCTCGAACTCCTGACCTCAAGTGATCCACCCACACAGGCCTCCCAAAGAGCTGGGATTACAGGTGTGAGCCACTGTGCCCAGCTATGGTCATCATTTCTAAAACAGTGCCCAAGCAAGGGTAGGTGAATGAAACCAAAAGGAAAGGCTCAAGGAACATTTGTGGGCTTCAAAGGATAAGCCACTACGGCAGCAAACCTCACATAAGGAAAATCATCAGTGGCCCTCATTCACTATTCACAATTTGTGCCTTGCATGCCTCTTTTTCCCATGAATCCCTTTTCCATTTTCTTCTCCCTTTAACCAACTTCCTAACTATGTTATGAATCAGGCCTGTCAATGATATCCAAGGGCACTGCTTAGCACTGCTAGCAGAACTTCACTCATTCAACTTAATAAATTCTAATTATATATTCAGCATTGGGCCAGGTGATGAGAATCTTAATGCTGAGGGCGTTACTGTCCACTGGTTCTGACAGACTGAGAACAATACTTACTTCTGAAAAAATGAAGTCCCAACCTGGCTGAGATATTAGGAAATGAACCACTCAGACACATATTCAAGTGACTTAGGCAGATACTCATTATTAAATCTCTGTTTATCTTTCTCTCTCACTTAAAAAGGATCAAGATCTATGCCTAAGATGAGTTATATCCCATCCCATCCAAAAGCAAAAATAGCATAATCACCTGGCAATGGCCTCTCATCTTCATTCTCACCTTAAACTTACCTTAGATGAACTGCCCTAGAAACAAGCTCGGTCAAAAACGCTCAAATGGTGCTCCAGGATTTACTTTCTTAAATGCACTCTTCATTCGCATTCAAAGGACTCCAGTATAAGTTCTACATAAACTCATTTTCTAACTTTTAAAACTCTTCCTCTAAATGCAGCCCAACTCAGTAAAAACGTACTTAAGATCCCACACTCTAATAGTTTCCAGCTTCTAAAGCCTTTACTCCCACCCTTCCCTCTGCCTGGAATGTGTCTCCATTCCCTGCTGTGGACAAAATCCCTGTGGACAAAAGGTCTTTTATAATTTTCCCCAACCCCAAATCAACTTTGATTTTCTTGGAGTTCTCACAGAATTCAGTTTATGTCCTATTCTTACTTTGTGTTAGTGATATTCATGACATTGCCTCAGTCCTTTCAACAGACTGCTTAAGGACAAAGACGTCTTACTCAGCTCTGTAACATTGGCTACACATAGCTGACTTAATAAATAGTCCCTTGACTGGTATAGGCTGACGTTACAAAAACTGGTAATTCGGGAACCACTCATACTGGACTTATTAAATAATCCCTCAACTGGTACAGACTGATTAATTCAGAGATCACCGAACACCCAAAACACTCAGATTCTTCTTACTGTGATTCAGTAAATACGTGTGGAATGCCTGTCTTACCCAGGTGACTATGTTACGCGCTGCATGAGATACGAGATGAAAACAAGGTTCCCATTTTCCAGGGAAGAATACTGGAGTGGAAAACGCAGAGGATATCACAACAGGAGAGCTATTTCCGATTAGCCGCCGCCACTGCTGAGCTATGTGACCCTGAGCAAGGGTCGTTTCTCTGTCAAGGAGAGATAGAAAAAGTACCTATTTCACAGGTTCAAACCTACCTCACAAGAAAAAATAGTTGTGGGGAATGCGTCACGAGACCTAGAAAACGGTACAAAACCTTCGGGGGGCCGTTGTTTCTGAGCTAGCGAGTGGCCCGACCCGGACAAAATGCCTCTACGTCGAGGAGGCTACGACGAACCCAGCAACAGCTCGAGCACTGCCGGCCGGGCCGCGGGAAGCCCGACGACGCAGCGCGCGCAGCTGGGCGGCGACGCTTACCCGGCGAGGCTCCCGGGCCCCGACGGCCACACAGAACAGACGTGGCAGTGCGACGCCTCCCCCACTGGGGACACCAGACGGCGACAGCCACGCGGTAAGCCGGTGCAAGGCCCTCTAGGCTTCCGCGGGTCTGGAGACTCGGTGGCGTTAACCCTTCCCCACCTCCGGGGCCGGCAGCAGTTTCTCTGGCGATGGAGCAGGCCGCTCTCAGACGCCTATAGCCAGAGGGCGGGCCTGCGCGCGCCCTCGGAAAGCGTCACTTCCACTTCCGGCCGGCTCTCGGGCTCTGAGCCTGGATAGGGCAGCGGTAGGGCAGCACCGCGGTTGGACGGCGGTTGCGCGCCTCAGATCGGCAACCTTCCGCGCGGCGGCTTGGGTTTGAGCGTCAGAAAGCGAGGAGCGGCCTCCACGGAAGCCAGGCTGGCCGAGGTAACCGAGAAGCGGCTTCCCCCATGGCTTAAACCCTGAAGTCGCTGGAGCGGCGGCGGCCGCAGGGAGGCAGACATTTTCCGTAGGCGGCGGCCGCGGCGCTTCCGGGCCGCGCGGCTGGATCCTGAGGCGGTGCCACTGTCGGGCTCGAGAAAGCATTCTCTCCCTGCTTTTCGCAGCTATAGTCCAGAGGCGCGGCTGAAGCTTGCTGGGACATTGCCTGCTTGCCTAGTGCCCGGTGACACGCCTGTCGCAGACACAAGCTGTGGCGAATCCGAGTGCTGGCGGGCAGCAGTGCCTGCAGCTGCGCCCTCAGACCCTTTACCGCCTCCGCTGGCATTTCCGTGTCCGGCCGACGTTATGCGGTCGGTTGAGCCTCAGGGCTAGCAGCTTCTGCTGATGCTAAAACACAAAGTGTCTCTGTGCTTCCGGAGCCGGAGTGGGCAGCAGGGAGCTGGCCACTTCTTTGAATACCGGTGGCATCCTGGCCAGAATTTCGGTGCCGTTTCTGCTGGCTTACTTAAGGAAAAGTGAGGCTCACGGCTCTCCTCAGCCCCACTTAGGAGTCTAAATGACCTTTGGAGAAATGTAAAGTCAGTAAAAGTTTTACTTTCATCGTCACCAACTCCTATTGGAGTTCATATTTCGTAAACATCAGCGACAAAAAGAAAATACGACTTGATATTTTGTAAATAAAATATCCTTTCTTACAACGTGATATTTGGTAAACACAGACCAGCTGTGATTTTCTCCAGATCAAGTAAGCACACTTAAAAATTAGTATAGGCCGGGTGCGTTGGCTCGCGCCTGTAATCCCAGCAATTTGGGAGGCCGAGGTGGGTGGATCACGAGGTCAGGAATTCGAGACTAGCCTGGCCAAGATGGTGAAACCCTGTCTCTACTAAAAATACAAAAATTACCCGGGCATGGTGGCGCGTTCCTGAAATCCCAGCTACTTGGGAGGCTGAGGCAGGAGAATGACTTGAACCCGGGAGGTGGAAGTTGCAGTGAGCTGAGATCATGCCACTACACTCCAGCCTGGGTGACAGGGCGAGACTTCATCTCAAAAAAAAAAAAAAATTAATATGAATCATCTGCATGGCACCCTTTATGTGTCTTGCAAAGAAGAATGATGAGCATCTTGCTGCTTACTTGGGAGAGACATGGTCTGAAAATAGGTTACTTTTTTTACCTTCCTTCTGTAGTACCCCTTCCCCCCACTTTATCTGGGTTTCACTTGCCCGCTGTCAACTGCGGTACAAAAAGTATTAAATGCAAAACTCCAGAAATAAACAGTTCCTAAGTTTTAAATAACTTTTTTTTTTTTTTTTTTTTTTTGAGGTGGAGTCTCGCTTTGCTGCCCGGGCTGAAGTGCCCTGGCGCGGTCTCAGCTGACTGCAACCTCCGCCTCCCGGATTCACAGTTCTCCTGCCTCAGCCGGCTGGGTATCTGGGACTACAGGCACGCACCACCACACCTGGCTAATTTTTGTATTTTCAGTAGAGAAGGTTTCACCATGTTGGCCAGGCTGGTCTTGAAGTCCTGATCTCAGGTGATCCACCCACGTTGGGCCTCCCAAAGTGCTGGGATTGCAGGCATGAGTGACGGTGCCCCGCCAGTTTTAAGTAACTTATTACAGTGTTTTATTGTTAATCTCTTATTGTACCTCATTTATAAATTAAACTATCATAGCAATGTATACATAGAGAAAATAGTATAAGGCAGTTAGATGCTGTTGGGGGTTTTAGGTATTCACAGAATGTACTGGAACTTACCCCCCTTGGATAAGGGGGTACTACTGTATTTTGATCTCACTGTGTCAGCTCTTTTGCCAGTATTCCTACAATGGAAAATCTAAAATGTTGTTTTTTAAGGTGCCTTTATTTTTAGTTTTTAAATTAGGGAGACAAAGTCTTGCTCTAACTCCCAGGCTGGAGTGCATTGATGGGGTCATGGCTTACTGCAACCTTGAATTGCTAGGCTCACGTGACTCTCCCACCTCAGCCTCCTGAACTAGAACTACTAGTGTGCTCTACCATCCTGGCTATTTTTTTTTTTTTTTAAATTTTGTGTTTTGTAGAGACGGGGTCTTGCTATGTTGCTCAGGCTGGTCTGAAACTCCTGGCTCAAGTGATCCTCCCACCTCGGTCTCCAAAAGTGTTGGGAATACAGGCATGAGCCACTGCATCTGGCCTAAAATGTTTTTAAAGTGAAGGCTTCTGTCTTCATAAGAGGATGACGGGTCATAAAAGTTGTACTCCCCTTACTAAAGACAGACTGGAATGATCTGTTAAAATTTAAGAGAATCTCAGAATGTTTTCCTAATCTTGTTTTCTCCTATTCTTTTCTTATGGGGAAGATGGGATAGGAGGCACACCAGTTAAATCCTTGGAAAATCCCAAAATACCTTTCAGCCAGTGGGTGCCAATTTTCTTACCCACCAACCTTTCCTAAATTGTTTTGCTTTTTATAAAAAAGACAGTTGTCCACTGACATTTGTCTTTTTTGTGCTGTGCTTGAGCTGAATAATAGAAAAGGAGAAAAACAAAGGACCTGCTAGTTGATTTTGAAGGGAAGACAAGACATCTTTTCTGTTCTTTTTTCTCTCATAAGTAGCAAGTGATGAGGGTCATGTGAGTTTCTTATTGATACGTACTTTTTTTTTTCTTGTCTTTAGTGCTTTTAGGAAGAAGATCCTTTTATTGCTTTTGTACAAGACCAGACGGGATCTCATTTGTCAAACGTGGTACCAATTGGGTGTCTTAACACAGGAACAGAACTTCCTAGAGCAGAATGATGATGGTAGATCTGAAAGTGGCTGCGTACTTGGACCCTCAGATCAGGGCTTTGTGGGAGAGCAAGGAACCTGCAAGAGAGAGCTCCGGTCAGAGTGAAAAATCTCCTCAAATGGACAGTCTCGATCCTAACAGCTCTTGCTGGCACTTCCGGAACTTCACCTATGATGAAGCAGCTGGACCTCGTGAGGCTGTCAGCAAACTTCAAGAATTATGTCATCTATGGCTGCGGCCAGAGATCCACTCAAAAGAGCAGATACTGGAACTGCTGGTGCTAGAGCAGTTCCTGACTGTTCTGCCCAGGGAGACACAGACCCAGATGCAGAAGCACCATCCACAGAGCATTGAGGAGGCTGTGGCTCTGGTAGAACATTTGCAGAGGGAATCTGGTCAAACATGGAATGGGGTGAGAAGAAAGATTCCTGGCATGTACAGTGAAATAGGATGCAGGTGGATATAGTAGCGATGGTGGCAGTTAGTTGAGAAATTAGATGGATTAGGTCACTGTTTTTTTTTTTAGGACAGTTAAGGTGGGACTTGAAACTACAGACCCACAGAAAAGTTCACAGGTTTCAGAGATTGTGGCAGATACTTACCTGGTCTTAGAGAAAGAGAGTTGCTTTTGCCCTCTTTGGAGCCAGGGTGAATTGAGGGTGATGGGCCTAGTCTGGCTTGGCCAAGGATACAGGACTTAAGGACTTAGAAACAGAATAAAAGGTAATAGGCCGGGCGCGGTGGCTCAAGCCTGTAATCCCAGCACTTGGGGAGGCCGAGACGGGCGGATCACGAGGTCAGGAGATCGAGACCATCCTGGCTAACATGGTGAAACCCCGTCTCTACTAAAAAATACAAAAAACTAGCCGGGCGAGGTGGCGGGCGCCTGTAGTCCCAGCTACCCGGGAGGCTGAGGCAGGAGAATGGCGTGAACCCGGGAGGCGGAGCTTGCAGTGAGCTGAGATCCGGCCACTGCACTCCAGCCTGGGCGACAGAGCGAGACTCCGTCTCAAAAAAAAAAAAAAAAAAAAAAAAAAAGAATAAAAGGTAATAAAGAGTCAGGGAGGCCGGGTGCAATGGCTCACATCTATAATCCCAGCACTTTGGGAGGCTGAGGCGGGTGGATCACCTGAGGTCAGGAGATCAAGACCAGCCTGGACAACGTGGTGGAACCCTCTCTCTACAGAAATAAACAAATTAGCTGCGCATGATGACAGGTGCCGGTAATCTCAGCTATCCTGGAGGCTGAGGAGGAAGAATCATTTGAACCTGGGAGGTTGCAGTGAGCCGAGATCACGCCATTGCACTCCAGCCTGGGTGACACAGCAAGACTTCATCTCACAAAAAAAAAAAGGGGGCCGGGCACAGTGGCTCACACCTGTAATTCCAGCACTTTGAGAGGCCGAGGCAGGCAGATCCCCTGAGCCCAGCCTGGGCAACGTGGTGAAACCCCGTCTCTACAAAAACCATCAAAATTAGCCAGGCATGGTGGCACACACCTGTGGTCCCAGTTACTTGGGAGGCTGAGTTAGGAGAATCACCTGAGCCCAGGAGGTGGCGGTTGCAGTGAGCTGAGATCGCACCACTGCACTCCCTTGGGTGACAGAGTGAGACCCTGTCTTAAAAAAAAAAAGGGCAGATCCCCAAGGAGAACACAGGAAAACAAGGACATTTAAAGAAAAGGAGAAATTGCCAGGTTCGGTGGCTCATGCCTATATTTTGAACACTTTAGGGGTCAAGGTGGGAGGATCGCTTGAGACCAGTCTTGGGAACATAGTGTGACCTTGTTGCTATGAAAAAAAAAAGAAAAGAAGCCAGGCTAATGGTACATGCCTGTAGTCCCAGTTTCACAGGAGGCTGAGGTGAGAGGATTGCTTGACCCAGAAGTTTGAGGCTGCAGTGAGTTGTTATTGCAGCATTGTACTCTGGCCTGGGCAACAGAGTGAGACCTTGTCTCTTAAAAAAAAATGTTTTAGGCCGGGCATGGAGGCTCACATCTATAATCCCAGCACTTTGGGAGGCTGAGGCAGATGGATCACAAGGTCAGGAGTTTGAAACCAGCCTGACTAACATGCTGAAACCCCGTTTCTACAAAAATTACATAAACTAGCTGGGTGTGGTGGCATGTGCCTGTAATGCCAGCTACTCAGAAGGCTGAGGCAGGAAAATGGCTTGAACCCAGGACGCAGAGGTTGCAGTGAGCAGAGATCGCACCACTGCATTTCAGCCTGGGCAACTGAGCGAGACTCCATCTCAAAAAAAAATGTTTTTAAATATTAGGAAAAATCCAGCCTGGGCAACATGGTGAAGCTCTGTTTCTACAAAAAATACAAAAATTAGCTGGGCGTGGTGTCGTGTGCCTGTAGTCCCAGCTACTTGGGAGGCTGAGGTGGGAGACTGCAGTGAGCCATGACTGCATGGCTGTACCCCAGTCTGGGTGACAGAGTGAGACCCTGTCTCAAAAAAAAAAAAAAAAGAAAAATAACCAGGGGAAGACTGCAAAAGAAAAGAAAACATAGAAAAAAGGGAAACCAAGATTTGGAAAAAAGAAAAATCCGAACAGAATAGCCAAGGAGAAGAAATGCACTGATGGGTAATGTCCTCCCTAAAGTAGATGAAAGCCTCTACTGCCTTCCCTTAATGGTTGTTCCTTGGCTCTGCTGACAAGTAGGGAGCCAGGGTATGACCTTGGTGGGTGGCGACACATCTGCTGACCTCAGGTCTGCTGGGAAGAATACAGGGCAGGACCTATGTTCGGTGTCAAAATCATCTGGAGGTAGGTTGGAGCCACTCTCCCCTTTTTTCTCCATTCTGTCCCAATTCTCTGAAAACCTGTGGCTATAGGGATAATCAGGCTGACAGGAAAACTTTTAAATTCATTTCTTTGAATTTTAGTGAACAGTAGAAGATAGAAAACCACAATTGTGGGTTTGAAGTCAAGAGAAAAGGCCTGACAAGACAGCATTAGAATGAGTGGCCTGCCCGGCCGGGCACAATGACTCACACCTGTAATCCCAGCACTTTTGGGAGGCCGAGGTGGGCAGATCACCTGAGGTCGGGAGTTCAAGAGCAGTTTGACCAATATGGAGAAACCCATCTCTACTAAAAATGCAAAAATTAGCTGGGCACGGTGGTGCATACCTGTAATCCCAGCTACTCGGAAAGCTGAGGCAGGAGAATCACTTGAACCTAGGAGGCAGAGGTTGTAGTGAGCCGAAATTATGCCACTGCCCTCCAGCCTGGGCAACGAGCAAAACTCATCACAAAACAAAAAAAAGATGAGTGGCCTGCCCAACCCTGCCAGTGGCCTGACCTAGACCATATACAGAGGAGTAGAAGCTGCTGTGTTGAAGGGCTGGCAGGAACCGCGGTTTGTTTCCTTTTACCCTAGTTTTCTCATATTTGTGTATAGACATTTGTGGAACATTGGTGGCCCAGTATCTTTAAGCCTTTGTCATTTTTTTTAGTGTCTTATACTACTGACAATGTGGGCTGTATACCTGTTGCTCTGCTTCCATCCCCACAAACCAAAAGTAAGTTCTGTAGTAACAAGGATGGGAATTATTTCTAGGTTGCAGTCCATGAGCTGGGAAAGGAGGCATTGCTCTTGGGAGAAACAGCAGAGGCCTCAAGTTTCAGGCTGAAGCCAGCAGAGTCCCAACCAGTGGACGTATCCCAAGATGAAGAATTTTGGAATACATACCAGGGTCTGCAAGAACAGCTCAGCAGGAATACTCATAAAGAGACTGAGCCCGTGTATGAGAGGGGTAAGGAGCTTCATGATAATTTCCTTCTGGGAGCTGTGATAATAGCTTATTCACCCAAAATGTCATGGGCATTTTTTGAATACCGTGCTCTGTGGATTTGTAAAACCAGCTTTGATAGCAGCTATGGTGTCCTTCCAGACAGCAGTAGAAATGCCAGCTGTGGATGAAAGTGGGAGTTGGCCTAGGGAACAGAAATAGCTAAACCACAGAACTCTTCTTGGTAATAATAGCATGAACTCTGTTCCTTAGAAAAGTGGAGAGGAAGGAAAGAAATGGAGTGGGAAGGCTTGGGGGTCACCTCATCCTCATAAAATACAGAAGGAATTGGGATCAGATGGGCTATTAGTGGCAGAATGTGAAAACAATTGTGTACCAGGAAAAACAATAAAAGACAAACTTCATCTCCTTCCGTACTGTGGAGTCCCTTAGTACTTCATTTTAAGATATCAAATTTTGGCCTAACTCAGAAAAATGAGAGGAAAAGGGATTTCCCTTTTATTTCTCTGATGAAGACTGAGGAAATGGTTAATTGGAGAACTGGTTCTAGGGGCTGGTGGACATTTGGTTCTTACTTATGAAGAGACTGCTTCAGGCATCACACGCACCACACATGTGTAAAGGTGTCCTATCTGTACTTAAGTCAGGATCAGTATTTTAGAAATGAGCTCAGGATTTTATGGATAAAAGAGATTACTTCTGGCTCTTTTCCCCCCACAGCTGTGCCTACTCAACAGATTATAGCCTTTCCTGAGCAAACACACACCAAAGACTGGACAGTGACACCTGAGCACATCTTGCCTGAGTCCCAGGTGAGCTGTGCTTTCCAGCTGTTTAGGGCTATCTTTCTCTGCTACACACGATTCATACTGTCCAGGAGGGGTTCAGAGGTGTGTTAGTCCCGGGTGTTCTCTGGGCAACTGGGTACCTTCCAGGCTGTGGGCTGACCCCTTGGCTCCTTTTTTTTCTGCCTTCTCATTTAAAAAAAAAAACATGTTCTGTTAATTCCTTTATCACCTGGCCTGCCATGCAGTTCACAGTCAGGTGGCTAGGCTGCTTCTGTATAGTGGCAGGTTCTGAGCTGAAGTCCATTCTCTTCTTTAGAGCTTGTTGACATTTGAAGAAGTGGCCATGTATTTTTCCCAGGAAGAATGGGAGTTATTGGATCCCACTCAGAAGGCCCTCTACAATGATGTAATGCAGGAAAACTATGAGACTGTCATCTCTCTAGGTAAAGATTTTCCCTTCCCTTTATGTAGTTGAGTACTCTATTCTTGGCTTACTGAGAAGGAACCCCAGTGAGGGGTGTCTGACTGTTCCAGGAGCTGGTTCATTCCCAACTAAATGGTGTAGGGGAGGGTGTAGGTAGTGTATCTAGATCACCTGGGGAGCTTTTTCCAAATGTACGTGCTGATTGCTTATCCCACATGGAGTTCTTAATCCCTTCCCTCTCTCTTCCACCAAACTTCCTCTTCCATGTCTTTCTTATCTCAGTAAGGGGCACAACCATTATCCAGTTGCTCAAGGCATACAAAGTAACAGTCCTCCTTTGTTCTGATCTTGTCATCATACCCCACTGTTAATTCATTAGCAAGTTTTCTTAGCTTTACTTTGACATATCCTGACTCCAACCATGTCTCAGCTTCTTGCACTGTTAGCATCCTGGTGTAAGCCAGTGTCATCTTGAACCAGGCGTACATGAGTGAGTAGCTTTTTAACAGGTGCCCCTGCATCTCCTTGTGCCTTTACACAGTCTGTTTTCTATACAGAAGCTAGATTGATCTTTTAAAAACCTAATCAGATCATGACATTTCCTTGCCTCAAGAGCTTGTGGTCACTTACATTCAGAAAAAAAAAAGTCTGATATTACCAGGGCTCCAGAACACTCTGCAGTCTGGTTCCTGCTCACCTGTCTCCCCTCATCTGCTACTCAAGCCCTTGCTCAGTCCTTATCAGCCACTTAGCTGATCTCCTTGCTGTTAGTTGAATTTGTCAAGTTCATATTTACCCTCTTGTTTAATTTTATTTGGCACACTGGGCTTCCTGAGTACTTCATTTTCAAATTGAGTACTTCTAAGTTTTGCTCAACTCAGAAAAATTTATATCATGCAAGGGGAAAAAAAAACCATATATATATATACATATCTCTTTTTATTAACTTTTCTCATGAAAACCGAGGATAATCATCTGGGGAACCGGTTCTGGGGGGGGTAGACACTTGGTTCTAATTTACAAAGAACCAAGTGGTTACCATATATACCCTTAAAAAGGTGTCCTGTCTTTCCAGAAAGAATCAGGATCTTCTGTATTTTAGAAATGAGCTACGGATGTTCATAGAAACAAGAGAAATGCCCTCTGGCTCTTTTCCACCCACAGCCTTGCCTGCTCAACAGATTTTAGTCTTTCCTGAGCAGACAAACACCAAAGACTGGACAGTGGCACCTGAGCTCCTCTTGTCTCAATCCCAGGTGAACTGTGCTTTCCAGCAGTGTAGGGCTACCTGAGCATGACCTTATCTGCCTTTCCCTGCTGCCCAAGACCCATACTGCCCAGCATGTGCCCTGAGGCATGTTAGCCCCAGAGGTTCTACCCTGGACAATTAGGCTTGGCCCAGAGGGAACTGGGTACCTCCTAGGCTGTTTGCTGACCCCTTGGCTCCTTTTTTCTACCTTCTCCCCTGCCTTTATTTTTATTTTTATTTTTTTCCTCCTTAAATCGTGTTGTTAATTTCTGTAGCGCCTGGCCTACCATGCAGTTCATACCCAGTTAGGCTGCTTCTGCAGTGGCAGGTTCGGAGCTGAAGTCCATTCTCTTCTTTAGAACTTGTTGACATTTGAAGAAGTGGCCATATATTTTCCCCAGGAAGAATGGGAGTTACTGGAATACACTCAGAAGGCCCTCTACAATGATGTAATGCAGGAAAACTATGAGACTGTCATCTCTCTAGGTAAAGATTCTCCCTTCTTTTTATGTAGAAGTTGAGTAATCTGTTCCCAGCTTACTGAGAATGAACCTCTGTGAGAGGGTCTCACTGTTCCAGGAGCTGGTTGATTCTCAACTAGACAGTAGGGGAGGGTGTAGGTAGTGTATCCAGATCACCTGGGGAGTTTTTTCCAAATGGACATGCTCATTCCTTATCCTATGTGGAGATCTTGATCCCTTCCCTCCCTTTCCCCAAACCTTCTCCATCATGTTTTTCCCATCTCAGTAAGGGGCACCACCATTATCCAGTTGCTCAGGGCGAACAAAGTACTGTCATCTTTTTTTTTTTTTTTTTTTTTTTTGAGACTGAGGCTTGCTCTGTCACCCAGGCTGGAGTGCAGTGGCGCCATCTCAGCTCACTGCAAGCTCTGCCTCCCAGGTTCACGCCGTTCTCCTGACTCAGCCTCCTGAGTAGCTGGGACTACAGGTGCCCGCCACCATGCCCAACTAATATTTTTTGTATTTTTTTAGTAGAGTCGGGGTTTCACCATGTTAACCAGGATGGTATCAATCTTCTGACCTTGTGATCTGCCTGCCTTGGCCTCCCAAAGTGCTGTGATTACAGGCGTGAGCCACCGTGCCCAGCTAGTACTGTCATCTTTTACCCTGATCTTGCCATCATCCCCCACTGTTAATTCATTAGCAAGTTTTCTTAACTCTACTTTGACATATCCTGACTGCAACCATGTTTCAGCTCCTTGCACTGCCAGCATCCTGATCTTAGCCAGTGTCATCTTGAAGCAGGTCAATGTCAGTAGCTTTCTAACAGGTCCCCCGCCTCCTCTCTTGTCCTCCCACAGTCTGTTTTCTACACAGAACCCTGATAGATTTTTTGAAAACATAATCAGATGGTTGCGTTTCCTTGCTTCAGAAGGCTGTGGTTACTTCTTACCATATGTGGAGAAAAATCTAAACTTCTTACCAAGGCCTCAGGACCCTCCATGGTCTGGTTGCTATGGACTTCTTTGCACATGTGTCCTGCTACTGGTGCGCTTGTGCACTCAGTCCTCTTTAGCCACACTGGTCATCTTTCTGTTACTTGAACTCGCCAGGCCCATTTCTAGTTTTCCTTTGCCTTGCATACTTTTCTGCCATGCGGCAAAACTCACTTTTAGGTTTCTGCTCAAGTATTACTTTCTCAAAGAGGTGTCCCACAGGACCTTATCTAAAATAGCTTCCCAGGAGCAGAATCTTAAATACTCTACCATGATTTAGTTTTCTTTAAAACATTTATCACTCCCTGACATTATTTTGTTTATTGATTGATTGTGCCACCCCTATACTGTAATGTAAAGTCCATGAAATCAGGGGTCTTCTTCACTGCTATATCCCTAGCCCTCGAGCAGTGCCTAACACACCACGGGCACTCAATACATGTTTGTTGAATGAATGAGTGACAGTTTCATACCTTGCAATCTGTAATTAGAGAAATTTCACAAAGTGATTTTGGTCTATTTCTTGTACCTGCATATGAACCAGTAATCTATAGGAATGGTAGAAATCTATCCTAGCTGAGGGCCTGTGGCTAAAGAATAAAGGCTAAATAAAAAGTAACTGTAATTATAATAGTAATCACTCGTGCTTATGATACTCAAGTCAGTGTCCTTCGCATTGGCTCTGCCATACCTGGTCTTATCCAGGCTGAGTGCTTCTAAAGAGTTAATAAGACCAGCTTATATTCCCTGCAACTTCTGGAGCTTGGTTCCCCCTTGGTTGGATATAGGGTATTGATGGCAAAAGAGGGAGAATGTGTACTGGATTCCCATTCCCTATATCCTTTTCATTGATCTACCATAGGTTTATTAGTCTCTGTTTTGCATAGCTACCTATAAATATAGCACAGTATAAACATGATACTGGAACTTGGAGTCTATCCATTTAACCATTTGGAGTAACAAATTGTAAAATGTCTTTGGTCATCCTGAAACAGTCTGGGATTAGTGGACCAGTTCACTGTTAAGTTACCAGTCCTTGACCTCATTTTGTCCATTTGACAGCATTGTTTGTGCTCCCCAAACCTAAAGTGATCTCCTGTCTAGAGCAAGGGGAAGAGCCATGGGTTCAAGTATCCCCGGAGTTTAAGGATAGTGCCGGAAAATCTCCTACAGGTAAATATACCATGGGAAGTGGAGAAATGTGCCTTGATACGCACTTTTGCAAGGGCTTAACATTTTAAGCTTTTGTTCCTTTTTTTAAAAAATCATTGAATTTTTCTTTTTATTCCTGTGATTTTCTTGTTCTGGGATACAGATGGGTGATTATGTTTATTCCAACAGGGTTAAAGCTCAAAAATGACACTGAAAATCATCAGCCTGTATCTCTTTCTGACTTAGAAATACAAGCATCAACAGACATCATATCAAAAAAGGCCAAAGTAAAAGTTCCCCAGAAAACAGCAGGCAAAGAAAATCATTTTGATGTGCACAGAGTGGGGAAATGGCCCCAAGATTTTCCAGTGAAGAAAAGAAAGAAACTTTCAACCTGGAAACAAGAGCTGCTCAAACTTATGGATCGTCACAAGAAGGATTGTGCAAGAGAGAAGCCTTTTAAATGTCAGGAATGTGGGAAAACCTTCAGAGTTAGCTCTGACCTGATTAAGCACCAAAGAATTCACACTGAAGAGAAACCCTATAAATGTCAACAGTGTGATAAGAGGTTTAGATGGAGTTCAGATCTTAATAAGCACTTAACAACACACCAAGGAATAAAACCATATAAATGTTCATGGTGTGGGAAAAGCTTCAGTCAAAATACAAATTTACATACACACCAAAGAACTCATACAGGAGAAAAGCCCTTCACATGTCATGAATGTGGAAAAAAATTCAGTCAGAACTCCCACCTTATTAAACACCGGAGAACCCACACAGGTGAGCAGCCATATACTTGCAGCATATGCAGGAGAAATTTCAGCAGGCGGTCAAGCCTTCTTAGACACCAGAAACTCCACCTGTGAAGAGAAGCTTGTCCAGTGTCATTCTGAAGACGTTCACTAAATGGAGCTTGACACTAAAATTTATGTAAAACAAAAATCACAAACCTTGAAAAATTTTACATCAGAAAATGGGGGGGATAAACATATGTTTCACAGAAAATAATCAAGACTTGGTCTGCAGCCACTCAGTAGTTTTCTGTGGTCACAGAAGTAAACATTGTTCGTTTTGCATTGATCTCTCCAGTCATTCTTGAACACATCCAGTAGGTACATTTGCAGCGTGGTCTTCCAAAACAAAAAGCAATAACATGCATGTTTAATTGCATACCATTCTCTTCACAGTAGCAGGCTTACCAATTTCAATAGTCTCATGAGGCAGAAATGAATTACAATATAAAGTGTTCCAAGAATGAAATTGGATTTTCTTTCTTTAGTCATTGGACATGGTTTGCAAAGTTGAACATCATTTGAGTTCCTTCTTGAACATTTTGGCAACTTCTGCTCTTGGATCCTGTTATCACAGTGATGAAATCATGTTAACTTAACCACTAGGGAATCTTCAGATGAACTATTAATGCATTAACTTATGTCTCTCTCATTGGTGATGTTGGGAAAACAGAAAACATCTCTAGTGGAATCTTGGGTAAACGGGTTGGAATTTGTAGCCATGGAACATAAGATGTAAAGAATTTTCTGCAATAAAAGAAACTAGACTTGCAATGTCAGTAGGATAAAGCAGGTATAAAAATTCGTACTTGCCCAAGGCCTGAAAGAAAATTAGTGGGAATTAAGATCAACTCAGAATTTTGTTTATTTATTTACTTTTTAATTGGTTTTTCTTTGTTATTAAGAATGAGAGACTTGGCCAGGCACGGTGGCTCACGCCTGTAATCCCAGCACTTTGGGAGGCCGAGGTGGGCGGATCACGAGGTCAGGAGATCGAGACCATCCTTACTAATATGGTGAAACCCTGTCTCTACTAAAAATACAAAAAATTACCCGGGATAGTGGTGGGCGCCTGTAGTCCCAGCTACTTGGGAGGCTGAGGCAGGAGAATGGCATGAACCCGGGAGGCGGCGCTTGCAGTGAGCCGAGATCGCACCACTGCACTCCAGCCTGGGTGACCGCGTGAGACTCCGTCTCAAAAAAAAAAAAAAAAAAAGACAACGTTTGTATGGGAGTTGGAGTGTGTGTGCTGCAGACAGGATCCTGTGGCTCATTTGGCATGGAGACCTGGACATCTAGTCAGGAGGAGATGGTTCCCTAAATAAAGCGTTTGGGAACTGGTGCTGAGTGTTGGGCGAGGATAAGCAAATCCACATCCATGTTGTTTTGTCCTACACTGTAAGCTCTACCTGTCTTTGTTCTTTCCAGCACAGCATTTAACAGCAGCCTCAGGTGATAAATTTGATGGATTGCCAAAAGTCTGTATAGCCTATGGATTTTCTTATAACTTGCTTATTTAGCTACAGCAGTGACTCAGGTGCATTCCTTTTAGAGCTCTTAGGTATATCAGGAAAGGGGTTAAATGACCTCTTCCAAACTGCTTATTTATTTATTTATTTTGAGACAGAGTTTTGCTCTTGTCACCCAGGCTGGAGTGCAATGGTGTGATCTCAGCTCATTGCATCCTCCGCCTCCCAGATTCAAGCGATTCTCCTGCCTCAGCCTCCAGAGTAGCTGGGATTACAGGCGCCTACCACCACGCCTGGCTAATTTTTTGTATTTTTAGTGGAGACGGGGTTTCACCATGTTGAGCAGGCTGTTCTTGAACTCCTGACCTCAAACGCCCACCTCGGCCTCCCAAAGTGCTGGAATTACATGCATGAGCCACCATGCCCAGCCTATACTAATTATTGTTTCTTAAGTACAGCCGACTCTGGAGCTCTGGTCTGCATAGCTCTTACCCAGCACATTCTTTTTTTTTTTTTTTTGAGACAGAGTCTCGCTCTGTCGCCCAGGCTGGAGTGCAGTGGCTGGATCTCAGCTCACTGCAAGCTCTGCCTCCCGGGTTCACGCCATTCTCCTGCTTCAGCCAGCTTCCCGAGTAGATGGGACTACAGGCGCCCGCCACCTCGTCCGGCTAGTTTTTTGTATTTTTTAGTAGAGACGGCGTTTCACCGTGTTAGCCAGGGTGATCTCGATCTCCTGACCTCGTGATCCGCCCGTCTTGGCCTCCCAAATTACTGGGATTACAGGCTTGAGCCACCACGCCCGGCCCCCAGCACATTCTTAACCTAAGACCTCCAGGATTCTGTTTCTTTTCCCAGATCATGTGTGGCTTGCTTTCTGGCACTGCATTCATTCATTCTGGTCAATTTAATGAAGGCCTATGATGTGCCAGGCACTGTCCTATACTCTGAGGACACAGGAGTGGCCAAGAGACAAAATTACATCCCCTCATGGAACTTGTAGTGAACAGTAAAAATAATGGTTTTGCTTTCCTGCTCCTTGCACTAAGACGAGGTTATGAAATAGTTTTGGTCAATGAGTTGTGAGTAGAAGCACCCTCACTTCTGGCTGAAGCTTTTCTTTTTTTTTCTTCTTCTTTTTTTTTTTTTTTTTTGCTGGTACAAGACCAGTGCTCTCCTTTCCTGCCTTAATCATGGAACCACATACAGAGAGAGGAGCCATGAAATCAAAGCAGTCCAGAACACTGAGCCACTGCATGGAGGGCGGCTATTCCCGAGAGTCTCCAGACTGATAACGGACTTTGTGAGAACAAGAAATAAACATTTGTTCTGTTAAACCACTGAGACATTGGTGGTGTGTGTTTCTGTAGCATAACCTGGCCTATCTTTTTCTTTTTTCTTTTTTTTTGAGACGGAGTTTTGCTCTGTTGTCCAGGCTGGAGTGCAGTGGCGCAATCTTGCCTCTCTGCAAGCTCTGCCTCCTGGGTTCATGCCATTCTCCTGCCTCAGCCTCCCGAGTAGCTGGGACTACAGGTGCCCGCCACCACGCCTGGCTAATTTTTTTTATTTTAATAGAGACGGGGTTTCACCTTGTTAGCCAGGATGGTCTCCATCTCCTGACCTCGTGATCTGCCCCCCTCAGCCTCCCAAAGTGCTGGGATTACAGGCGTGAGCCACCGCACCCAGCCAACCTGGCCTATCTTAATAGAGCTTAGAAAAGGGCAGTTGGGGGAGTGACTCTTCTGCTGGAGCTCTGGAACCTTTCGATTTTCATTCTACCTAGCCTTTGACCCTCAAAAGAGATCTGGCTTCCCACGGATGCTAGACTGAGCTGATGCAACACTAATGGGACCACGTAGGAGCTCCCAAGATTGTAGATGATAGGGAAGAAAGACATTGCTGTCTGGGACAAATCTTACGGGAGGTCAGTTCAAGGGGACAAGACAACCCTCCTTTCCTATCTGGCCCACTTCCCTTATTCTTTGTCTCCCGGCACATTGCCTCATGCACAAAACAGGCATTTCTCTTGATGAATGGGCTGTGGTGGGGGGTAGGGGGTAGGGATTGCCTCCTTCATGTGAGTGCAGATTTCAAAGAATGGTTTGTTAACTACCTCTGTCGTATATTCAGTGAGTTGTGCCTCAGAAAACAGATGAGATACAGGGCAAAAGCAAATTTGCCCAGATCAGTGTAGACAGTAAGGTGTCTTGTCTTCCTGGACTAAGGGATGATAGACAACTGGGGAGAAACTTGGGCAGGGAGGCAGGAGCAGGACAGTTCCAATTGTGGAGTGAGAATCCTCCAGGGGGGAAGTCATAGCTTAGCCAGTACTCAGCTGCTGCGCATAACATGATGTCTCATAACCTTGGAATTTGTGGGGTGGGGAGTGGAAGAAGGGTTTTCTGTAGCTTGAGATGAGATTGGATTACTAAAATGATATCAGATGATATGAGAACAGATTACTTACACTATGATATTAAAATCTATTGAGGCTTGCTTTAAAAATGAAATATGAGAAACACATAATCCTAGGTTTAGCCTTAAACATTAGTACTAAAGTTCTCACAAATATATCCTCCATAAACCAGCAGATGCTTTCCAGGAAACAAGAAGGATGCTTTATTTTAGCATGTTCAGATAGCAGCCTTACCGTGGCTTCACGGTTATTTCAGAGAACTGTATCATTGACCCCGTCTAGTCTCCTGACCTCTCCCCTGCACTATTCTAAGTACAGTGCTGGGACCATCCCAGACCTAGAGTTCTCCCTGCCATTAAGCATACTGGAACCTTGAGGTCACCTTGAGAACCTCAGATACATTTTATTTTTGAGACAAGTGTCTCACCTGTTGCCCAGGTTGGGCTCACCATAGCCTCAATCTCCCAGGCTCAAGCAATCCTCCCACCTCAGCCTCCTGAGTATCTGGGACTCCAGGCATGTGCCACCATGCCTGGGTTATTATTTTTTTGTTTTTAGTAGAGACGAGGTCTTGCTGTGTTGCCCAGGTTGATCTTGAACTCCAAAGCTCAAGTGATCCTCCTGCCTTGGCCTCCCAAAGTACTGGGATTACAGGCATGAGCCACCATGCCCAAGCTCAGATATCTCAGATGGAGGGGAAGAACAGGAGGGCTTAGAATCAAACTAAATCTCAAAACTGAAACTCCTAGGGTTTCTGTTAACTTTTGAAACTACTAAGAACAGTGTTGAATGTCTCAGGTGCGTCTGTGGAAGAATGCCCAGCAGCCTCTTTTATCCAAATGGACAATTGGTAACAAAAGATTGGAGTTCATAAAGGATTTTCCAAATATTTGTTGAGTCATGCCACTGAAGCATTTACTCCTGCATTTCCTGGTTACTCCTCCCTGTCATGTATAATGAAGGCTGCCCTGTTACTCTTCTCTTAGAGGTTTTCTAGTGCGTAAATACTTGCTGAAACTCTCCCCACATTCTTTCTGTGGACTGAATTCTCTCCTGTATAGACTCTCTGAAGTGCCCTCAAGTGGGAAACAAAAAGTTTTGCCCATACTTCACGTTTTTACTGTTCGTCCCAGTAGAAATCCACACAAACAAAAGCATACTTTTGTTTCTGAATCTTTTCTACACTTGTCGCTTTTCTTTTGTGGGTTCACTGGGGACCAACGCGAGGGCACTGTTTGAAACATCAACCAAATTTGCTACGTGCATAGGATTCCTTCATGTATTAATCCTCCACTGGGCAATGGTAGATGGGCTGTACTGAAATGCCTTCTTCAGTCAAGCATCTGTAAGACTTTTCTCCTGCACAGTTCACCCAAATCTGATAATGCATGTACTTTGCCTAAAGCAGTTCCTCTAGTCTGAATCCCTCCTGTGAAAGGAATTAAGCAAGCTACCTCTTGCACTGCATTTCAGATTTTCAGATTTAGGAAAACTATCTGAATCACTTTTCATTTCTGCCACAGTTCGGATAATGAATCTTGAGTTGCACCAATCTTAGTGCTAACATTAAAAATTAAGCTTTACAGTGTTTGGATACGATGCACCTTTTAGGAAAAACTAAGAAAGCTTACTGTTGAATTTTTTTTTTTTTTTTGACAAGTTAACATTTATTTTTGGGCCTTTCTTCCTATGTGTATTTCAAGTCTTTTTCAAAACAAGTCCCCAGGAATCTGCAGATGCAGTTATGTCCCCGGGCTTGGTCGAGTGCTCCAGGAGTCTTAGGGAGCCTTGTACAAATGCCAGAGTTACTCATTTACCAACATTAAACCCTAGGATGGAAGATGCAACAAAGCAGGACTCCTTCAGCAGACGAGGCGGCAGCCAATGTAGAAAACGCTGGAATTTTTCCTTGGAACTGGACTGTGATGAGAGGTACTTGCCATGAACATAAGCTACTGTCTTTTCTTTAACCCTTCCTTTCCAGTTTTTGAAGATAAAGCAGGAAATAATCTCTGAAGATACTTGATAAAGAACCTCAAAAAAAAAAAACAAACACACATGCTTCCACTTCATTGATAAAAATTTACTGCAGTTTTGGCCAGGCGTGGTGGCTCACGCCTGTAATCCCAGCACTTTGGGAGGCCGAGGTGGGCAGATCACCTGAGGTCAGGAGTTCGAGACCAGCCTCAACATGGAGAAACCCCGTCTCTACTAAAAATACAAAATTAGTTGGGCGTGGTGGTGCATGCCTGTAATCCCAGCTACTCGGGAGACTGAAGCAGAAGAGTTGCTTGAACCTGGGAGGCGGAGGTTGCGGTGAGCCGAGATCGTGCCATTGCACTGCAGCCTGGGCAACGAGAGCAAAGCTCCATCTCAAAAAAAAAATTTTGTTTTTTACTGTAGTTTGGCACCTGGGTCTAGTTCAGCTGGCAGATGAGCTGATTGATGCATTCACCCCAATAACCAGGTGTGCCCATCTCCTTGAGGAAGCCCACTGTATTTTTGGTAGCATGATGGGCCACTGAGAGGTGGAAAGGGCACAAGAACCATGAGATCTGGAAATGCTTCCCTGGGAAGGCAATTTCATGAATGAGGTCTTCCAAGCAAATGACACCAAACTTCCCCAGGTGCTCCTCAATCACTGTGTTGTCTGTCAGAGGGATGGTCTTATTCTTGACCTTGGCTTGTCCATGTTTCAGAATGAGTTTCCAGACAGACTTCAGATTTGGAAATCCCCAGATCACATAAGTGTCCACTAAACACAGCATTTTTAGGTTCTGGGGGGGGTGACTTTTACAAAGACACCACTAAAAATTTTCTTTAGGCGAAGTTTTGCAATGGTTCTCTGCACCAGTAAGTTCACGCCATTAATCCTTTTGATGCATACAACAAAGGTCAAGGAATGTTTTTCTGGCACTTCCAAGGCCCGAGGTTTCACTTTAGTCATCTGAGACACACATTGTCACATTTCTGGAATCATGTAGGAATGATTCCAGTCGCTTAAACCTGAACCCTTTTCCTTTCCACTGCTCCTTCTTTAAGTCTTCCTATTTTTCAGGAGATTTTCTGGAACCAAAGGGATTTTTCTTTGCTCTTGCTCCGCCATCTTTCTGGTGTTGCAGCTACTGATCCTTACTGTTGAATTTTTAAAACCAATAGATATACTTCCAACATAATTTTCACACTAAGCATTTGTCCATGATTTGTACAATCAACTGAATGATTTCAAAGCATTTGAAACAATCAAAAGTAAAGGATCTTTACTGTTCACAAAGACAAAATTAAATATTTGTAACATTAGAAAAATTCCTTAAAAATTTAGTATCATAGGAACAACAGCTTGTTACACAAAAGAGTTAGGAAACAATTTTTTTTTTTTTTTTTTTTTTTT
>NW_016808231.1:5615897-5619598 GCF_001698545.2 Rhinopithecus bieti | reverse complement strand
GACTCCGTCTCAAAAAAAAAAAAAAAAAAAGTTCTAGTCCTTACAGAAAGTCACTTAAACTGTTTTGGCTTCCTCATCTGGAAGATGAAAATGGTAATGTAATTGACTTAGTAGGGTTGCTGTAAGTATGAGTTAGTGTATAAATGTTTACAATTACGCATGGCACGGAGCAAGCGCCACATTTTCTATCAGGGCTGTTCTCACCTAACCGTAAAACAGGAAGGGTACCCAGCTGGATCCGGGCCCTGGGTTCTCAGGCATTGTGATTGGTCCCAGCATATGACGCAAGGCGGGTTTCATTGACGGAATTGCTGTCAATTAGCGAAGGGCGGAAACCATGCAGAGAGGGCGGTCCTTTAGTGCCACAGTTGGCAAGACTCGCTCCTGGCTTTTTAGGCTTAGCTACTGCGCATGCGTCTTTCCGTCTTGCAGTTCCCGGCGTGCCCCGCAACAGCTTCCGGCGTGCTCCGCAAGGGCTTCCGGCATGAAGCAGTAGAGAAGATGGCGTGTTAGGCGCGTCGCGCCCCTGAGGGCCTTTTCTGGTGAGGTGGGGCTTAAGGGTTGCCGCTCCGCTCTCTGTCCTGAGGCTGTCAGATTGCACTCTGGGTTCCTGGACGCAAAAACTCGGAGTGGCTGCGTGATGCAGAGTGAACTGGGCCCTCTGGGGACGCGTGGAGCACGAGGCAGCCCGGAGTGCCTGCCTTGTTGCCCTTCGGAGCTTCCGTCCCTTCGGGTTCCCCAGTGGGGCCTCCTTTAAAGGGCTCGGTGACTCTTGCTCTTCACGCTAAGAAAACACTCGTTTCCTAAAGCTCGACTGCGCCCTTGTGCTGAGCGGTGGGGACACGAAGACAGCACAGAAACGCTGTTTACCCTCAGCGAGACCCTAAACTGTTGGAGTGGATAAACCCACCAGAAACAAATTACAGCGTTAGGCGAGTTAAGATGGAGTACTCTGAGAAACGTTACAGACAGGACCGGAGAGTTCAGAGGATCAGGATGCTTCAAGAAGATGGGGGTAGTGGTGTCATCAGTCCTCATCCTGGGGTTTTTGTCGTTGATGGTGCACTCCTTGAGGACATGAAATTTTTCTTCGACGTTTCCGATACCTAGGCTCGGGCCCTTCCCTGGTTGGGCGGAGTAGAGACCAGCTGTTTCTCGTGTTTATTATCTATGGAAAGGATGAATTACGTCTTGGCGACTTCAGGAGGGAAAATTTTGGTGAGCAAAGGCACTAATATGTCCCTAGACCAGGGGTTCTCAACCAGCGCCCCCCTCCCAGAGCACAGTTGATACTCTCTGGAGACAATTTTGTTGTCACTACCGAGTGGTGCTACTGTCATCTAGTGGGTGGACACCAGGGTTGCAGCTAAACATTCTACAAGGTTCACAGGGTTCCTATCCCACTCCCCACCCCCAAGAACTCAAAAAACGATCTGGGTCAAAATGTCAGTGTGCTGAGGTTCTAAACCCTACCCTAGAATGACAGCGGAAATGGAGAGTGCAGATGTTGGAGACATCTCAGCCGGAGACTGTATTGAGGGTTTTGTCTTTTTTTTTTTTTTTTTTGAGACTGTATCTCGCTCTGTAGCCCAGGCTGGAGTGCAGTGGCTCGCAATCTCGGCTAACGGCAAGCTCCGCCTCCCGAGTTCACGCCATTCTCCCGCCTCAGCCCCCGGAGTAACTGGGGCTACAGGTGTCCGCCACCATGCCCGGCTAATTTTTTTTATATTTTTAGTAGAGCTGGTGTTTCACTGTGTTAGCCAGGATGGTCTCGATCTTCTGACCTCGTGATCGGCCCGCCTCGGCCTCTCAAAGTGCTGGGATTACAGGCGTAGGCCACCGTGCCCGGCCTCATTTTGTGTTCTTAATAATGCTTAAGTATTTGATGCGCAGTTGGTTAATCAGGTCTGATGAGCCCAGTCTTCCTCTTATTTTTTCACCCATTCATTCATTTGCCAGGTATCTATTTAGCACTAAACACTATTCAAGATGCTAGGATTCAGCATTGAGCTGAAAAACCTTACATTCTTGGGCGGGGGAGTTGACAGACATTAAAACTTATATGTCAAGTAGTAATATATGCTATGAAGTTACTGCAAGATGGAGTTTCTCTTACTACCACCACATACCATTTATTTACTTCCTTCTGAGTGCCAAGCACTGGCCTGGATACTTTACTAATATCTCTACTCTTTTCCTGTATCCTGCAAAGTGGGTATTATTTATGTATTATTTATTTTTTTGAGAAGGAGTCTCTCTCTGTCCCCCAGGCTGAACTACAGTGGCGCAGTCTCGGCTCACTGCAACCTCGGCTTCCCGGGTTCAAGCGATTCTCCTGCCTTATTCTCCCTGTGATTACAGGCACTCGCCACCACGCCCTGCTAATCATTTTTGTATTTTCAGTAGAGACGGGAGTTTCACCATGTTGGCCAGGCTGGAGGCTGGTCTCGAACTCCTGACCTGCAGTGATCCTCCCCCTCCACCCCCCGCCTTGGCCTCCCTAAGTGCTGGGATTACAGGTGTGAGCCACCGCGCCTATCCCTGCAAGGTGGCTGTTGTTATCCTCAGATGATGAAAAGCGGATCATAGGAGTTGAATAATTTGCCCCAAATCACTTAGTAGGGAGTTGAGCTTGGACTCAAACCAGATTCACCTGAAGGATAAAGTCTGTGTTATTTCCACTAGTTAACATTGTGTCCTATATGCACAGCTGAATTGAATGGGATGAGAAATCTGTACCTTCTTTGCTAGGGTTAAGAAAGTGAAGTAGAAACAAACTCACACTGACCTCTTTCTGTTTCCAGAGTAGAGTTTTTATCAGAACTAGCAGGAGGTGATTCTTCAGTAGTGCTCCTCGAAAAATGGTAGTAGTTATTTATTATGATAATATTCATATATTCTGCTATAAGAAGTGGGCAAATAAACCTGCGGCATATTCGATGTTTAAGCCTGAAACTGACTCTGATTCTCCTTCTGTTAGTTCAAAAGGGGCTCGGTTAGTTTCTGCTAGTGTGGAGATAAATCATATTATGGCTAGGGGTTATGATGGTAGAAGCAGTGAGAGTAATTTTTGCGTTGTGATGATAGGTGCATGTAAGTTAAATGAGCCACTTATTAGTAGAACTGATAAAAGGACAATGGCTAGAGTGACTTCATATGAAATTGTCTGGGCTACAGCTTGTAATGTGACGATTAGTGCATAATTTGAATTAGATGCTCATCCTGATCATAGGATAGACGGCTAAGCTTGATGTGGCTAGTATAAATAGGAGGCCTATATTAAAATTAGAGCATCTGGTATGCGGAGGGAATTTCACAAGAGGAGAGCGATCAGAACGGCTAGGGTTGGAGCAGTAGCATAAAGGGTAATAGTAGACGTTGAGGGACGTAAGGGTTCTTTGATAAAAAGTTTGATTGCATCAGCAAATGGTTGAAGCAGTCCGTAGGGACTTACGGTGTTAGGTCCTTTGCGTAATTGTATGTAGTCTAAGATTTTTCATTCAATGGGTATAAGGAATGCTATAGTGATTAAAGTGGTAATAATAAGTAGGAGAAGATTGATTATAGGCATATCATTAAGAAAAGGAGTTGAGGCCGGGCGCAGTGGCTCAAGCCTGTAATCCCAGCACTTTGGGAGGCCGAGACGGGCGGATCACGAGGTCAGGAGATCGAGACCATCCTGGCTAACACGGTGAAACCCC
>NW_016808231.1:5587851-5615891 GCF_001698545.2 Rhinopithecus bieti | reverse complement strand
AAAAAAAAAAAAAAAAAAAAAAAAAAAGGAGTTGAACCTCTGATTTTAAAGTTTTAAGTTTTATGCAGTTGCTGGGTTCTGCCATCTTAAAGGCTGTTCTTGGGTACGGTGTGTGATGATTTGTTAGATTGAGACAGCATCATTTATGGGGGCAAGGGTGCTTTGTGGAGTGGGCCCTGTTTCTCTTGTCCTTTTGTACTAAGGAGAAATGTTAAATAGATAGAAACCGACCTGGATTACTCTGATCTGAACTGAGATCACACAGGACTTTAATCACTGAACAAACGAAACTTTATTAGTGGCTACACCATTAGGATGTCCTGATCCAGCATCGAAGCTGTAAACCCTATTGTTGATATGGTCTCTAGAATAGGATTGCATTGTTATCCCTAGGGTAACTTATTCCGTTGATCAATTCATTGGGTCAATGTGTGCTAACTCGCTTAGACTAGTGTGGTCTTAGTTTAGGTTGTTTGGAGGTTGAATTATTCCGAGGTCACTGCATCCACATTTTAAATTTTTTAAAATTTTTTATTGTTTATTTACTTTTTCATTTTTTTAAGACAGAGTGTGGCTCTGTCGCCAGGCTGGAGTACAGTGGCGCGATCTTGGCTCACTGCTGTCTCTGCCTCCCGTGTTCAAGCCATTCTCCTGCCTTAGCCTCCTGAGTAGCTGGGATTACAGGCACATACCACTACGCCCAGCTAATTTTTGTATTTTTAGTAGAGACAGGGTTTCAGCATGTTGGCCAGGATGGTCTCCATCTCCTGACCTCGTGATCTGCCCGCCTCAGCCTCCCGAAGTGCTGGGATTACAGGCATGAACCACTGCGCCCGGCACCCCAACCAAAATTTTTAATGCAGAGATAGTAGGCTAGGGCCTGTAGGTTTTTTTTTTGAGTTTCTATTTTCATTAATGAATGAAATCTCCATAGGGTCTTATGAGAATCTTATTTGTTTATACTGTCTCTTCACAGATAGATCAGTTTCACTGATTGAAAGTAAGAGACAGCTGAACCCTCGTGTGGCCATTCATACAAGACCCTATTTAGGGAATAAGTGATTATGCCACCTTTGCACTGTCAGGGTACCGCAGCTGTTGAACATATGTCACGGGGCACGCAGTGCCTCTAATACTGGTAATGCTAGAGGTGATGTTTTTGGTAAACAGGTGGGGTAAGATTTCCCGAGTTCCTTACAGTTTTTGTAATCTTTTCCTTAGAGCATACCTGTGTTGGATTAATAGTATAAATAATAGGGTGTTTATTATTTGTTAATATTAGGCTGTTAACTGTCAGTGGATTATTCTGGTTTGATGTAAGCAATACAATGGAGAATATCTTCATGTTACTTACATTAACATTATTGCTTCTATTAAGTAATAGATTCGTCTAATGTAATGTTAGGAGTTCAATAGAGTGATTAGGATTTAAAATAACTGATGTTGAGCTTTAAAGCTTTCTTTTTTTCTTCTTTGTTTTGAGATGGAGTTTCGCTTTTGTTGCCCAGGCTGGAGTGCAATGGCACAATCTTGGCTCACTGCAACCTCCGCCTCCTGGGTTCAAGCGATTCTCCTGCCTCAGCCTCTCGAGTAGCTGGGATCACAGGCATGCACCACCACAGCCGGCTAATTTTGTATTTTTAGTAGAGACGGAGTTTCTCCATGTTGATCAGGCTGGTCTCAATCTCCCAACCTCAGGTGATCTGCCCACCTCGGCCTCCCAAAGTGCTGGGATTACAGGCGTGAGCCACCATGCCTGGCCTTAAATGCTTTCCTAATTGGTGACTGCTTTTGGGCCAACTCTGGTGGTAATATTTTTTACTCTCTGGAGGAAAGTCATTTCCTAGGGTCTAAAGAGCTGTTCCAAAGAGGGACAATATTAAGGATGGGAGGTTTGTCTCCTATAAAATGCATCCTTTCTCCTCTGCAAGTTATGTTCACCTGGTCCTGCTCTGAATGAGAATACCCTGGTTCCTGAAAGGCCTGCTCTGTGGTGGAGGGATTGCAATGCCTAGCAAGGTGTGGGTGCTTTAGATAAGTCCTCAGTGTCTGAGTCACACCTCTCCCCCAAACAGATCGATACAACTGGCTTTCTGCCCAAGAGATGATCGAAGGCCGGGCATGGTGACTCACTCCTGTAATCCAAGCACTTTGGGAGGCCCAAGCGGGTGGATCACGAGGTCAGGAGTTTGAGACCAGCCTGACCAACATGGTGAAACCCCGTCTCTACTGAAAATACAAAAATTAGCTGGGTGTGGTGGCACGTGCCTGTAATCCCAGCTACTCAGGAGGCTGAGACAGGAGAATGGCTTGAACCCAGGAGGCGGAGGTTGCAGTGAGCCGAGATCACACCATTGTACTCTAGCCTGGGCAACAGAGTGAGACTCCGTCTCAAAAAAAAAAAAAAAAAAAAAAAAAAAAACGAGAAGGGGAGCTAAAGTGGGGTTGGATACTATGCTGCACGGTGTTACAGAGCTGTGGATCTGGGATGGGAGGGGCCACAGACCTTCCTGCACTGCCCTAAGCCAACAGGACCCTGATGTGCTCTATGTCCCTATGGTGCTGAGGCCTTGACCACTCTTTTATTTTATTTTTTCCTCTTTCCAGCTTTTACTTTAGGTTCGGGGGTAAATGTGCAGGTTTGTTACACAGGTAAATTCCATGTCGAGGGGGTTTGGTATACAGATTATTTTGTCACCCAGGTAATGAGCATAGTACCCAATAGGTAGTTTTCCAGTCCTCACCCTCCTCCCACTCTCTACCTTCTAGTAGGCCCCAGTGTCTGTTGTTCCCCTCTTTGTATCCATGTGTACTTGTAAGCTCCCGGTTACAAGTGAGAACATGTGGTATTTGGGTTTCTCTTCAGTGTTAATTCGCTTAAAATAATGGCCTCCAGCTCCATCCATGTTGCTGCAAAGGACATGATTTAATTCTTTTTTATGGCTGTGTAGTATCCCATGGTGTGTGTGTACCACATTTTCTCTATCTGCGTCACCATTGATGGGCATCTAGATTGATTCCATGATTTTGCTATTGTGAATAGCGCTGCAGTGAGCATATGTGTGCCTGTGTCTTTTTGGTAGGATGATTATTCCTTTGGCTATATGCCAAGTAATGGGATTGCTGGGTTGAATGGTAGCTCTGAGTTCTTTGAGAAATTTCCAAACTGCTCTCCACAGTGGCTGAACTAATTTACATTCCCACCAGCAGTGTATAAGCATTCCCTTTTCTCCGCAACTGACCGGCATCTGTTATTTTTTGACATTTTAGTAATAGCCATTCTGACTGCTGTGAGATGGTATCTCATTGGGGTTTTGATTTGCAATTCTCTTTTGATTAGTGATGAGCATTTTTTCATGTGCTTCTTGGCCACATGAATGTCTGACTGCTCTTCTAATTCTGTTCTGCTCAGCTGTACCTGCCCTGCCTGATGATGGGTGAGGGCAGAGTTCTTAGTGAAGCCTCTCTCACAGTGAGAACACCTGTAAGACTTTCACCAGTGTGGGTTTTTCAGTGGGCACTGAAGTAGGAGCTATTGTTGAAGCTTTTCCCACACTCTGCACACTTGTATGGGACTGATTTTCAATGTGAAAATAAAATATAAAAACTATTCTTGGAGTTATTTCTAAACAGAGCATTAGAATAGCCTGAATCATCAGCATTATCTTTCAGAAAAATCAGATTCATCAAATAGATCTTTGGCCTACAACTGTTAGAGAATGATGTTAACATCATATGTAAGAATGCTACATTTTCTAGGATTTGACATTTTCAGGGATCGAGAATTACTGTATTTTGTAAAAGGAAATACCACTACTAAATGCTGTAAATAGAATGATGTCCTTTGCTTCCAAATTTGATATACTAGAGCAATGTGAAAATAATAAAAGCAAGATGACCAGGAGCAGTGGCTCACACCTGTAATCCCAGCACTTTGAGAGGCTGAGACAGGAGGATCACTTGAGGCCAGTTCAAGACCAGCCTGGTCAACATGGCAAACCCCGTTAGTCGGTCATGGTGGTGCAGGCCTGTAGTCATAGCTACTTGGGAGGCTGAGGCATGAGAATTGCTTGAACCTGGGATGCAGAGGGCACAGTGACCTGAGATTGCACCACTGCACTCCAGTCTGGGCAAAGAGAGAGACCCTGTCTCAAAAAATAAATAAATAAATAAAATAATAAAAGCAAGATATTTTGTGGCAAAGTTATCTCAGGGTAAACACTGCAGCTGCAAGCACTGCTGGCAAGTATTCTTGGGGCAAATGCTTAACTTTTCAAAAAGCTCAAAGGACCGTGATGCTTGTTTTTCACCATACCTTAGACAACTTCCTGCTACCTTGTGTGCACCAGCCAACAACCGTAGAGAAATGTACCTATCTTCTACCACTTTTTATCCATGGCGATTTCATAAAAGTTTAAGTATCTGTGACTCACCATAGATGAATTTTAACTTTGGTTCTAGCTAGTGCTTCTCGTTCCCATCCTTCCTTTCATCTACCATTCTCATCTACCAAACTCTTCAGGAGTCAGAATCTCCTGATGAACCTTGTTTTTCCCTTCCTTCTGTGATCTTCACTCTCATGATGGCACAAATCCTTCCCAACCCAATTCATTTCCTCTTTTCCCTATTTCCTACCCCTATTCCTTCTCTGCATGTCCTACTTCCCTGAAGCAGACTCTACACTTATATATATGTCATTTTCAGGACCCTGCAGGCTTCTGCATGAGTATAGTTTCTAATGGAGAAAATTACAACCAAAGGCCAAGGAAGTGGAGGGAGAAACAACTTTATTTTCATCAGAAATTAGTAATGTTTATAAATTTGTTTATAGTCATTTATAAATTATTATCAGAAATAGTGATGTCTATAAACCACTTTAAGAGACAATCAGGAACTATGATGAAGGCGATAATAAAAGGATAAGTCTTATAAAAAATTAACCTGGATGTTATGCTTGCTCTAAGGTTAAGTCACTTAGTGAAACAGATTCAGTATTATCCAGTGGTTTAACCTTCCTTCTTTTTATTCCCTTTTTGGTGGTGGCTGGGTTACAAAGAGTAGTGTCTTCTTCCCTGAAGTTAGTACTAGTATGGCAGGTGCCTAGAGGTCAATTATTGGTTTAAAAGAGATTCAGGCTCTTAATTTCTACATGTGCTTCCCAGGAAAGGGGACACTTTCTTTCTCAGCCCTGTGTGAGGACTACGTTAGCCCAGAACGTGTTCTCAGATCACTGGGTGCCCATTCTCAGTTCTAGGAACAGGAAGACCCTGGTTTCCTGGCAGAATTTATGGACCCTACAGCTGTCTCTCCATCAAACTTTAAGCCACAGTAAAATAGGACTCTGGAGTCACAGGCACACCCAGGAGACGTCAGCATCCTTATGCTGATTCCTGGTCCTAGACATGGGTCTTAAGATCCAGTAGTCAGTAGGTCTGTTGCCAAGTCACGGACTGGCTAGATCTCTCCACAACAGAAGAAAGCTCTAAGGAACACCTACATGCTGACCTGAGGAACTAATCTGATAGTTTTCCTACACACTCATAACACATCTCTTCCTTCCTGTGATGAAAGTAGTACTTTCGTGTGTACTGTCTGATGATGGGTGAGGGCAGAATTCTTAGTGAAGCCTCTCTCACAGTGAGAACACCTGTAAGGCTTTTCACCAGTGTGGGTTTTTCGGTGAGCACTGAAGTGGGAGCTATTGTTGAAGCTTTTCCCACACTCTGCACACTTGTATGGGCTCTCCCCAGTGTGGATGCGCCGGTGAGCACTGAACTGGGAACTATTGTTGAATCTCTTTCCACAGACAATGCACTGGTAAGGCTTCTCCCCAGTATGGATCCTCTGGTGGACAATGAGGCTGGAGCTCTGGTTGAAGCTTTTCCCACACTGCCCACACTGGTAGGGTCTCTCCCCTGTGTGAGTTCGTAGGTGGGCAGTGAGGTTGGAGCGCTCACTAAAGCCTTTCCCGCACTCACTGCACTTGTGAGGCTTCTCGCCTGTGTGGATTCTCTGATGCCGAACAAGATAAGAACTTCGGCTAAAGGTTTTCCCACATTGTGGACACTGAGATACTTTTTCCAGTTCGAGTGCTGGCTTGTGGGGAGAGTGCACACTCTGAGAGCAGTTTTTCCCACAGAGGATATGTGTACAGGCTTTGTCCCTGGCACAAAAACTCTGGTGACTCATCTTCTCCTGGGATGGGGTTTTCTCCTCACTCTCCTCTGGAGAATTTCTACATTGCCTTCTTGATGTTGGCTCACTCTCCAAGCCTTTTTGTAGCTCAGAGTGCCAAAAAACTCCTCTGGACTTTCTCTGTAAAGCTTTGTTTATTTCTACTTCCTCTGAATCATCCCATTTTAGATTTTCTTTTTTAATCTCATTCTTGATCTCAAAACCTGGAAAGAAAACCCACAGAAATACAATGGACTATAGAGAAGGAAAACAATGGAATGCAAAGTTATAACTACACTATGTAGAAGAAATATCTAATTGAAATTCTTCATGTGATTAAGTCTCCTGCTAATTAACAGCTTTTATTTTCTAATTGTAATATTTTAAGCTCCAAATTATTACAGAAAAATTATGCCCTAAACTCCAACTTTTCTCCTATCTTTTTTCGGATGTTCTGACACAATGACAGACTGAGGCAAGACGTCAAGCTCTATGTCATCTGCCAGTCTGTTTATAGGTGTACCCTCAATTCTTGAATGTTCTAACTTCTGGCAGCAGAACAACAAAAGGCAACCCTGGTCTTGGCCAGCTCAAACAGGAAGAAAGCCAGGTGCTAAGTACCCAGCCAGCACAGGCTCTGGCTGTGAAAGGCAAGGCCACGTTACAGGAAGAGGGAGAAAATAGGTCTGGAGGCCTAACCAGCAGTTTGACAATGCAAAGTAGTGAAACTCCATGGGAAAAGATGACATGAACTTAGTGAAAGAGGTTGGCAAATGCAAAATCAGGGCTCTAAAATGCAAGGGGAATAATCTTTAAACTCCATGAAAACCAAAACTCCTGGCTTGGATAGGGTGACACATCAAGATGATGATGATGCCAGGATCAGTGACAGCTCCCACTCAACTGCTAGACTAATGGCCTCTAAAGTGGACTTTGCCATCCTTTGACTATCAGAGCTAAGGGAGTCTTACCAAGTCTGTTTGGGAACAGCACTGACAGGTCAAGTTTCCTGACTTCCTGGCCAGGATTCCTGAAGTCCTTTTCATCCCCGTCTGTACCATCCACAGTGCCATCTTTTACCTCCGTGGGCTCCCCGTTCTGGTGATTCAGCTCTCCCGCCTCAATATCACTTCCTTCTTGGCCAGGAACAGCATCACTTGCCATAGGAGGTGCAGAGGCCCAGGAGCTTGAAAGAGCATCCATTTCCTCATAAAAGATACAAGGCTCAGGCACACGGCCTCTCCTCACTTTGCGGTAACTCAACTGTAGGCTTTTGAACTTGGTGCGACACTGTTCTGGGGTCCGCTGAAAACCCTGATCCCAGAGTTGTTCCGCCATGGCCCTGTAGATCTGGCTGTTCTGCTGACAGGTCTGGAGTTTTCCATAAAATTGAGAACTACTAAGAATAGCCAGGAGCGTCTTGGTCTCTTCATAGCCCCAGGGCACACCTGTTGCTGGGGGACAAAGAATAGGTCAATCAGATCTGTCAATTAGATCATGGAGGACTGTACATACTGCAGTGTGAGGTTTTAGCAGCTTAAAAAGTTACATCCTAGGCCGGGTGCGGTGGCTCACACCTGTAATCCCTGCACTTTGGGAGGCCAAGGCGGGTGGATCACAAGGTCAAGACATCGAGATCATCCTGGCCAGCATGATGAAACCCCGTCTCTACTAAAAATACAAAAAAAATTAGCTGGGTGTTGTGCCATGTGCCTGTAGTCCCAGCTACTCAGGAGGCTGAGGAAGAATAATCACCTGAACCCAGGAGGCAGAGGTTACAGTGAGCTGTGATTGTGCCACTGCACTCCAGCCTGACGACAGAGCAAGACTCCATCTCACACACACAAAAAAGTTACATCCTGGTTTCTCAAACTGTGCCACAACTGGCTATTGTTATTTCTAGGAAGAAATCTCACTGTGGCCTTTTGTCTAAAACATGAAAACTTTTAGTATAATACAAAAGACATTCCCTCCACCGAGAAGGACTTGTAGGGTTATTTACTCAAGCTGCCTTTTAAATTTGTCTTTAATTATCCTCAATCCTACTCACTTCTCCTGGAGAGATGGCTGGCAATAAGGGTTGCCCGCCTTGACATTTGTGGGACTTCCTGAGGGTGGCCACATAAGAGGACACAGCAAACAGGTGACGCTCGAGTAAAGCAAAGATTCAGGGGACAGAGGAGCTGGTTGTAAGGATATATCTGTCTGTTCCCTCCCTGATACAGGAATACCTCCTCATCTGGCCCATCTCTATCTGTTTATATCTCCTGTCATCCTTGTAGATACAAGAAAATGGCAGCAGTTAACACAGCAAGGTAAGAATAAGCAGTAAACATCTGAGAAGAGCAGTTCAGGATGACTGGCTACTCAAGAACCCTCACCACACACTCCTGCTGCTCATCTGGGCCAGTTGATGAGGAATGATTTGACTAGAGCTGTCCCAGCAAGTGCGTTCCAACATCTGGTTGTGATGCTCTGAAGGGCACCAGCCTCTTCTTGTCACCCCCTCTGCTCCACACTGAGCCACCGTCACCTCATGCCTGGATCACTGCCATAGCCTATCTGGTCTTCTTGCTTCCACTCT
Organism: Rhinopithecus bieti; assembly: GCF_001698545.2. Taxonomy (NCBI): domain Eukaryota; kingdom Metazoa; phylum Chordata; class Mammalia; order Primates; family Cercopithecidae; genus Rhinopithecus; species Rhinopithecus bieti. Next base: position 5,607,133 of record NW_016808231.1, on the reverse strand, counting down.
GGACCTTTTACAGTCAACTTTCAACCCAGCAGCCAGAGGGAGTCCGCTCCTTTGTTATTCAATTTAACTAACAGTGCCTACAATGCCAGTTTCTAAGAAATATAAATATTACATGAACCCTGCCTTCAAGGAGGTCACAGTCCTGTAGAAGTCTCTCTAGCAAAAAGAGACATGAATAAATGTTTACATAGAGTTAAGTGCCAAATAAAGTGAAATACTCAAAGTGGTCCTTTTAAAACTATTACTCCTCTGCCCAGAACCACACGAGACTCCCCCATTTCACTCAGAATAAAAAAGTCCCTCATGTAGGGCCTCACGATCCTGTATTAGTACTTCTCAAATTATCTATGAATGACAGGAGTCTTGTGCTTATTTCTTTTGTAAAATACAATAAAAATACAACTGAAAAGTGCAGCAATGTTAAATTGTTATAAAAGTTTCTAATTGCTCCCTCTCAGTCTCAGCTGGCAGCACTCATTTGCGCTGGCTTTCTGAGCTCGTTTTCTCATTACTGATGGGTGCACTCTGTGCCAGTGAACTGGCATGCCCACCTCGCTCCAGGCCGTCATTGCGTCTGTCTTACACTCTTCCTCCATGCGGGATATGGCTGCATGGCTCATCCCTCCTCCTTTGGTAAGTCTTTTCAAATGTCATTTTCTCAGTGAGAGTGACCCTGAGGATCCAAACTGAAAACTGCAAACCAGCCTCTGCCCTGGCACTCCCATCACTGCTGTTTCTCTCCCATCGTGCTTATCGCCCTCTAACATCTTCTACCGCTTACTGATTATGCTATGGTCTGTCTCTTCCCACAGGGCAGGAATCTTTATCTGTTTGTTCACTGTTGTATACCTAACGACCTAGAACTAGGTCTGAGATACTATAGGCACTAAGTTAATATTTGTGGAAAGAATGACTTGTCCTTCCACATTCTGTCTCAACTCTTACCTCTAATTTTAAAGGATCCTGAATGGTTGACAAGAAACCAAAAGTGTGTGGGGAATACAAGCCCTCATTCGATAAGCCTAATGTTGTAGAAATTAAAATTATAGGTACCATTACATGAAATATTCAGAATAGTGCAATCCATAGAGATAGAATGAAGACTGGTGTCTCTCAGGGACTTGCAGGGGCAGGACGGGGAGAAACTGCTGGATGGTTGTGGGGTCGTACTTTGGAGTGATGGAAAGGTTCTGGAACTGGATGTAGCAGTAATTACACAACACTCTGAATGTGCTAGATGCCAAAGAATTGTTCACTTTACAGTGGTTAATTTTATGTCATGTGAATTTCACCTAATACGTTAAAAATCACAAATACAAAAATATTTATATATCACTTTACTGTATTATCCATATATATTTAGTAATACAAAGCTCAAAAAGACACTATACTTTCCTGCAACTGGACAAAGATAAGGTGCTGGAGAAGCCTGAAGAAGCAGCAAGAAATGGCATATGCCGAAGCCAGGAAACTGGGAGTTCCTGGCAAAGGAGGGGAGGGATGGCAGGGGCAGAGCAGGGAAAAACCACACACCACCGGGGAGGACAACATTGTAGAGTGAGGCAGGGGCAGTGTCACAGGGCCTGCGTTCACGGCCTTGTGTAGTCCCTCCCACCCTGGGTTTGGCCAGGAGAACCCTGCATGTGAAGCAGCAGAGGAGACATCTAGGCCCAGTGAGCTGCAGAGTGTCTGTCTCTCTGAATCTGGATGGTCAGGGAGGCTGCTCTGAGGAAGAGGCATTTGGCCCAGATGGGACAGAAATGATTTGAGAAAGGCAAGAGAGCGGTCTGTTTGGCAGAACCTTCCCCAAGTGTCCTGAGATGCTGGGAAAGGGCCTGGAAGGCCTGGGCATAGTAGACTGTCCTAGTTGGGTGGTTTTATTTGTTAATCTCCTCTGCCACTGGAGAAACTCGGGCGTGACTACTGCTACCTGTGTGCATGAGCACACGTTCAGTATGAGCACATACTGTGCTCCTGTTGGCCACCTGTCTGGCTCCAGCTCCGGCCTGCTTGTTCTGACTCTGTCTCGCTATCACTTTTTGCTTCTCCACTCCCTCACCCTTCATCTCCCATGTTCTTGACTGCCTGTCACACATGCTACCCCTTTCTTTTAATTTCTGCCTGTGTCTCTCTTGCCTGCTCTGGTTCCCCATTTACTTCCTCCTTTCCCTCCACCCAACAGTCTCCCCACTCCCTCTGTCTCCCTTCCTCTGAAGTCCTTTCAGCTTCTCTGAACAACTGAACATATCCACCTGGACCTGGAAGGAAGATGGATCCTTACCCAGCGAGATGTGTCTGTTCTTCCTCTGCGTGGCACCCCTGTAGAGGGCCTTTCTTGCAGGGCCTGGGCATGTCCATTCTTGCTGACAGAGGGATACAGCTCTGTTGTCACACGTGGCTGGTCCCTGTAACAACACTGGAGCTGGCTACCAGTAAAATAGCATCACTCTAGCCTGGGGTGAGGGGCAGAGACAGGATCACAGTTGTCAGTTCAGGGGCAAGGCAAAGGCAGGGGAGGTCAGCCCCCCGTGGGACAGGTTCTGAGCCATGTGATGATGTCAGAGTGGACAGAATCAAAATAACCCGAGAAGCCCTGTGGATCACACAGAATCCTTCTCATGTCTCTGGAAATGAGGGTTTTGGGGTGAGAGTGGGTATTTAGGAGACAGAAGGCATCAACCACAGCTCACCTGGGACCCAGCTGTCCAGACCACAGCACCTGTCTCCTGGTCGTGGAGACCTGTGTTTTGGGGCAGGTTCCTGGGAGCCTGAGGAGCAAGCCAGGCTGGGGGGAAAAACAGCCGCTATTAGATGGCGGCTTCCACACAACAGCACAAAGCAGAAGCTCTCAAAGTGGGCTCCTGGGCCAGCCGCATCAGCAGCCCCTGGCAACCCATCAGAAATACAAATTCTGGGGCCTCACCTCAGATCTAAATCAGAAATTCTGAAGGTGGGGCCTGGGACTCTCCCACCCTGGATGAGTCTGAGGCAAACTCAAGTTTGAGAACCACTGCCAGAGCCTACGGCCTCTGTGAGTTGAGAAGTTCCTTTCATGAGATTCCTCTTGGCATAAAAGCTTTAATTTTTTTTTCCATTTTAAAGAAAATATACATGTCAGGGAAAAAAAGAGAATCATAGTGGGAAAACAAAATATCTCCATAGCCCTGCCACCCAAAGATAACCACAGTCACTCTTTTTTTTTTTTTTTTTTCTTTTTTGCACGGAGTCTTGCTCTGCACGCCAGGCTGAGTGCAGTGCGCTCAATCTTGGAGCTCACTGCAAGCTCCGCCTCCTGGGTTCCATGCATTCCTGCCTCAGCCTCCGAGTAGCTGGCGACTGTCAACAGGCGCCGCGGCTAATTTTTTTTGTATTTTTAAGTAAGAAGACGGGGTTTTCCATTGGTTTAGCCAGGTTGGTCTCAATCTCCTGACTCGTTGACTCCACCCACCTCAGCCTCCCAAAGTGCTGGGATCACAGTTACAGGTGTGAGCCACCGTGCCTGGCCAACCACAGTACTCTTTAAAATACCACAGTAACAGAAACCTTTTATATTTTTCAGACCAAGATAATACATTTTTTCTCAAGTCTCCAACTTCAAGAATTGTACAAATATGACTGTGACATTGCTTAAAAATATAGGAAAAAATTTTAAAACACTGTACAATCCCAGCACTTTGGGAGGCCGAGGCAGGCAGATCACGAGGTCAGGAGATCGAGACCATCCTGGTTAACATGGTGAAACCCCATCTCTACTAAAAATACAAAAAATTAGCCGGGTGTGGTGGCGGGCGCCTGTGGTCCCAGCTACTCAGGAGGCTGAGACAGGAGAATGGCATGAACCCGGGAGGCAGAGCTTGCAGTGAGTCGAGATCGCGCCACTGCGCTCCAGCCTGGGTAACAGAGCGAGACTCTGTGTCCAAAAAAAAAAAAAAATTGTACCAATAAAATGAATCATGTTTACTACTTCTTAATGGCAACTCAGAGGTATGTGACCCCTGGGGAGGTAACAACACTCCAGATCTGTGAGTGGCCCATGGGCCTGGGAAGCAGAGGGAGCCTAGCCTGGAAGGCAGCGAGTCCTGCTTTTTACTCACAGCCCCTGCTGTCCCAAAGCCTTGGAAAACACACACAGAGAACACAGGTGTTCCCAAGGATTAAAAGGAAATAAATGCTAAGTGGCAAAGTTTATCAAGATGTTAACAAGAGTATTACTTTGCTTAAAAAAAACTTAAATCAGCCAGGCACGGTGGCTCACGCCAGTAATCCCAGCAGTTTGGGAGGCTGAGGTGGGCAGATCACCTGAGGTCAGGAGTTTGAGACCAGCCTGTCCAACATAGCGAAACCCTCTCTCTACTAAAAATACAAAAAATTAGCCGGGCATGGTGGCAGGAGTAGGTAATCCCAGCTACTCGGGAGGCTGAGGCAAGAGAATCACTTGAACCCCGGAGGCAGAAGTTGCAGTGAGCTGAGATCATGCCATTACACTCCAGCCTGGGCAACAAGAGCGAAACTCCATCTCAAAAATAAAATAAAATAAAATCTCTGAGACAATTTTCTACTTTATCAACACAGTTTGCCAACTTAAACATCATCAAGACACAGTGTTTTTCAGGCTGGTTGTGGTGGCACATGTCTGTTTTCCAGCACTCTGGGAGGCTGAGGCAGGAGGACTGCTTGAACCCAGCAGTTTGAGGCAGGAGTGAACCATGATGGCACCACTGCACTCCAGCCTGGGCGACAGTGCAAGACCCTGTCTCTTAAAAAAAACTTACCTAGCAACCTGTAATGGCAGCTTTCAATTAAACAGAAAAGGCAGCAAGTATCTAGCCAAATTACTTCATGGAAAAAGACTTATAAAAATATAGACCCTTGGTATATCCACGCAATGGAATATTATTCAGCCATCAAAAGAAACAAAGTACTGACATGCTCAAAACATGAAAAGTGACAAGGCAGACACAAAAGGTCACATAATACATGTGATTCGACTTATATGAAATGTCCAGAACACATAAATCCATGGAGACAGAATGGGGAGCAATTGTTTAATGGGTACAGGATTTCCTTTTCGGGATGATAAAAATGTTTTGACACTAGATAGAGGTGATGGCTGCATAACACTGTGAATGTACTAAGCATAACTGAATTGTTCACTTTGAAATGGTTAATTTTATGTTATGTGACATTCCCTCAATTAAAACAATTTTTTTTTGGTAGAGACAAGATCTTGTTATGTTGCCCAGGCTGGTCTTGAACTCCTAGGCTCAAGCTGCCTCCTGCTCCAGCCTTCCAAAGTGCTGAGGTTACAGGCATGAGCCAGCGTACCCAGCTAAGATAATTTTTTTAGTTAAAGTTTTCTAAGGCCGGGCATGGTGGCTCATGCCTGTAATCCCAGCACTTTGGGAAGCTGAGGGAGGTGGATCACGAGGTCAGGAGATCGAGACTATCCTAGCTAACACAATGAAACCCTGTCTCTACTAAAAATACAAAAAATTAGCCGGGCATGGTGGCGGGCGCCTGTAGTCCCAGCTACTCGGGAGGCTGAGGCAGGAGAATGGGGTGAACCTGGGAGGCGGAGCTTGCAGTGAGCCGAGATCGTGCCACTGCACTCCACCTTCGGCAACGGAGCAAGACTCCATCTTAAAAAACAAAAAAAGTTTTCTAAAAAAATTAAGTAAAAACAAAAAATAGAGCTCTGGAAGAAAGGCAAAAATAATAAAAATATATTCTGGAAAAGATTAAGTTGGATGGGGAAGGGGATTTAATGTCTTCAAGTATATGAAGAACTGCTGTGCAGAAGGTGAAGGTAACATGTTCACCTTTAAGGACGCCTGATTCTTTAGTAACAGAACTGTAATAAAAAAGAATTATGCTAACACATAAAGAATCTCTGTTCCTACTTTAAGTGCTATTACTCTCAACTGAAATTTGTAATCTTGCTTTTGGATATGGATATATTTCTCTTTTTTTTTATTTTGAGGCAGCCCAGGCTGGAATACAATGGCGTGATCTTGGCTCACTGCAACTTCCACCACCTGGGTTCAAGCGATTCTCCTGCTTCAGCCTTCCAAGTAGCTGGGATTACCATGCCCGGCTAATTTTTTGTATTTTTAGTAGAAAGTGGGTTTCACAGTGTTAGCAAGACTGGTCTCGAACTCCTGACCTCAGGTGATCCGCCTGTCTGATCTTCCAAGGTGCTGGGTTTACAGACATGAGCCACCGCGCCTGGCCGGTTTTTGGATATATTTCAAAGGCATTTAGTCTGGAACCCTTAAGTGGACCCAGTTCAGACCTTTGTTTCCAGTAAATGATTGTTCCTCACCTGCCTCAGGTGAGGACAGAGGCTTCTGCTTACCTTCTGACTGTTCCCCTGGTCTTTGGTGTGAGCTCTGTGATCCCTTTAAAGTCGGCTCCTCTGGCTGAACCTCCTGTTTCCATTGGGATCTCAGTGATTCTCTGGTTGTTCCCAAAGGGGCCATCTCCTCCATGAGTACTTTCAAGTCCTTCTCAGAATCTGGGACCTGAGAACAGACCCCATCATCCATCACTACAAATTCCTGCCTAAGCTGGACTTTACAACTCCTAGGAGTGGCATTAAAAAATAATGTGTAACATAAGGAAGCAAAAGAGAAACATCTAGGAGCCACTGTATTGCTGTTGTAATAGAATAAAAATTAATAGAATTAGGTCTTTGAGGGTGCAGTGGTTCACGCCTGTAATCCCAGCACTTTGGGAGGCCAAGGCAGGTGGATCATGTGAGGTCAGGAGTTCAAGACCAGCCTGGCAACACGGTGAAACCCCATCTCTACTAAAAACACAAACATTAGCTGGTGTAGTGGTGTGAGCCTGTAACCCCAGCTACTTGGGAGGCTGAGGCAGGAGAATCACTTGAACCCAGGAGGCGGAGGTTGCAGTGATCCAAGATCACGCCACAACACAGCAAGACTCTGTCTCAAAAAAAAAAAAAAAAAAGTCTTTGAAGTGGTTAACATTATTTATAAGACAGCACCTAGCATAGAGCCTGACACACCAGAACTGTTAAAAACTGGTATATATTTGTTAGAAGAGAGAATGTCAGCTTTCACTTGAGCATGCCCCCATGACTTCCGCACTAGGCCATTTCCACCCAAATCCAATATCAGTTCTGTCTTCAAAAGAGACCTCCTTTGGTCCTCTCTCTCCACCTCCCAGCTCCATCAGGGTCCAGGACACTATCTGCTGTCTGTATCCTCTCTACTGTTGGACCCTCCAATCCATTCTCTCTACGTGGAATTCAGTGTGATCTTTTTAAAATCTAGACTCCTATCCCTCCATAGTAACAACACTCTTCAGTGACTTCCCACTGCACACAGAATAAAATCCAAACTCCTCTTCACAGCCTAAAAGGCCCAGCATGATTCTGCCCTGCTTCCTCCCTTTCTCTCACAGCACTCTTCCCCAGTTTCTCTACTCCAGCCACAAGCCCTCCCTTCCTCTCAAACCTGCCCAGTCCTTTACCACCTTAGGCTCTTGGTATGTGCTGTCCCCTCTGTCTGGAGTACTCTCCTCCCAACTCTTGGGACAACTGGTTCCTTCTCCTTCAGTGTCACCTCAGAGAGGCCCTGCCTCACCACCTATCTCCCAACACTCCAGTTATCACATCACTCTGCTCATTTCCTTCCATGCACTCATCTGAAACGATCTTTATGGTTTACTTCTGATTTATGATTGTCTGTTTCCCCCATGGACTGCGGGCTCCAACAGACCAGGAGCCATGCCTGTCCTGTTCACTGTAAAATCCCCAATATCACAGTCACTTAAAATCAACTTCTGTCTTTCAGAGCCATCTTCATTCCTTAAGTCCCATGCTTATAACAAAGACCCTTAAAGGGAATGAGGAGAGGTACTGAGAGGTAAGTGGGGTCCTAAGAAATTATGTCAACGTCTATTACTACTACCCACCTCCACTTCTTGCTCTCTCCTTCACTTTCATGATAGGTGATATGGTTTTGCTGTGTCCCCACCCAAAGCTCATCTTCAATTGTAGATCCCATAATCCCCATGTGTCATTGGAGGGACCTGGTGGGAGGTAATTGAATCATGAGGGCAGTTTCCCCCATGCTACTCTAGTGATAGTAAATTCTCACGAGATCCGATGGTTTCATAAAGGACTTTACCCTTCACTCAGTTCTCATTCTTCTCTTTCCTGCTGCCATGTGAAGAAGGATGTGTTTGCTTCCCCTTCTGCCATGATTGTGTTTCCTGAGGCCTCCCCAGCCATGCAGACCTGTGAGTCACTTAAACCTCTTCTCTTTATAAATTATCCAGTCTCAGGTATGTCCTTATAGCAGTGTGAGAACAGACTAATACAATAGGTTTCAAATAGCTGTTTAACCTATACACTCCTGCACTGTTTTATTTTATATTAAGAGTGTGGGCCGGGCACAGTGGCTCACACGTGTATTCCCAACACTTTGGGAGCCTGAGCTCAGAAGGTCAAGACCAGCCTGAGCAACATGGCAAAACCTCATCTGTAATAAAAAAAAATTAGTTGGGCATGGTGGTGTGCACCTGTAGTCCCAGCTACTTGGGGGACTGATGCAAGAGGATCACTTGAACCCAGGAGGTTGAGGCTGCAGTGAGCCACATTCATGCCACTGCACTCTAGCCTAAGTGACAGACCAAGACCCTATCAAAAATAAAATAAAATAAAGTGTGATTCTGAGATGGTTAAGGATAAGAAGAGGAGAGAGCATCAGAGTGATGGAAGGGGACCTGGGCTAGGATGACTATTGGCATACTGGCATTCCCACTCTTATTTATAATAGTTCAATTCTCCAAGCTCTACCTTCATACAAGTGCTACTGCACCTCTCCATTCAATCTTTCTTATGAGTAAGAGTCCCAGTCCCACAGACTTCAGACTGATTTCCTCAACTTTTTCCCTGATGCATCACCACCAAGCTGCTCTTCCCGTCTCTAAATTAAGTCAAAAGTACTAACTCCTCAATCCTACCAAATTTCATCTACATCCACCTTCACCCATTCCTCTTCCCACAGGCCGTGCACATCCCTACCTCCTCACTGGGAAACACAAGCATATCTGCTGCCTAGGTCCTTCCCATTCCAGCCATGCAGACTGGCACCCAGCGAGCTGCTTCCTGCTCTGATCACAGACCCACTCAGGCTGACCAACGTTCCTCTGACCTGTGCCCTCCATTACTCTAGGCCTCTCCCAGACTTACCCGATTTCAGTTGCACCAACTCTTCCACAACCAAAGCTGGCGTGTTACTTTTCTCTTCCTGTGCCTTTCCCACCTCCTTGCTCCCAGAAGATACAAGCTGGTTATACTGATCAGATCTCACACCTAGTCCTGACCGTAAGAGGATATTTTATAAATCCATCAGTGTCCCAAACTGAACACTTAATCCCGGCAGCAAGAACCAGGGCAAGGCCTGGCTCTAACATAATTTTGTTGAGTGTACGACGCATGGCACTCTGCCCTCAAAGAAGCTCCTAGCAAGAAACTAGATTTTCGTTCACCAGCATCTCTAGTTTTCCTCCATCCCCTGAGTGACAGATAGTTGTCCTTTCCCTGGCCTTGTTTTGGAGAATTTTTCTGAGTGTTTTTACCACTTTAATTAAGGACTTCAAACATTACTAAATATATGAATGTCTAACAGCTGTATCCACAGATGAGAAATTCTTCCCGTACTATAAGGGCATAGGACCAACCCAAGATAGCCAAGACCTTCTGTGGGCAGCAGAGGGCTACTGTGTGTTTCTCAACCAAGCACCTCTCCAGTAACTGGATTCCTCAACTTCTTCATAACCCAAACCACAAAGTTCTGACTTCCTTTTCTCACCTGTTGTCCAGCTCTCTGTACATCCTCAACCAGAGCCACAGCTTCCTCCCCGTTTTCTGGATGCTGCTCCCTCACCCAGGTCTGGATCTCCTCTGGCAAGATAGTCAGAAACTGCTCCAAAACCAGCAGCTCCAGGATTTCCTCTTTCGAGTGCGTCTTTGGCTTCAGCCACTGACAACAGAGTTCCCAGAGTTTGCTAAAAGCTTCATGGGGGCCAGTTACTTCCTGGTAGCAAAACTGCCTGAAGCGCTGACGGGAGGCCTCTGAGTCAGGGCTGTTACCCTGGAGGGCTGATTTCTGGCCCTGTATGGGTTCCTTGTTTGAGGATCGATGTGCCTCAGGACTCTTTGCTGCAGCCATCATTTGCTTCAACGAACTGGCTGACTCTGGTTGCCACTTCTACCCTGGAGATCAGAGTCCATCTCTTCCCACATCACTGGGAAGCCATGTTCTCCTGCAAGGAATGTCTTTCTGTAATCCGTGGGACAGGAGAGTGTCAGACATGTACAGAGACTCACAGCTGAAAATAAGGGCTCAACTTTGAAGGATGTCTGAAGAGGATGGAAAAAGACAATATAAACCTATCACATTCCTTCACTCTGCTTCTTGTGATTTACTTTCTATCCCTTTTCTTTACTCCCTCCACAAATCTACACCAATGATCCAAAACACTAGAAATATTGAAACTGTCTTTGCAAAAACTGTTCACAGTGAGAAGATTATGACACTAAAAGAGATAGGATCTAACCAACTCCATCTTGCTTTTAACCTCCAAACTGCCCTTGGTCATTCCTGGGCGTGAGCCAAGCTAGCTTTGGGTGAAATTTAGTTTATAGTTTGAATGATAATAACCCTTCCCAAAACTAAACTCCTTTGTAAAACTAATTAAAGACCACCAGGTTAGGAGGATGAGAGGGGCCTGAATTCTGCTAAGATGTAGGCATAATGAAATGATTATCCAGAGGTCACAAGATTTGCAACTTCCCCAATTAAATAACATCACTATTGTAGAACCCAAGATTGGCCTTTTGAGATGTCTTTTCAGGCCTCTGCTTTCTGACAACCAGATGGCTCCACCCAGACTAGGGACTCCTCTGTGGCTCCCACCCAAAATCGCACTCAGCACACAGGAGCCATTTTCCACAGCCCTATGAGTGCGTCCCCAACCAGTCAGCATACCCCGTTCCCTACCCAACTGCCTGCCAAATCCCTAGCCTCTGAATTTCTGGGGAGGCTGACTTGAGTAATAAAACTTGTCTCCCATTTAGCTGGTTCTATGCTTATTAAATTCTTTCTCTATTGCAATTCCCCTGTCTTGACAAATTGGCTTTATCTAGGCAGTGGGCAAGATGAAACCACTGGGCAGTTACAGTACCAAAAAATAGTTTTCTCCCAGCCAAGATTCTGTGTCTGCTAACAAGTTACTCAAACTTCCTGACGATGTAGTTCACCTGTTCCTTCCCTTCTTCCCTCACATACCTAAGTCTTTTTTCCTGTCCTTCCCTATCCTCAAGAAGCCTGGACTCATGTTCCCAATTGCTACCCTCTCCTCGGGAGCACTAGTGTGTATGTGCTTCTTAATTAATTTCTTCATCACTATTATTCCACACACACACAACGTGGATAAGTGACTGTTTGGGTTTGCTGTATGTTTTTATTTTCCAGCATTCCTTTCCCACTTCTAGTAGCAGCATCTTCTTCCTTTGTGAAAAAGTCCCTCTCAACCGGGCGTGGTGGCTCATGCCTGTAATCCCAACACTTTGAGAGACTGAGGTGGGTGAATCACAAGGTCAGGAGATCTAGACCATTCTGGCTAACAAGATGAAACTCCATCTCTACTAAAAATACAAAAAAATTAGCTGGGCATGGTGGCACACACCTGTAGTCCCAGCTACTCAGGAGGCTGAGGCAGAAGTGCTTGAACCCGGGAGGCAGACGTTGCAGTGAGCCGAGATCTCGCCATTGCACTCCAGCCTGGGCAACAAGAGCGAGACTGTCGAAAGAAAGAAAAGAAAAGAGAAAGAAAAGAAAGAAAGATTGGTTCTAGTGGGGATATTAATTACAATACCTGCCTCCCCAGAAGTGGGCATATGACACACAGCTAGGCCTATTAAAATTCTTTTCTCAAATTTTACGTGAGAAGTAGGGAAAGCTCTTAATTTTCTGGGAATTGCTAAATTGGGCAAATGTAAGACCAGAGTTGTTTGCAACTATGTCCCACTCTCTACTCCACTCTTCCATCACAGGAGCCTGTTCACAAGAGGACAATATACTCGAGTCTTGAAAACATGTTTGGATCTCCAAGGCCAGTTTATGCAAGGCAATATTTTACTTTTTTTTGAGAGTGTAATTTTAAAAAAAGTTTTAATAAATTTAAAATTAAACAATACTTTTAAAAATCTATTTACTTATTTTTTTTTCCAAACTCTTAACTCAGAGCAACCTCCCACTTCAACCTCCCAAATGTTAGGACTTACAAGCATACCACCATGCCGACCTTAAAAAATAATTTTTAAATAGAGGCTCACTTTTGTATTTTTGTAGAGATGAGTGGGCTGCGTTGGTGATTGAAAACATTTTGATCTCAAGGCAGGTTTATGCAGCCAATATTTTATTTTTTAAAGAGTTAATTTTTAAAAGTTTTATATAAAATTAAACAATAACTTTTTTAAATGATTTATTTATTTTTTTATCAAACTCCTGAACTCAAGCAATCCTTCCACTTCAACCTCCCAAAGTGTTAGGATTACAAGCATAAGCCACCATGCCCGACCTTAAAAATAATTTTAAATAGAGGCTAACTTTTGTATTTTTTGTAGAGATGGGGTTTCACTATGTTGCCCAGGCTGGTCTTATACTCCTGTGCTCAAATGATCCTCCCACCTTGGCCTCCCAAAGTGCTGGGATTACAGGTATATGAGCCACTGAACCAGTGAAGGCAGTCTTTTTTTCATTAGTTTGTGTTGGTTTTTAACTAATTAAAGCACAGATTAAAGCAGATCATAATTCACATTTTCTACAGGAGCTGATACACCCTCACCACGTGGTATTAAAATGGATCCAGCATGCACAACAATATGAATACACTCAGGACTACTGAGCTGTACACTTAAAAATGGTTAAGATGGTAAATGTTTTTTAAAAATTAAAGAAAATTTTTTATATTTTAAAAATGGATTTGGGTTCCCTTTTCTCAAAGAACTTGAACTGCCTTCACTTAAATTCTCTTTACATTTCAGTGCTTCTAGAGATAGAGAAATCAAGGGCATTATTATTGTTAGCACTGCTTTTTAGCCAAAAAGAAGCTGAGAGCGATGAAGTATCTTGCCTAAAGCATCACACAGCAGAGCTCTAGGCAGCAAGGCCAGGACTAGAACCTGCACCCCTTGCCTTCATTATGTTCATCCTGTACCTTACCTGGCTGAAGAATAATTTAATAAATGCTCTTCTAACTTCATGCAGAAGGCGGAACCTGCACCCCTCTGGGCCCTTTTTGACCCCTTACATCCCACTCATCGTTAAATTTTAAAATGCTGTTCTCTGAAAATTTTACTTCACTCTAGCGATGGCCCAAACACTGGGGAAAAAATGCAGCATGAGGATGGGGAGCCAAGTGGATAGGTTTTTCACTTAGTAACTATTTATTGAGTACTCAGAACGCACTCGGTGCCAGGGTCAGGCACTGTGGATGAGTAGAGAGTGGGCGAGACAGGGACGAGATAAGCAGGGTCAAAGCCAGGGGGTCCCGGGCCGCCGGCGCTTAGGCTTGGGGTGATCCGCGCGGTGGGAGCGGGGCACGGTGACCGAGGCGCGTCTGGGGAAGCCCGGCCTGAGGGAGGCCGCCTGTCCCACGGAGACGCCCATCGGAGCCGGACCCAAACGCCTCGGAGAAGGCTCTCAGCGGGGAGGGACTCCTCGGCCGTCGCAGGGCCCAGCCGCTAGTCCCGCCGGCCTCAAGGAAGCGGAGGACTCACCGGATACCAGTACTCGGGACTCCACAAACTCCCTCAGCCTCCGGACCGGAAGTCAGGGGCGCGATTCGCTCTGCCCACTACGCACGCCCCTGCGCAGGCCCGCAAGTCGAGCTGCCGGACTGCAGCTCCCGGGATGCACTGCGACTATATTGACAGAGGCGGCAGCCAATAGACGGTAGAAGATGCCCTTGACAGGAGGCGGGCCCTCTCGGTAGTTCCTCAGCAGCTAGTGGGCGTCTCCGCGGCGAGTGGAATCGACCCCGCCCCCAGCCCGTGCTCGCAGGTGCCGGGTCCCAAGTCCCGCGGTCCCGGGTTCCCAGAGAGGTGAGTCGGCTGCAGGTGGGTGCGGGGCCCCGGGCTGCTCGGGGTAGCGGTGTCGCAGTCACCAGTCCGAGCTCGCACCAGCCGTGGAGTTCAGCTGCGCACCGGGCTGCGGCAGCTTCGCCAGGCCTGGGGCTGGCTGGGCCGCGGGGCCGCCCTGGAGGCCGGAGCCACCGGGCCTGCGGCGCCTGGGCAGCGAGCAGCCGCTTCGCTCGCGTGCAGGAGGCTGTTCGCTACCTCACACCCCCGGCTGGCGCTGTGGCCTTGTTCAGCTCTACCGTTTAACACCCGGCGACATGCGCCAGGTCGGTTGCTGCCGTCATGCGGGAGAGTTCGGGCAAGCTACCTGTGACAGCTTGAACTTTTCCTAGGGATTCCGCTCCACCCGCCGGTTGGAGCGTATTGCTCATTAAACCCGAGACCTGTGTGCTTGCTACTGAAGTAAAAGAAGTATTTTTTCCTCAGAATCCTTTTACGACGTTATGACTTTTCTCCTTTGCAAGACTTCAAAAAACTGACAGGAAGATAAAACTCTTCCCACTCCCAGGAACCGCGTTGTCTTGAATTTGGCTAGTAAAGGCTAGCAAGTGAGGCCTTGTCTCTGCATCCCGTTCTCCCTAACATCCTCAGAGAGCCTTCGTTTTTGGGGTCTTTCTAGTATTCAGAGACTTCTCCAGGGTCATGATCCCAAAGGCTTAACCCGTTTACAAGGAGAGAGTTGTCTCCTGACGCCCAAAATGGCAGCTAAAATGGAGATAACTTTAAGCTCCAACAACGAAGCTTCCTCCAAGCAAGAGAGACACATAATAGCCAAACTAGAAGAGAAACGGGAGCCTACTCTGCAAAAAAACTGCCCCGATCCTGAGCTCTGCCGCCAGAGCTTCAGACGCTTTTGTTATCAAGAGGTGTCTGGACCCCAAGAAGCACTCTCCCAGCTCCGACAGCTCTGCCGTCAGTGGCTGCAACCCGAGCTGCACACCAAGGAGCAGATTTTGGAGCTTCTGGTTATGGAGCAGTTCCTGACCATCCTGCCCCCAGATATCCAGGCTCGGGTCAGGCATCGATGTCCAATGAGCAGCAAGGAGATTGTGACCCTCGTGGAAGATTTTCACAGAGCATCCAAGAAACCAAAGCAGTGGGTAAGGAGGGTCCTCTCCCATCATCCAGGGGATTTCTTTTTCATCTAGGTAATGTTTGGTATCTGGATCTCTCCCTATTTAAGGACTGAGTCTCAGAAGTGGACTGGATGGCTTCAGAAGTTCCTTCTAGCCTCTGTCTGGGAACCTATCCTGAGTTGTTAACAGGTTTTTAGAAAATCCAACTACTGATACCCCGTGAGGCAACCGAGGACCAAGGTTCTTGCCATTGCTTTATGCACCTTATGTCACCAGAAGTACAAATTGTAAGGTTCTTGAATCCCTTCTGTCAGCTCTTCCCACACCCATCTTAGTTTTCCTACAAGCAGAATTCTTAGCAGGCAGGGTCACCCTGTTTGGTAGCAGTTGGACTTTGAGGAACTTCATTTCATTGGAAGTTCTAGCTTATTGTCTTTTTTTTCTTTTTTTTGAGATGGAGTCTTGCTGTGTTGCCCTGGCTGGAGTGCAGTGGTGCCATCTCAGCCCACTGCAACCTCTGCCCCCCGGGTTCAAGTGATTCTCAGGTCTCAGCCTCCTGAGTAGCTGGGATTACAGGCACCTGCCACCATGCCTGGCTCATTTTTGTATTTTTTAGTAGAGAGGGTTTTCACCATGTTGGCCAAGCTAGTTTCGAACTCCTGACCTCCAGTGATCCACCCGCCTTGGCCTGTCAAAGTGCTGGGATTACAGGTGTGAGCCATGACACCTGGCCTAGCTTATTGTCTTTGATTTTTTTTTTTTGAGACTGGGTCTCACTGTGTTGCTGAGGCTGGAGTGCAGTAGTGCGATTTCTGCTTGCTGCAGCCTCCATGTCCAGCTCAAGTGTTCCTCACACCTCAGCCTCTCAAGTAGTTGGGACTGCAGGTACATGCCACCATGCATGGCTAATTTTTGTACTTTTGTAGAGACAGGGTTTCTGCACATTGCCCAGGCTCTTGGGCTCAGGCAATCCACCTGTCTTGACCTCCCAAAGTGCTGGGATTATAGGAGTGAGCCCCACAGTGCCTGAGACTAGCTTGTTGTCTTTGGATCAGGAAGTTACAGTGTAACTGGCCAGGGTTGCCATTGCTGGCCACTCTCCTCCCCGAAGTCAGACCCCAGTCAGGACCTAGGCAAGAAGCAAACAGCAGGTACTTCGGAAAATAGAACTTGTTAGGGAATGAGGGTAGGGTAGTCCTCTTAGATCCCTACTACTACTGGAATCTCCTTACCAGGAAAGCCTTTGGTAGAACAATGTATTAGATAAGAAGAGTTTTTAACAGCCTCTCACCATACTGCTTCCTGTTCCTATAGGGCCTATTTCCAGCAGAAGTAGGTGGGGTGGGGTGGGGTGTGTAGAGTGGGCATCTGATGGTCCAGTGTCGTGACTGACCCTGATATTTGTGCCAGCAGCTACCCTGATAACTTTGACTCTGGCCCTTGAGAAAGGCCCAAGCTTTAGGGGATGCCACTCGGCTGACTTGTAGCATCCTCATTCCTGTCATTCTTCACATCCTTCCCTTTACTTCCTTTGAGGGTTTCAGTGGTTTCTATGAAAGTTGACCTCTAGATGGTTATCAGCAATTCCCAAGGTAAACAGGTCATTATACAACAGTGAGAGATCAAGCTTCCCTCAGTCCTGATGGATGGAATTAATGGATTGGGCTTGTTCCTAGGTGGCCGTTTGTATGCAGGGGCAAAAGGTGCTCTTGGAGAAAACTGGATCTCAGCTTGGAGAACAGGAACTGCCAGACTTTCAACTGCAGACTCCTCGGAGAGATCTCAGGGAGAGCTCTCCAGCAGAGCCTTCCCAGGCAGAGGCTTATGACCGGCTGAGCCCCCATCATTGGGAGAAATCCCCACTCCTCCAAGAACCAACCCCCAAATTGGCTGGGACAGGTAAACACTCTGCCTTTTCTGTCCCTCTCATCAGCTCTTTATCTCCATCAGTGTATCTCATGGTTCTGCAAAGGCATAGACCACATGTGTGTGTTTTTTAAAATGTTGTATATAATAGTAGATGATTATTCACTAAACAAATTTCACTAATTAGAATGGTGGTGATACTACAAATAAGTATGTTTTTGTCATTTTCTGTTAATGAATATTTGACAATCCAGTGCATGACAGGGTTGTACCTACTTTTCTGTCCCTTTCAGAACTTCTTATAGAAAAGACAGATCCAAATATGGCCACAGATGAACTTCCATGCAAGCTATGGCTGAGTTTCATTTCTTAAAATGCTCCTCTGTTTAGAAAGGGCCTGGTAGAAAAAAAAACTCACCCCATATCATATATCTTTGTCCTCCTCCGTGATGTTGCTTGTACTTTAAATCCTCAAATCTATTTCCCTTTCTCTGGTGTGATATTTGTGTAACTGCTGGCCTTGTTCTACACAGTCCTGTGATCTCTAAGCCTGAATGACAGTGACATTTTGGCCAAGCCCAGTGATGTGAATACAAGATACAATGAGCACGTTAGAGAGGAGAGTTACAAGAAGACACAAATCCTTATTTTCTTAACATTTGCTACATTCAATGAGGTACTTTGTGTTTTAGGCTGTTCAGGCTGCTAATACAGAATGCTAGAGACTAGGTAGTTTATAAACAACAGGAGTTTATTTCTCATAGTTCTAGAGGCTGGGAAGTCTTGAGTTCAAGGTGCCAGCATGGTTGGGTTCCAGTGAGGCTCCTCTTCCAAGTCACAGACTGCCTACTTCTCAGTCCTCATGTGGCAGAAGGGGAAGACAGGCTCCCGTGGGGCTCTTTCATGAAGGCATTAATCCCATTCCAGTGAGGGCAGCACCCTCGTGACGTAATCACCTCCCAAAGGCCCCACGTCCTAACACTATCACCTTGGGAGTTAGAATTTCATATGAATTTGGGGGAACATAAACATTCAGCCCCTGGCAACCAGTCTACTTTTGTCTCTAGACTTGCTTATTCTGAATATTTTATATAAATGGAATCACACAGGCCGGGCACAGTGGCTCACGCCTGTAATCCCAGCACTTTGGGAGGCCGAGGCAGGCGGATCGCTTAGGCTCAGGAGTTCGAGACCAGCCTGGGCAACATGGCGAAATCCTGTCTCTACAAAAAGTACAAAAATTAGCAGGGCATGGTGCTGCACACCTGTAATCCCAGCTTCTTGGAGGAGCTGAGGCAGGAGGATCACTTGAACCTGGGAGGTCGAGGCTGCAGTGAACTGAGATCGTGTCACTGCACTCCAGCCTGTGTGACAAAGTAAGACCCTGTCTCAAAAATAAATAAATAAATTGAATCACACAATATGTGGTCTTTCGTGTGTGGCTTCTTTCACTGAGCATGTTTTCAAGTTTTATCCATGCTGTAGCATGAATCAGTGCTTTGTTCCTTTTCTGTGGCTGAATAATAGGCATTGTATGGATATATTACATGTTGGTTTTCTGTTCATGTTGGTTCATCTGTTCATAGACTTTTGGGTTGTCTCCACTTTTTGGTTATTATGAAGAATGCTGCTATAAATGTGTGTGTTTTTGTGTAGACATGTTTTCATTTCTCTTGAGTATATACCTAGGAGTGGAATTACCATATGCTAGGTCATATGGTAATTCTATCTTTGACTTATGAGGAACTACCAGACTGTTTTCCAAAGCA
The DNA here is from genome assembly GCF_001698545.2 of Rhinopithecus bieti. NCBI lineage: Eukaryota > Metazoa > Chordata > Mammalia > Primates > Cercopithecidae > Rhinopithecus > Rhinopithecus bieti. The sequence goes on along the minus strand of NW_016808231.1, from coordinate 5,588,243 downwards.
GCTGTACCATTTTACATCCCCACCAATACTGTGTGAGGATTCCGATTTCTCCATATTCTTGCTAGCACTTGTTATTGTCTTCTATACATCCTATTAGGTTGAGAAATTTTGATTTGAAGTTTTGATTTACATTTCCCTGGTGACTAATGGTGTCGAACATCTTTTCATGTGCTTACTATCCAATTACATATCTTGTTTGGAAAAATGTCTGTTCAGATCCTTTGCTCATTTTTAAATCAGGTTATTTGTCTTCATTTTTTATAAGACTCCTTTATATGTTGTAGATACTAGACCCTTAAGTGTAATTTGCAAATCTTTTCTCTCATTCTGTGGGTTGTCTCACTTTCTTTTTTTTTTTTTTTTTTTTTTTTTTTTTTTTTTTTTTTTTTTTT
>NW_016808231.1:5580063-5584071 GCF_001698545.2 Rhinopithecus bieti | reverse complement strand
GTTTCACCGTGTTAGCCAGGATGGTCTCGATCTCCTGACCTCGTGATCCGCCCGTCTCGGCCTCCCAAAGTGCTGGGATTACAGGCTTGAGCCACCGCGCCTGGCCAGTCTCACTTTCTTGATAGTGTCCTTTGAAGCACACATTTTTCATTTTGCTACAGTGTAATTTATCTATTTTTTCTTTTTCTTTTTTTTTTTTTTGAGACGGAGTCTCGCTCTGTCGCTGGGGCTGGAGTGCGGTGGCCAGATCTCAGCTCACTGCAAGCTCCGCCTCCTGGGTTTATGCCATTCTCCTGCCTCAGCCTCCCAAGTAGCTGAGACTACAGGCGCCTGCCACCTCGCCCAGCTAGTTTTTTGTATTTTTTAGTAGAGACGGGGTTTCACCGTGTTAGCCAGGATGGTCTTGATCTCCTGACCTTGTGATCCACCCGTCTCGGCCTCCCAAGGTGCTGGGATTACAGGCTTGAGCCACCGCGCCTGACCCTTTTTTCTTTCTTTATGCTTTAGTGTCATGTGTAAAATACCACTGCCTAATCCAAGGGCACAAATATGTACAGCTATGTTTTCTTCAAAGAGAGATTTAGTTCTTACTTTTAGGTATTTGGTCCATTTTAAGTTAATTTTTCCTCCATACATAAAGAAACAAGTCAATTTTTATATAGGATTTGAGGTAGGGGTCTGTCTTAATCTGATCAGGCTGTTATAACAAATTGCCTTAGACTAGGTAATTTATAAACAACAGAAATTTATTGCTCACAGTTCCTGGATGCTGGGAAGTTCAATATCAAGGTGCCAGCAGATTTGGTATCTGGCGAGGTCCCATTCCTCATAAATGGTAGTCTCTTGAATTTCTTTTATAAGGACACTAATCCCATTTATGAAGACCCCGCCCTCATAACCTAATCACCTCCCAGATGCCCCACCTCCCAAGACCACTGCACGGAGGACTGTCAATACATGTGTGTCAGGGGACAGGGGGGAATAAACATTCAGACCATAGCAGCGTCCAGCTTCATTCTCTTGTATGTGGAAATCCAGCAGTCCTAGTATCATTTATGAAAAAGACTCTTTTCCCATCGAATTGTCTTGTCAAAAAGCAATTGACCCTGATTGTATAGGCGGATTATTTACATTTGAATTTAAATGAATTAAAATTAAATAAAATTTAAAATTAAGTTCCTTAGTTACAGTAGTCACATTTCAAGTACCCAGTAGCCACATAGTCACATGTGGCTAGTGGCTGCCATATTGAACAGCATGCATGTGCCTGTGCATGCACGTGCACACACATGCATTTTCCACATCACAAGGGATCCTTTTCCAGATCCTGTGACTTCCCGCAGGCCATTCCAGCTCATCTCCATCCAGACCGTCAGTCCTTCTGTAATTAGGATACATGGCGAAACCCATATTCCAGTTTCTGAACTCATATACTTCAAATTTGTAATGAAAGAAAACATCACAGTCTCTGAACTTACTATCTTTTGAAGAGAAAGTTGTTGTCAATTAGTGTTTACGAAGTGAGGGGTATTTGTCGAAATAGCTCAGGCACCGGACTACAGCAGTAAAATTTACAATGTTGAGATTTCACCTCTCTTCCGTCTTTCATTCATTGGTCGATACCCAGTTCTGATGGGTTTGCTTTTCCCTGTTCTTCCTTTCCTAAACCTTTCCCTAAAGGGAGAAAGGAGGAAGGAGGTTGGAGAACTTGGTTCCTAAATTTAATATAAATCACAATCACCCCAGGAGCCTGCTAACTGTGCAGATTATCAGGCCCAACCCCCAGAGATTCTGACCCAGCAGCTTTGGGGGAAGGGTGAAGAACCTGTTTGTTTAACAAGTGCCCCAGATGATTCTAATGCAAGTTGCCAATGGAGGGCCACCCTTTGAGAAACTTTCAGAGTATTTCATAACTCTTGCTGAAGTTATTTCTTCCAAGTGCAGAAAATGAAGCATTTTCTTTCTAATTATAGAGGCCCCCAGAATGAGAAGTGACAACAAGGAAAATCCACAACAGGAAGGGGCTAAAGGAGCAAAGCCATGTGCAGTGTCAGCTGGCAGATCCAAAGGGAATGGTCTGCAGAGTCCTGAACCGAGAGGGGCAAATATGAGTGAACCTCGGTTATCACGGAGGCAGGTCAGCCCCCCAAATGCTCAAAAGCCATTTGCTCACTACCAGAGACATTGCAGGGTGGAATACATCAGCAGCCCCCTAAAAAGCCACCCACTGAGAGAGCTGAAGAAAAGCAAAGGAGGTAAACGGAGCCTGAGCAACCGTTTGCAACATCTTGGTCACCAGCCCACCCGCTCAGCAAAGAAACCCTACAAATGCGATGACTGTGGGAAAAGCTTCACGTGGAATTCGGAGCTGAAGAGACACAAGAGAGTCCACACAGGAGAGAGACCCTACACGTGCGGAGAATGTGGAAACTGCTTTGGGCGGCAGTCAACCCTGAAGCTGCACCAGAGGATCCACACTGGAGAGAAGCCATACCAGTGTGGCCAGTGTGGGAAAAGCTTTCGCCAGAGCTCAAACCTTCACCAGCATCACAGGCTCCACCATGGGGATTGAAAGGAGCACTCCATGCTTTAGATTCACAAGGAAGGTGTTCGTGTTTCTCCTCCCCCTTACTTGCATGTAAATCACAAAGACTGTGTGACTTACAAGGAAAGCAAGAGGCCCATGAGGAATGATGATGCACATTCTGCTGTGAGGAGGCCCAGAAAAGGCCAACCAGGGCCCAACCGTGCATGATGACACGGTGAAGAGATGGCATTTCTAGGTACTGGGGCAAAGGGAACTTAAGTCTCTGCAGAGAGCAAGGAGTAACTACTGAGAGAGAATCAGGACAATCCTGCAGGTGGCCCGCTTATTGTTAAATCGTCCTTCTGTTGCTTTATCCTCTAAAATATGTTAAGGGATAAATTCTATATATAGTTATGCATTTGCTGTCATACCAGACAATTTTTTATCATGCACACGCTTCTTTAATAAAGATGAGTGATCTACCAGAATTTCAAGGCAAAGTTCATTGGAAAATAGATCTCTCATATTCTTTCTCTAATTACTAGCTGTTTATAGCAAAGGATGAATTAAATGAGAATATGCACGTTTGTGTGAGAAGAGTTTCCAAGTAATTAGATGCTGCTTTTACAAAAAGAAAAGAAAATTACATTTGAGGGATCTTTTTTGTATCAAAGCATCTTTTATTTTTATTTTTTGAGACAGGGTCTCGCTATGTTGCCCAGACTGGTCTCGAACTCCTGGACTCAAGCAATGCTCCTGCCTTGGCATCCCAAAGTGCTGGGATTACAAGTGTGAACCACCATGCCTGTTCTCAAAGCACCTTTGATTGAGGGAAACCAAAACCAAAACCAAAACCAAAACAAAACAAAACAAAAAAACATCTATACAGTTGCTGCAATCCCAGCCTAACACATAAGGAAAAGCTACAGTGAGAAGCAAGTAGCGGACAAAGAATACTAAGGAGATATAAGAGGGAATTCTTCCTACTCTCCTTTCTCACTTAGCCCATTAGCTTTAAGAATAACAAAATGCTGTGAGGGTACAGTGGCTCACACATGTAATCCTAACACTTTGAGAGGCTGAGGCAGGATGACTGAGCCCAGGAGTTTGAGACCAGGCTGAGCAATGTAGCTAAACCCTGATCTACAAAAAATACAAAAATAAGCCAGGCATGATGGTGCATCCCTATAATCCCAGCTACTCTGAAGGCTGAGGCAAAAGTATCGTTTGAGCCCAGGAGTTAGAGGCTGCAGTGAGCTATGACTGCACCACTCCACTCTAGCCTGGATGACAGAGTGAGACTCTGTCTCAGGAAAAAAAAAAAAAAAAAAGCAAAAGGATTGGGGTAATGAAAATATTCTAAGACTGGATTATGGTGATCGTTGCACAACTCAGTAAATTTACTAAAATCATTGAAATGGGCTAATTTTATGATACGTAAATTGTACCTCAACAGCATTTTTTTTTTTTTTTTTTTTTTT
>NW_016808231.1:5542198-5579761 GCF_001698545.2 Rhinopithecus bieti | reverse complement strand
AGATGGGGTTTCACCGTGTTAGCCAGGATGGTCTCGATCTCCTGACCTCGTGATCCACCCATCTCGGCCTCCCAAAGTGCTAGGATTACAGGCTTGAGCCACTGTGCCCGGCCCCAACAGCATATTTTTAAGTGACAAAATATATTTATATAAAATGAATCCTGCAACTAAGCCTGAGAGATCAGCTAATGCCACCTGCTCATTTTCTCAAAGTGGAGATTAAAATGCAAATTAGTATATAATTCCTAGCTCATTGCTCAGCTTAGAAAACATTTGGCAGATTAGTGCATTCCTGATGCGGCAAATAGAACCAGGTAGCAATTTTTTTTTTTTTTTTGAAACAGGGTCTCACTCTGTTACCCAGGCTAGAGTGCAGTGGCGTGATCACGGCTCACTATAGCTTCAATCTTCTGGGCTCAAGCAATCCTCCCGCCTCAGCCTCCCAAGCAGCTGGGACTACAGGAATGCACCACCATGCCTGGCTACTTTTTCTATTTTTTTTGTAGAGACAGAGTCTCACTGTGTTGCCCAGTCTATCTTCAAACGCCTGGGCTCAAGTCATCCTCTCACCTTAGACTCCCAAAGTGCTGGGATTACAGGTGTACGCTCAGCAAGGTAGCATTCTTCCCAAAACATCAGTATCATCAAGTGACTACCAGTCACCTCAGGGCTGTGGGCTGAGCTCTTCTGTCCCCCACAAGGACTCTCTTGACCCTCCTAACTGCCGAGGGACATGTGCACACTTACGAGTCCTCTTTGGGGTCTTGCACACAATTGTTTCCTTTGCCTTTGGTTCCTGATGCTTCCCACTCCCTCCTGCCTCCTCTCTCTCACAAGAGTTTCCTTCTCTCAAAAGCTTCCCGGAGGAGCCCTAGGCAGACTTCGGTTAAAATTGGGGTCCATTCTCTCTGCTAAACCCCATACATCAGGGGTGCTAAACTGGGAACCCCCCAGGGGATGTCGGACAATGTCCAAAGACACTTTTGGTTGTTACGACTGGGGGAGGGAGGGTTGTTGCTGGCCTCTAGCCTCCTACTAGTGGGGGTCCTACTGCACCTCCCGCAGTGCTGAGACAGCCAGCCCCCACAGCAATGACCTGGCCCAAAAAATCAGTATCACCAAGGCTGGAAAACTACCATGCACTATAAAAGCTCTTTCAAAACAAGAACATTGTTTTTCCATAACTTTAGCTTTGCCAGTGCCCAGCCAAGAGAAACAGATGTTCAATATTTAAACAGTTGAGAATCCCCACTGCATCCAAGGGCCTATTTCTGCCTGAATTCAGAGATCCTCGTGACAGTCTGTTGAATGCACAAGTGAGCTTCTGTCTCTTGGGCAGAGGCTTATTGAAGGCCTAGCGGCCTTCCTTATAGCTTTTATGGTCCTTTAGGTACTTTAGGCCCTGATCCCATTCCCATCTGTTGTGTTAAATCACGAATTTAGCTTCTGTATCCGACCTGCCCCATACCTGGCTCCATCCTGATACCTCTCCCTGGTCAAGACCTCTTTCTTCCTCATTTTGTTTCCACTTCACCCTACTGAAACCAGGCTGATTTCACTGTTGTCCCTTAACCTCCAAGTCATAGTCACATTTGTATTAGGTACCTATTGGTGTGGTAACAGATGACCACAAACTTAATGGTTTAAAACAACACAAACTGGGGCCTGGCATAGTGGCTCACACCTGTAATCCCAGCACTTTGGGAGGCCAAGGTTGTCAGAAGTTCACCTGAGGTCAGAAGTTCAAGATCAGCCTGGCCAATATGGTGAAACTCTTTCTCTACTAAAAGTACAAAAATTAACCAGGTGTGGTGGTGCATGCCTATAATCCCAGCTACTCGGGAGGCTGAGGCAGGAGAATCACTTGAATATGGGAGGCAGAGGCTGCAGTGGGCCGAGATTGTGCCACTGCACTGCAGCCTGGGCAAAGACAGTGAAACTCGGACTCAAAAAAAAAAAAAAAGAAAAAAGAAAAAAGAAATACAAAACAAAAAAACTCCCACTACCTTATCGTTCTAGAAGTCACAAATCCGAAATTAATTTCACTCAGCCAAAATCAAGCTGTCGGCAAGGCTGGTTCCTCTGGAGGCTCTGAGGTATGAATCTCTTGCCTTGACCTTTTCAGCTTCTAGAAGCCACCCACATCCTTTGGCCTCCACCTTCAAAATGCATCACTCCAATCTGATTCCACCGCCTTCTCCTCTATGACCTTCCTGCTTCCCTTGTATAAGGACCGTTATGATGTCGGGCCCACCGGGATAATCCAGAATAATCTCCCCATCTCAAGATCCTTCCCCTTTTGCTATATAAGGTAAACTTCATGGGTTCCAGGGATTAGGATGTGGAAATATTTGGGGTGCCATGACTCAACCCACCACACATACCCATCTTGAATCAAGTTAGTCAAAGAGCATCTGTCCTAAAAGAGAAGGAACATAGATTTCTACTTAATTATAAGGCTTGGGGCCAGGCGCAGTGACTGACACCTGTAATCCCAGGACTTTGGGAGGCCAAGGGAGGTGGATCACTTGAGGCCAGGAGTTCAAGACCAGCCTGGCCAACATGGTGAAATCCCGTCTCTACCAAAAAAAAAAAAAAAATTAGCCAGCTGTGGTGGTGCGTGCGCCTGTAGTCCCAGCTACTCAGGAGGCTGAGGGATGAGAATCTCTTGAACCCAGGAGGCAAGGTTGAAGGGAGGTAGAGGTTGCAGTGAGCCGAGATCGCACCACTGCACTCCATCCTGGGCAACAGAGCATCTCCAAGCATAGCTTTCCTTTGATATAAGGCTCAACTCCAGGCCGGGAGGACCAGGAAAGCTCCAATGGCAAGAAGAACCCAAGGTCCTGTATTCAGATGTAAGTTTCCCCTCAGTCCCCACACCTATGCATGGTCGTCTGCCAGAGGACCTCAACTGCCCCAGTAGATTGTGATTCTCTGTATCGACTGGTCTGTCTCTACAAATTTTGGGGTGGCTGTTTGCCCTGGGACCTCACTTCTCTTACAGAAGAATTGTTGGGTTTTTCAGGTTTTTCAGCTTTTTATTTGTCATTAGAATGGAGTGACAACTTTCAAGCTCCTTATATTTGCAACCAGAAACTGGAAGTCACAAGAGTGAAACTCCTGTCTCAAAAAAAAGAAAACAGCAGTGTGTCAGTGACTCCCTGACCTCACTGGCTAGATGAAAATGTGTGTGTGTGTTTGTGTGTATATATATCCATTTATCTACCAGTAGACACTTAGGTTGCTTTCAAGTCTTGGCTACTGTGAATAATGTACCTTAGGTATATACAGTATCCTCATAGATATTGCAGTTTTGATTCTAGACTCCTACAATAAAGTGAATGTCCCAATAAAATGAGTCACACAAATGTTTTGATTTCCTGGTGAACACAAAACCTATATTTACACTATACTGTAGTCTATGAAGTGTGGAAAAGTATTACATCAGATAAAGGTAATGCTGATAAGGATGGTGGCTGCAGAGGGTTGGGGTGGCAGTGACAATTTCTTAAAATAAGGTAACAATGAAGTTTGCCAAATCAGTTGACTCTTCCTTTCACAGAAGATTTCTTCATAGCATGTTATACAGGGTGATAGCATTTTGGCCATAGCAGGACTTTCAAAATCTTCTCAAATCCTGCTGCTGCTTCATTAACTAAGTTTATGTAATATTCTAAATCCTGCTGTCATTTCAACAACATTCACAGCATCTTTACCAAGAGTAGATTCCATCTCAAAAAAACACTTTTGGGCTGGGCAAGTGGCTCATGTCTGTAATCCCAGCAATTTGGGAGACCAAGGTGGGAGGACTGCTCTGTGAGCCCAGGAGTTAACACAGGGAAGACCCCATTTCTACAAAAAAAGTTTAAAAATTACCTGGGCATGGTGGTGCACACCTGTAGTCCCAGCTACTTGGGAGCCTGAGGTGGGAGGTTCACTTGAGCCTGGGAGGCTCACTTGAGCCTGGGAGGCTGAGGCTGCAGTGAGTCGTGATTGTGCCACTTGTACTTCAGCCAGAGTGACAGAGCAAGACCCTGTCTCAGAAACAAAATGATTGAGTGCCATGGCTTATACCTGTCATTCCAGCACTTTGGGAGGCTGAGGCACCCAGATCACTTGAGGTCAGGAGTTCCAGAAAAGCCTGGCCAACATGGCGAAACCCATCTCCACAAAAACAGAAAAATTAGCTGGGTGTGGTGGCATGCTCCTGTACTCCCAGCTACTCAGGACGCTGAGGCAGGAGAATCGCTTGAACCCAGGAGATGGAGGTTGCAGTGAGCTGAGATCATGCCACTGCACTCCAGCCTGAGCAACACAGTAAGACTGTCTCAGAAAACAAAAGCAAAAGCAAAAGCAAAACAAAACACTTTTGGCTGGGAACAGTATCTCATGCCTGTAATCCTGGCACTTTGGGAGGCTGAGGTGGGAGGATCACTTGAGCCCAGGAGTTCAAGACCAGCTTGGGCAACATATCAAGACCCCATCGCTACGGAAAAAAAAATTTTTTGAGACAGTCTTGCTCTGTTGCCAGGCTGGAGTGCAGTGGCAATATCTTGGCTCACAGCAATCTCCACTTCCCAGGCTCAAGCAATTATCCTGCCTCAGCCTCCAGAGTAGCTGGGACTACAGGCTCGTGCCACCATGCCTGGCTAATTTTTTGTAGTTTTAGTAAAGACAGGGTTTCACCGTGTTAGCCAGGATGGTCTTGATCACCTGACCTCGTGATCTGCCTGCCTTAGCCTCCCAAAGTGCTGGTATTAGAGGCGTGAGCCACTGTACCCAGCCTACAGAAAAATTTTAAAAATTGGGCAGGTGTGGTGGCACATATTGTAGTCTCAGCTACTTGGGAGGCCAAGGCAGGAGGATTACTTGAGCCCAGGAGCTAAGCTGCAATGAATTATGATCGTACCACTGCAGTCTAGTCTGGGGGAGTGACAGCCCATCTCAAAAAAAAAGAAAATAAAGAGAAAGATGAAATTACTCTTTGATCCATGGGCTGCAGAATAAATGTTGTGTCAGCAGGCATGAAAACATTAACTTCCTTGTATATCTCCATCAGAGCTCTTGGTTGTCCAGGTGCATTGTAATAAACTGTAATATTTGGAAAGGAATCTTTTTTTTTTTTCTGAGCAGTAGGTCTCAACAGTGGGCTTAAAATATTCAGAAGACCATGCTGTAAACAAATAGGTTGTCATCCAGTCTTTGTTGTTCAATTGACAGAGCACAGGCAGAATAAACATGATTCTTAAGGTCCTCAGGATTTTCAGAATGGTAAATGAGAACTGGCTTCACCAACTGCATTCGTCCCTAACAAGAAAACCAGCCTGCCCTTTAAAGCTTTGAAGCCAGACATTGACTTCTCCTCTCTAGCTATGAACGTTTTAGATGGCATCTTTCCCCAGTAGCAGGCTGTTTTGTCTACATTGAAAATCTATTCTTACTGTAGCCACTTTCATCAGTGATCTTAGCGAGATCTTCTGGATAGCATGCTGCAGTTTCTCCATTAGCACTTGAAGCTTCACCTTGCACTTTTATGTTATGGAGATGGCTTTTCTCCTTGAACCTCATGAACCAAGCTTTGTTAGTTTCCAACATTTCTTCTGCACTTCTTCACATCTCTCAGCTTTCACAGAACTGAAGAGAGTTTCGGCCTTGATCAGGATTAGGCTTTAGTTTAAGGGAATGTTGTAGCTGGTTTGATCTTCTATCCACACCACTCATACTTTCCTCATATCAGCAAAAAGACTGTTTCACTTTTTTATCATTCATGTGTTCACTGGAGTAGCAATTTAAATTTCCTTCAAGAACTTTTCCTTTGAATTCACAATTTGGTTAAACATTTGGCACAGGAAACCTAGCTTTTGGCCTGTCTCAGGTTTTGACATGCCTCTCTCACTAAGCTTAATCATTTCTACCTTTCGATTTAAAGTGAGACATGGGCTGAGTGGTGGCTCATGCCTGTAATCTCAGCACTTAGGGAGGCTGGGGTGGGCGGATCACGAGGTCAAGAGTTGGAGACCAACCTGGCCAACATGATGAAACCCCATCTCTACCAAAAATACAAAAAATGAGCCAGGCATGGTGGTGCGCACCTGTAGTCCTGGCTACTCAGGAGGCTAAGGCAGGAGAATCACTTGAACCCAGGAGGTGGAGGATGCAGTGAGCCAAGATCATGCCACTGTGCTCCAGCCTGGGCGACAGAGCAAGACTCCATCTCCAAAAATAAATAAAGTGAGAGATGTGTGACTCTTCCTTTCACTTGAACACTCAGAGGTCATCGTAGAGTTATTAAGTGGCCTAATGTCAATATTTTTGTGTCTCAGGGAAAAGGAAGGCCCAAGGAGAGGAAGAGAGATGGGAGTATGGCTGGTCAGTGGAACAGTACTGAAAGTTCCATGCAGGCCGGGTGTGGTGACTCACACTTGTAATCCCAGCACTTTGGGAGGCTGAGGTGGGCAGATCATGAGGTCAGGAGTTCAAGACCAGCCTGGACAGTATGACAAAACCCTGTCTCTACTGAAAATACAAAAATTAGTCGGGCAAGGTGGCATGCACCTATAGTCCCAACTACTCGGGAGGCTGAGGCAGGAGAATCGCTTGAACCTGGGAGGCAGAAGTTGCAGTGAACTGAGATCCTACCACTGCACTGCAGCTAGAGTGAGACTGTCTAAAAAAAAATCAAAAACAAAAGAAAGAAAGAAAGAAAGTTCCGTGGAGGATTTTCTGTTCCTGCCAGTATTTTCTGGCCTCCAGCTCCATCGATATTCCTGCAAAAGACATGATCTCATTCTTTTTTATGGCTGCATAGTATTTCATGGTGTATATGTATGTTTTCTTTATCCACTGTCACTGATGGGCCTTTAAGTTGATTCCATATCTTTGTTACTGTGAATGGTGCTGCTGTAAACATTCATGTGCATGTGTCTTTACAGGAGAATGATTTATATTTCTCTGGGTATATACCCAGTCATGGAATTGTTGGATCAAACTGTAGTTCTATTTTTAGCTCTCTGAGGACTCGCCATATTGCTCTTCACAATGGTTGGGCTAAATTTATACTCCCACTAACAGTGTATAAGTGTTCCCTTTTCTCTGCAATCTTGCCAGCATATTTTTTGACTTTTTAATAATAGACATTCTCCCTGGTGTGAGATGGTATCTCATTATGGTTTTTATTTGCATTTCTTTAATGATTAGTGATATTGAGCTTTTTTTCTTATGATTGTTTGTTGCATGTATGTCTTCTTTTGAAAATCATTCATGTCTTTTGCCTACTTTTTAACGGGGTTGTTTTTCTCTTGCAAATTTGTTTACATTCCTTATAGATGCTGGATATTAGACCTTTGTCCGATGCATATTTGTAAATATTTTCTTCCATTCTGGAGGTTGTCCATTTCCTCTGTTGATAGTTTCTTCTGCTGTGCAGAGGAAGCTCTTTAGTTCAATTAGGTCCCATGTCTCAATTTTTGCTTTTGTTGCAATTGCTTTTGGAGTCTTTGTCATGAAATATTTTCTGATCTTATGTCCAAGATGGTATTGCCTAGGTTGTCTTCTAGGGTTTTTATAGCTTTGGAGTTTACATTTAAGTCTTTAATCCATCTTGAGTTGATTTTTGTATATGATGTAAGGAAGGGGTCTAGTTTCAATCTTCTGCATATGGCTAGCCAATTATCCCAGCACCATTTATTGAATAGGGATTTTTTCCCACTCATTGCTTGTTTTTGTCAGCTTTGTTGAAATTCAGCTGATCTTAGGAGTGTGGCCTTATTTCTGCTCCATTGGCCTATATGCCTGTTTTTGTACCAGTACCATGCTGTTTTGGTTACTGTAGCCCTGTAGTACAGTTTGAAGTCAGGTAATGTGATGCCTCCAGTTTTGTTCTTTTTGCTAGGATTGCCTTGGCTATTCAGGCTCTTTTTGGTTCCATGTGATTTTTTTTTTTTTTGGAGCCAGAGTCTTGCTCTGTTGCCCAGGCTGGAGTGCAGTGGTGCCATCTCAGCTCACTGCAAGCTCCGCCTCCCGGGTTCACGCTATTCTCCTGCCTCGGCCTCCCGAGGAGGTGGAACTACAGGTGCTCGCCACCACGCCCGACTAATTTTTTTGTATTTTTAGTAGAGATGGGGTTTCACCATGTTAGCCAGGATGGTCTTGATCTCCTGATCTCATGATCTGCCCATCTCGGCCTCCCAAAGTGCTAGAATTACAGGTGTGAGCCACTGCACCGGGCTGGTTCTATGATTTTAAAATAGCTTTTTATAATTCTGTGAAGAATGTCATTGGTAGTTTGATAGGAATAGCATTGAATCTACAAATTGCTTTGGGCAATATGTCCATTTTAATGATATTTATTCTTGCTATCCATGAGCATGGGATGTTTTTCCATTTGTGTCATCTCTGATTTCTTTCAGCTGTGTGTTGTAATTCTCATTGTAGGGATCTTTCACCTCCCTAGTTAGCTGTATTTCTAAGTATTTTATTCTTTTTTTCTTTTTTTTTTTTTAGATGGACTCTCGCTGGGATTACAGGCGTGAGCCACCAAGCTCAGCTCGGTATTTTATTCTTTTTGTGGCAACTGTGAATGGGATTGCCTTCCTGATTTGACTCTCGGCTTGGCTGTTGTAGGTACATAAGAACGCTAGTAATTTTTGTACATTGACTTTGTATCCTGAAACTTTGCTGAAGTTGTTTATCAGCTGAAGGAACTTTTGGGCTGAGACAATGGGGTTTTCCAGATAGAAACATGTCATCTGCAAACAGGGATAGTCTGACTTCTTTTCTTCCTATTTGGATGCCTTTTATTTCTTTCTCTTGCCTCATTAATCTGGCCAGGACTTCCAATACTATGTTGAATAAAAGTGGTGAGAGAGGACATTATTGACTTGTGCCAGTTTTCAAAGGGAATGCATCCTGCTTTTCCTCATTCAATATGTTGGTTATTTTATGTTTTCTTTAGAAAAATGTCCATTCAAGTTCATTGCCCATTTTTGAATTGGGTTATTTGGTTAATTTGTTATTGAGTTGTGTGATTTCCTCATATATTTGATAACTTTATCAGATATATTATTTGCAGGTATTTTCTTTTAATCCATAGTCTACCATTTCATTTTGTTGACTGCCTCCTTTGCTTTGCAGCAGATTTATAGCTTGATGTATTCCTACTTGTTTCTTGTGTCTTGCTTTGTTTGTTTGTTTGTTTGTTATTTTTGCCTGAGCTTTTGGTGTGATATTCAAAAAATCATTGTTGGCTGAGTGCAGTGGCTCACATTTGCAATCCCAGCACTTTGGGAGGCTGAGGCGGGCAGATCACCTGAGGTAATTTACGGAGCTCGAGACCAGCCTGGCCTACACGGCAAAACCCCATCTCTAGTACAAAAATTAGCTGGGTATGGTGGCACACACCTGTAATTCCAGCTACTTGGTAGGCTGAGGCAGGAGAATTGTTTGAGCCCAGGAGGTACAGGTTGCAGTTAGTCGAGATAGCACCACTGCACTCCAGCCTGGGTAAGACAGAGCAAGACTCTGTTTCAAAAACAAAACAAAACAAAACAAAACAAAAAAAACAAAAAATAAAAAATAAGGAAAGATTTACTACTGACATTTCATTAACTATTTTCTGTTAGTCTTATAGTCCTTCTGTCCCTCTTTTTTCTCTCACTGTCTTCTTCTGTATTTCACTGTTTTTTGTTTTGTTTTGTTTTGTTTTTTGAGACGGAGTCTCGCTCTGTCACCCAGGCTGGAGGGCAGTGGCACGATCTCAGCTCACTGCAACCTTCGCCTCCTGGGTTCAAGCAATTCTCCTGCCTTAGCTCTCCGAGTAGCTGGGATTACAAGTGTGCACCACCACACCTGGCTAATTTTTGTATTTTTAGTAGAGATGGGGTTTTGCCATGTTGGACAGGCTGGTCTCGAATTCCTGGCCTCAAGCAATCTGCCTGCCCCAGCCTCCCAAAGTGCTGGGATTACAGGTGTGAACCACTGCACCTGGCCATATTTCATTGCTTTTGTATTTATGTTTTCATTCTTTTCTCTTTAATTCTATAGGCATTTTCTTTGTAGTTACCAAGTGTTTACATAAAATCTCTTGTAACAGTCTACTTTAAGCTGATAACTTCCCTTGCACGTCAGAACTTTGCTTTTCTCTTTCCTCCTCTGGCTTATATGCTATTGATACCACAATTAACACCTATTTATATTGTACCAATTAACATAATATAGTTGTTTTACTACTTTTGTCTTTTAACTTTTATAAGAAAACTAAAATTGATTTACCCACTACTATTATAGTAATACAATATTGGTTTTGACTATATATTTACCTTTGTCAATGAGTTTCATACTTTGTGTGCTCATGTTGCTGTTTTCCATACTTTTGTTTTAACCTTAAGAACTCTCTTTAGCATTTCTTGTAAGGCAGGTCTAGTGGTGATAATCTCCCTCAGCTTTTGTTTGAGAAAGTCTTTATTTCCCTCTCATTTTTGAAGGATGGGTTTGTTGGATATAGCATTCTTAACTGGAATTTTTTTTCTTTGAGCACTTTGTATCTATCGTCCCACTCCATTCTGGCCCACAAGGTTTATGCTGGAAACTCTGTTGATAGTTTTATTAGGGGTCCCTTGTACACAGAATTTACTTTTCCCTTGGTTGCTTTCAAAATTCTGTTTCCAACTTCTGACAATTCGATTGTAACGTATGTCATTGTGGGTCTCTTTGGATTCATCTTATTGTTTTTGTTGTTGTTGTTGTTTTTGAGACAAGAGTCTCGCTCTGTCGACCAGGCTGGAGTGCAGTGGCACGATCTAGGCTCACTGCAACCTCCACCTCCCAGGTTCAAGCCATTCTCCTGCCTCAGCCTCCTGAGTAGCTGGGATTACAGGCACATGCCACCATGCCTGCCTAATTTTGTATTTTTAGTACAGACGGGGGTTTCACCATGTTGGCCAGGCTGGTCTCGAACTCAAGACCTCAAGTGATCCACCTGCCTCAGCCTCCCAAAGTGCTGGGATTACAGGCGTGAGCCACCGCACTTGGCTGGATTCAACTTATTTCATGTTCATTGGGCTTCTTGGGTCTCGACTTCTATTTCATTCCCTAATTTTGGAAGGTTTTCAGCCATTATTTGTTAGAACATGCTTTCTGTCCATTTTGCTCTCTCTCTTTGCCTTCTGAAAATCCAATAATGCATATATTAGTCTACTCGATGGTGTCCCTTAAGTCCCTTAAGCTATTCTCTTTTTCTCCTTTTTTGCCCCTCTGATTGGATGATTTCCAATGACTGGTCTTCAAATTCACTGACCCTTTCTTCTGCTTGATCTAGTCTGTGGGTGAAATCCTCTAGATAATTTTTCAGATGAGTTATTACATACTTCAGATCTACAACTTCTGTTTGGTATGTTTTTATATTTTCTCTTTTTTCTGAGACAGGGTCTCACTTGGTCACCCAGGCTGGAGTGCAGTGGTATGATAACAGCTCACTGCAGCCTTGACATTCCAGGTTCAAGTCATCCTCCCACCTCAGGCTCTAGAGGAGCTGGAACCACAGGTGTATGCCACCATACCTGGCTAATTTTTAATTTTTTGTAGAGATGGGGTCTTACTATGTAACCCAGGCTGGTCTTGAACTCCTAAGCTTAAGCAATCCTCCCACCTTGGCCTCCCAAAGTGCTGGGATGACAGTGTGAGCCACCATGCCAACCCTATTTTTGTATTTTCTCTTTGTTGAAAGTCTCGGTTTGTTCATACATTACACTCCTGACATCAGTGAGCATATTTATGATTATTTTTAATTCTCTTTTTTTGTTTTTTGTTTTTTGTTTTTTGAGAGGAAGTTTTGCTCTGTTGCCCAGGCTGGAGTGCAATGACACGATCTCAGTTCACTGCAACCTCCGCCTCCCAGGTTCAAGCAATTCTCCTGTCTCAGCCTTCTGAGTAGCTGGGATTACAGGTGCCTGCCACCATGCCTGGCTGATTTTTGTATTTTTAGTAGAGATGAGGTTTCACCATGTTGGCCAGGCTAGTCTCGAACATCTAACCTCAGGTGATCCGCCCGCCTCGGCCTCCCAAAGTGCTAGGATTACAGGCATAAGTCACTGCAGCAGGACTATTCTTAATTCTCTAATAGGTAAAATCACGAATCTGCATTTCATTGGAATTGGTTTCTGGAGATTTATCTTATTATTTTGTTTGAAACATATTTTCTATTTCTTGATTTTTTTTGTTGACTGTGTTGATTTTCATGCATTAGATAAGACAACTCTCTTTCCAAGTCTTAGTATCTGATTTTTTGTAGGAGATGAACCTCACCAATCAATCCATCCAGAGATTCTAGGTGCCTCTCAAACTTCTGTGCTTGTACAAACTGCTGTGTTTGTTCTTAGTAGCTGCAAGAGATTGGGATGCACCAAATGCCATCACTGCCCCAAGACTAGTGATAGTGAGGACAGTTCCTGAAATTTAGCTAGAAAAGTTGGGGTGTTATATGTGTTCCAGTTCCTTCTACCCTCAAGGAGAAGCTGGGAACTGGTGTTGATCTCCCACTTGCTCTGTACTAAGGTGGGGAGACATGTAGCAAATGCATGCATTCTCATTCAGACCGCACACTCTTTCAACCCATTGCCTAATGTGTTGTTACCCCCAGGGGCCTAGTGAAAAGTAGCTCCTATTTGCTGTCAGGGACAGATGGATTGTTCAGAGGCTTGGCTCCATCTCTAGAGTGAGCCTGCAAAAGGAATTGCAGAAAGCGACTGCACGTCCATTCAGTCTCCCAGAGGACTACTTATTGCCTGCCCAGTCAGTGCCCAGATATAGGCTAGAGGCTTGACTCATGGACAGCGGCTGGGAAAGTTGGAACGTTAGGTGTGCAGTCAAACCCCTTCCTGGGGGTAAACTGGGAGCTGGGTGTTTTTGTCTACTCACTTTGTACTCAGGGGAAACGGATGCTAGAACTGCTCCAACACCCTTTTAAAATCACCTTTCTTCTCTGTAGTCTAAGGGGACTTGTGAATGCAGTCTCATTAATTCCCAGAGACAGATGATTTAGGAGCTTAGGAGCTGGTCCCTTGGGTGGAAGCTGTAAAAGTTGGGGTACACCATCCAGGAAGAAGCTAGAAGTCTAGTTTTTTTCTTTCGTTGTTTTATTTTTGAGACAGAGTCTCACTCTGTCACCCAGGCAGGAGTACAGTGGTGCAATCTCAGCTCACTGCCACCTCTGCCTCTCGAGTTCAAGCCATTCTCCTGCCTCAGCCCCCGGAGTAGCTGGGACTACAGGCACACCTCCCCAACACCCCCCAACCATGCCCAGGTAATTTTTTTGTATTTTCTTTAGCAGAGACAGGGTTTCACCATGTTGCCCAGGCTCATCTTGAACTCCTGACCTCAAATGATCCACCCACCTCGGCCTCCCAAAGTTCTGGGATTACAAGGGTGAGCCACCGTGCCTGGTCCCTAGTTTTATCTCTGAATGGAGCAGCGGCAGAGGGGAGAACGCCAGCGAAGTTCCCACGTGCCTGTTCATGCTCCTGGAGGTCTATTGTTTACCAGCCCTATCAGCTACTAGATGTAGGCTACTTAGAATCCTAATGTTCAGGCAGCAGATGGGGAAAATGTGTAGACAAATCCCTTTTAGGAAGACTGTGAAACTTTTTTTTTTTTTTTTTAATTTTTTTTCTCTTATTTTCTTTTTTTTCAGAGACAGGGTCTCAGTCTGCCACCTGTAATGCAATGGCTCCATCATAGCTCACTGCAACCCTCAATCTTGGGCTCAATCATCCTGCCTCAGCATCCTGAGTAGCTAGGACTACAGGCATATGTCACACCTGGCTAATTAAAAAAAAAAAAAAAAAAATTGTAGAGACAGGGCGTTTGTATGTTCCCCAGGCTGTTTTCAAACTCCTGGCCTCAAGAGATCCTCCCGCCTCAGCCTCTCAAAGCACTGGGATTACAGGCATGAGCCATGGTGGCCAGCCAGAACGGTGCCTTTCTGCCTGCTTGCTCTGCATTGACCCTGGGGGACAGCCACTGAAAGTGCTCACATACCTGTTTAAAATGTCCTCTTATGGCCGGGCATGGTGGCTCACACCTATAATCCCAGCACTCTGGGAGGCCGAGGTGGGTGGATCACAAGGTCAGAAGATCGAGACCATCCTGACTAACACTGTGAAACCCCATCTCTACTAAAAATACAAAAAATTAGCCAGGCATGGTGGCACGTGCCTGTAGTCCCATCTACTCGGGAGGTTGAGGCAGGAGAATCGCTTGAACCCAGGAGGCAGAGGTTGCAGTGAGCTGAGATTGCGCCACTGTACTCCAGCCTGGGCGACAGAGCAAGACCCTGTCTGAAAAAAAAAAATAAAAAATAAAAAAATAGCTGGGTATAGTGGTGCATACCTGTAATCCCAGCTACTCAGGAGAATCGCTTGAGCTCGGGAGGCGGAAGTTGCAGTGAACCAAGATTGTGCCACTGCACTACAACCTGGGCGAAAAGAGCGAAACTCTGTCTCTAAATAAATAAATAAAATGTCCTGTTTTTTCTCAGGGGACTCACAAATGCTGAACCCTGTCCCTTCCCAGAGTAAGACGACTGAGGATCCAAACTCTCAGGTGGAAACTATTTAAGTTTGGGAGTAGTACGTCTGGCCTACACTCTTCATTCTTCAAAAATCTGGAATTTGGGCATTCCTTCCCAATTGTAAGATACTGTGCCCAGGTTTGTGGTTTACATTGTGTCTCAACTTGTTGGTACCCATTTTGATGTGGATATATTCTCAGTTGCCCAGTGTGCAGGAGTCTCAACTAGTTTCTATATTTCTCTCACAGAGAACTGATCCATGTGTAGATATTTATTCAGTGCATCCATGGAAGGAAGGAAAGTCAGAAGTCTCTCATTCTGTATCTTGTTGATGCCCAATCAGCGAAATGAAACTTTTTTTGTGCAGGGAGGAGGTTCTCATTCTTTCAGCCAGGGTGAGTGCAGTGGAAGAATCACAGCTCACTAAGGCCTTCACCCAGGCTCATGCGATCCTCTCCTGAGTAGCTGGGACTACAGGCATGTGCCACCACGCCCAGCTTTTTTTTTTTTTGAGACGTAGTCTCCCTCTGTCCCCCCAGGCTGGAGTGCAGTGGCGCGATCTTGGCTCACTGCAACCTCCGCCTCCTGGGTTCAAGCAATTCTCCTGTGTCAGCCTCCCAAGTAGCTGGGACTACAGGTGTGTGCCACCATGCCCAGCTATGTTTTTTTTTAGTAGAAATGGGGTTTCACCATGTTGGCCAGGATGGTCTCGACCTTCTGACCTCGTGATTTGCCCACCTCAGCCTCCCAAAGTGCTGGGATTACAGGCGTGAGCCACTGTGCTCGGCCTAATTTTTAAATTTTTGGTAGAGATGGGTCTTATTATGTTGCCCAGGCTGGTCTGGAACTCCTGGCCTAAAGCAATCCTCCTGCCTTGACCTCCTAAAGTGCTGGGATTATAGGTGTGAGCCACTGCACCAGCCATCTTTGCTAAATTATTCCCTTCAAGCATATAGGGCTTCATTATATATTTATCCTGAAAGCTTTCTTTTTTTTTTTTTTTTTTGAGACGGAGTCTCGCTCTGTCGCCCAGGCTGGAGTGCAGTGGCCGGATCTCAGCTCACTGCAAGCTCCGCCTCCCGGGTTTACGCCATTCTCCTGCCTCAGCCTCCCGAGTAGCTGGGACTACAGGCGCCCGCCACCACGCCCGGCTAGTTTTTTGTATTTTTTTAGTAGAGACGGGGTTTCACTGTGTTAGCCAGGATGGTCTCGATCTCCTGACCTCGTGATCCGCCCGTCTCGGCCTCCCAAAGTGCTGGGATTACAGGCTTGAGCCACCGCGCCCGGCCTATCCTGAAAGCTTTCTTCGTTTTTTTTTTTCTAAACTCCTTACAGTTTCTTTGCGTACACTGTTACACCTCTTGTCTACTAGTAACTGACAGCACCAGTGTCTTTTTTTTTGGACAAAGTCTCACTTTGTTGCCCAGGCCGGAGTGCAGTGGCACAATCTCAGTTCAGTGAAACTTCCACCTCCTGGGTTCAAGCAATTCTCCTACCTCAGCCTCCTGAGTAGCTGGGACTACAGGTGCACACCACCATGCCCGGCTAATTTTTGTATTTTTTTAGTAGAGATGGGGTTTCACCATATTGGCCAGGCTGGTCTCAAACTCCTGACCTCGTGATCTGCCTGCCTTGGCCTCCCAAAGTGCTGGGATTACAGGCATGAACCACTGTACCCGGCCCTCTATCAGTCTTTAAGCTGAAACCAACAGTATAAAAGTGACAGCTGTAGTAGTTTCATTCAGTGCATAATTGTAAGCATCTACCATGTTCCTGATCTCTGCTCCTATAGAGACAATGAAATTTTATTAGTTACATAATTACTATTCAATTACAAGCATATTGCTATAAGGAGGGTAAAACAAAGAATGCAGGAATTGAGAGGGTTTTTCCAAGTAAAAGGAAACGTATGTGCCTTGGTATATTTGAAGAATTGAGCGAAAGTGTAGCTGGAGAGGGGTCAGAGAAAAAGAACAGCTGGAGTTGATGCTGGCAGGGAAGTAATGACTAGGAAGGTCATGTTGAAAATTTAAATGTCCCTAAGGACAATGGGAAGCCAATGGAAGATGTCAAGTTGGATGAGATAATCATAATCATCTGGTACCTGGCCCTCTACTTCTGTGCAGCAAAGACTGGAAAGATCAACATCTAGTGTTGTCTTCCCTCAATTATGCTGAAATTTTCTGCTGAGTTTCAGGGAGCAAGCAATTTTATAATACTTCTTTTATTAAATGGTAGTGTGTTAGCTGTGCTGACAGAGAACAAGAGTGATATGAAAGTCATCAGCAGGCTATTTCAGGTAACCCAGGTGAGTATCGTTGGACAGGATGGGGACAGTAGAGACAGAAACATTCAGGTTTTGGTGATACTTTTGAGGTAGAATCCATGAGACTTGATGATTGAGTGGATATGATGTCTTAGTCTGTTCCAGCTGCTATAAAAAATTATCGTCAACTGGGTAGCTTATAAACAACAAAAATTTTTTTCTCATAGTTCTAGAGGCTAGGAAGCCCAGATCAAGGCACTGGCAGATTCAGTGTCTGGTGAGGGCCATTTCCACAATGGCACCTTCTTGCTGGGTCCTCACAGGCTCAAGTACAGTGGCCCAATCACAGTTCACTGTAACCTCGACTTCTTGGACTCAAGCAATCCTCCTGCCTCACCCTCCCAAGTAGCTAGGACTACAAGCACCAGCCACCACACCGGGCTAAATAAATGTTTTGTAAAGACGGGGTGCTATTATGTTTCCCAGGCTGGTCTTGAAGTCCTGGCTTTAAGCAATCCTCCCATCTTGGCCTCTCAAAGAACTGGGATTACAGACATAAGCCACCACACCCGGCCTTCAGTCTCTTTTATGAGGACACTAATGCCAATCATGAGGGGTCTGCCAAAGTCCCCACCTCCTAATAACATCAATTAAAGCGTCAGAATTCAAACACATGAATTTTTAGGGTACACAAATATTCAAGCCATAGCAAGAGGAAAGAGGAAGTGTTTGTTGATATCATGAGCAATTGTATGGATGTGGCCCCACATATTGGAGGCAAACAGATGAGGCGCTAAAAGCATGAGTTAAGGGCACGTGTTTTGATGCCTGAGAGACATCCAAAGGACGATCTCCTGTAGGTACTTGAAAGTAGGAATCTGGAGTACATAGAAGAGAAGTTGGAGTTTGACCTAAAGTGAGGTCTTTGTAGCCATGGAAGTGGCTAAGCTCACCTGGGGAGATACCATTTACCAAAGGTAAGCCGAGAGTACAGTCCAGCTAACCAGAAGCATGTTAGAATTTGGCTGCAGAGCATGCTAAAAGCCTAACAGATTGGTACTGGTTCTAAAGAAAAGACACTCTATCCAGCACAAGTGAGATGCACAAAGTATCCAATTCAACAAGCCAGAGACACACATGCTAGACAGGCCCACAGCTCTTCATTGCCTAAGTGGGACTAGAGCTGGGACGGTGGCGCACAGCTTCTTCTCCAGTCCTAACACTTAGAATCATGGGATGGAGATTCGTGTTAGTGCCCGACAATCACACCCGTGTTACCCTCCTGCTGATGTGGAGCAAGAGACCTGAGGAGTTCCTCCGCAAACGCTCTTACCCGTACTGCTAGATTTACATGGAGATCACCTACCGATATGCAGTAGACATGGCCAGGCACATGGCCAAACCCCACTGCTGGATCTCCACCGTTCACCACATCCCACTTGCCCAGGAATGCGCAGGCGCTGCCGGAACCGGGCACCGGAAGTGGCTCGTGGCTTCCGGTTCCTCACCAGTGTGCCGCTGTAGCGCAAGTCATCTCGTTGGCACTTCCGCTGACCTGTGCAGTTGGTGGCCAAGCGGAGACTCAGGATCTCCCTGAGGCCGCGCGAGGTCTTCTGGGAGTCCTACTCACCACATCCGCTACTCGGACTCCAAGCTTTAAGTGGCGACCCGCGCCAAGCAGTAGCTGCTCCGTGAAGACGGAGGTCCTTGGCCCTGTACTTCCGTGTACAGCAAAGACGAAAGGAAATTGAGGTCTAGCGCTAGCTTCCCAGAATGACGCCAGAATTTTCTGCTGAGTTCCAGGGAGCAAGCGATTTTACTTCCCTTATTAAGCAGCACAAAGTCATTCACTTACTTTCTAAACCACAATCCTAACAGTCTTCAAAATTAACCTCATTGCCACCTAAAACCACTTAAGTATTTTTTTTTAAAAAAGTTCACTTCATTGCCATCATCATAAAATATCATTTATTAGAAGCCAAATTGCACATTAGACGTAATCAATAACTTCAGAGCTTGCAAACTAGAGCGAAGACTGATGAGAATACGTCAAAAACAGTAAAACCAACACATTAAACAAACAGTATAAGTGTATACAATAAATATAATTCTGAGGTATCCAAAGGAACTGGGGATTACAGCACATTCTTATGTTTACACAGAAGAATATTTATATTGTATTCTCCCCTACAGACTTAATACAAAGAGGAATGTCAATTTTAAAAGACAAAACACCTGTACTACTTAGATAGGCCTTGGAAAGATGGGTAATGGTCATCTTTGAATCAGATCAATAGCTCTCCTAAATTACAAAACTAAACCACATGAATATATACACTTCTAATGTAATGAACATCATTTTGTTAAACAGATGCTTAAAGCAAAAACACTTTCCTACTAAAATCCCACAGGGATAACAAGTTTAATGAACATTCAAAATAGACTATTCATATAAACTATAACCTGCTATGTCTCCCTTTGTACACATAGGCAGTAAATTGCAGATTACTTTGATCAGACTCTGCAGTTTCAGATTGTATGACATCTTATGCTGCAGTCACTAGAACATTGCCACTTAATTATATGGAAACTCAGGAGGCAAAGACTCAAAATGGCATTTACTGTGAAATGTCATTTGAGTTTTAACTCCCTGAATTATTGGGTTAATCATTTTCTATGTCAAATGAGGAGGTGTCAATAGACTACCACCTGTAGCAACAAAGCTCTAAATAAAACTATTGTGAGTCCACCTCATTCAAGAACAACTACGTTCCACAATTTCTTAAATTACAAAATGTAAATGCTGACATCTGAATTCCATTGGAAAAATGCTGTTTCCATCAATGATGACTGTTTAACAGACTGTTTATTCCAGCAATCATGTTAAGGAACTGTTGGAAACACATTTTCATCACTGCATCAACAACAAAAACGAAAAAATTTGTCTGAGTCAATTTATTCAGCATAAAGTTTTCACTCTCGTAGTGTGTTGATTTCCATGCTGCAAAATGCAGTTAACCAATCATTCATAGCAATAAACTCTTGCATTTAGTTTTTCATTCCCATATTAACTTTTATCCAGTATTTGTGAATAGCACCTAACATGGTAGGCTAGTATCTCTGAGTTAATGACAATTTTATGGAATTTATCTCCATCAACTGACACTGTAAACAGAAGGGTGAAAAGCCATCATCATAAAAAACCTGAAGCTCACCAGCAGATATATCTTTTCCTTCAATTCCCTGGGGGCAAAGCAGCTTGAATTACATCCAGCAAATGTATTTAAGTACAAGTGCACAATAAGCAAACAACTGAAAATAGGCCTATTTCCCAGTAACTGACACTTAGGGGATTTTCATTTTTTTCTGCATACCAATCATTAACAGTATTATACCAAAAAGCCATTTTAGTTATACCCACATGTATGTTAATGTTTCTGAAAAGGGCTATTTTTTCTAATCTTTTAGGGAAGTTTGTCATAATCTTCCAAAATCTGGAGAATAAAACTGTAAAAATTAGAGGTTAATTGTGAAGGAAGACTCATGTGGAAAGGCAAACTTCCCCATTAAGGTGCAAAACAGGACGTATGGCACAAACTCTCGCTTTCTGCTATGTTTTCTAGGAGCCAAAACAAAAATGACAGCATCCATCTTTTATATCACCCCCATTCTGTCCAAGTACCTTCTAAGATATTCCCCTCTACTTCTTTCTGCAGCAACTCTGCTAATCCAGACCTTTCCCAATTTCATCCCCCATCCTGTGACTCATTAGATCTTTGACTGAAATATTAGGGCCCCTGATAAGTGCTGAGGCACCTGCCAGTTTCTCCCACTGAGGGCAGAAGCAGGAGAGCAAGGAGGTGGTGTTCTTGTTGTTATTTAACAAAGATCATGATATCTCAGAGTTGGCTAATACGTAATCTAACTGGAGACCATCTTGCTACACATTTCAAAGCACCTCAGAGAAACCTGGAAGCTGGTGTCCTGTCTCCTAAGAGTGGAGACATCAGAAACAAAGAGTCAAGTCTGACCTTGACATACAGAGCAGCACACAGTCTCAACTGTGGATCTGCAAACCAGAAACAAGACAAAAATGACAAACAGAGAGAAACTCTCTCTGGGTTAGGGATGTTTTTGTTAATTTCAGTTTTCCTCTCACCTAAACAGTATCTTCCTGCCTCTACTCAGTAATAAGAGCTTAGCTGAGTAGCCAGCATCTTTTTCTATGTTCAGTCCTCAATCTGCTGTTCTGTAGGACCACCTTCTGCTACCTTCCATACAATTAGTCCTCAAGAGTCCTTTATCTTTTCTCATGATGATTCACAGCAACAATTCAATTTTAGCAAATATTATACTTTTATACTGTCTATTTAAGTAGAATGAGAGCATTCTTCCATCCTAATCAAAACCCATGTAAATACTGTTTTGCTGACAGGCATACAATCAACTTTAATGAGAAATTGTATATGAATCTATATTTACAACATTCTGTGGTTCTTAAACATTAATAACCATACTATTTAACAATATTTTGCTCCAATATTTATCTATAATAGCGGTAGGTAAAGATCTACATATTATTAAGTATTTTGGTTAAAATCTAACAATTTTCTATATGCATTTTCTTTGGAGATGGAGAGGAAATGTTAAGGGTGTTTTTTAAAAAACCAAAACCCAGCTAAGACCTTCAGTACTGTCCTCTGCAAAGTGTGAAATCTCTTATCTGATTAGAGAGACAAGAATTCAAACCTGAAGTCCTGGAGAGTCTTCTGCTGCTTTACAACTGTATATGTAAGTCAGGCTTTGGGTACAGCACAAAGGGAATGAAGGGGTTCGAGGATGCAAGCACAATGAATCGCCTCCATGATGACCATTCTCACCTACCTATCTCAGCTCCCCTTTCCCTGGCTGCTTGCAGTGTTACTACGTGGTGCAAATGTCAACAAATGCTGCAGTCTTGCAGACTGCATGGCCTTTGGAGTCACAGAGACCCAAGCTTAATGTCAGTTTCACCACAATGTGATTTGTGTGCTGGGCAAAGTACTGACTTTACCCTCTGAGGACTTCAGTTTCCTTGTTTATGAAACAAAGGTTTTTTTTTTTTCTCTGTCATAGATTTATTCTGAAGATTAAATTAGATAATATATCTAAAGTAGCTAGCATGCTCACTGAGAAACAATTACAATTACTCATAGTAAGACAGGTAATGTGCTTCAGTAGCGATTTGGAGGCAAATCTTAGAAAGGAGCAAGTACTTTTTCCCCTCCCCAAGTCAAGTCCAGCCTCCAGAAAAGGGCTGCAGTTAGACTTCCAAAATTCTTGCAAACAATTGGGTCCTAAATGCCAGTACCTGCCCCTGGCATCAGAACCATGACAGAGAACTCTGTGGATACTAATGGCCATCAAGATATAAACTAGTCCACCCGTTTGAGAACTTTTACAGGGCAGAAAAAAAACTTCTAAATGCCTATGGGAATGCACATGTAAAACAGCAATCTTATACAAATATTACATTCAAATAGTTATAGCAAAAAAAAGTATAAAACATATAAAAGCATTTACTTTCCTAGATATAGCTGCAGAACTGGCAAAATATAAATAAATTCTCCTCCTTCTAAAAGTTAGAAACTACGTAAACAAAATTAAAAGAACTCTAGCAAGAGCCTTCATTTTAATGAAAATTGAATTTAAACAAAAGTTTTGTATCTTTTCCTGGCTCACAGTTGAACAGTAACCGAGTTACTGGGTTCATTCACTAGCTTTGTGGCATGGATTTTGCGTCCCTAGTTATAAAATGGAAATGATACTGCCTAAATCAAGGTTGTGGTAAGAATTAAGTATTACATGGGAATGTGTGTAAAGTGCTTAGCACATTGCCTGGGACATATACAGTAACTGCTTCCCACCATACAGATACTGAAAAGCCCAATCACTGATAACAAGTTGTTATATTTATGTGGTGTTTTTTATGTGAGTTCGCTTATGAGTAACGAGATGCAAATTCGACCTGAAACTTTTCCCACACACAGTACATTTCAAAGTTTCCTCTACCATGTGGCTCTTCTGGTGGCATGCAAGTTCTGAGTCCAAAGCAAAACTTTTCTCGCATATTTTGCATGTATGGGGCCTTTCCTCTGTATGAATGTTCTGATGGGAAATAAGCTCAGAGAAACAAGGAAAGGTCATGTCACAGTCAGGACATTGTAAGGGCTTGAATTTTGAGAATGAGAAGAAATTGTCCCCATCATCGCTGCAGCGTTCAGAGTCCTCGTCGTGGCTCTTCTCAGAAAGGGCAGGATATGAGGACTGCCTGAAGCTCTTCATGCACTTAGTGTGCTGGTACTGGGGGCCTGATATGAATGTTTCCTCAGGCAAAGCAAGATTTGGTTTATCATTAAAATGTTTATCACGGTTAGTAGATTCGTAAGCTTTTTCAGCACTGTGGCTTTTCTGATGCTGTGCCAATCCTGGGAGCCACATAAAACCTCTACCACATATGCTACATGTATAGGGCTTCTCCTTTACATGGCTATTCATGTGTCGGGACAGATGCGAGTGCTGGCGAAAGCTGGCACTGCACTTGGCACACTTATAAGGTTTCTC
This sequence comes from Rhinopithecus bieti, assembly GCF_001698545.2. Classification (NCBI taxonomy): domain Eukaryota; kingdom Metazoa; phylum Chordata; class Mammalia; order Primates; family Cercopithecidae; genus Rhinopithecus; species Rhinopithecus bieti. The sequence goes on along the minus strand of NW_016808231.1, from coordinate 5,556,329 downwards.
ACCAGTATGGATTCTCCTGTGTGTCCTCAGGTTGGCTCTATGATTGAAGGTCTTCCCACAGTCACCACATTTATGTTTTTTCTCTCCTGAATGAACTTTCTGATGCAAAACCAGGTATGAATGATCGCTGAAGTTTTGGTCACACTCAGGACATTTATACACATTTCTGGCTCCTTCCCAGGAAGAATCAAGAATTTCAGAAAGTGTGTTGGTTCCTAAATATTCAGAGAGTTCTACTAACGGGGTGTGGTTTTCAATGGTAACTAAAAGGCTGATGACCCTTCTCTTGCAAGTGGGAGTTCCACTTAATATTTTCCCTTCAGGGTTTCCAACTCCATCCTCAGAGAATTTTTCTGGGTAAGGGACAAGGGGTGCAGCAATGGGGTACTTTTCTAGGGCAAGCTCGTCAAGTTCCATAGACTCTAGGCTTAACTGCTGATTAATCTCTGGCTTGCCTTCCTCTCCTGTTGATAAAACAAAAGAAAGCAAAACATAGACAATACCTTCAAGGGATACTGGGAAAAAAGTAAGCTAAAAGGTAGTTACAAAGAGGACCAGGAAAATTTAGAAGGGTTATCCTATAACCCAGACACGAAACACACAAAATTAGGACGAAGCAGACTCTCCTGGCCTCCCAGAAGATCCAGTTTTGGGTGAATATCCAAAGGTAAGGAGGAGAGAATAGCTATAACTAAGTCAGAGTCCAGTGGGATAGGTACTAAGGACAATCTCAGTAGTGGCTGTCTAGAGGTGAAATTTTCCAGCTTGTCTATTTAGACCTCAAGAGCCTTTCATTTTTGAAGCTATCTCAAGTGACAGCAGAACAATTAACAATTAGAAAAAAGATTAGGATTCATATTTATCAAGAAAGAGAGGGGTTGGGCAAGTGTCTCACGCCTGTAATCTCAGCACTTTGGGAAGCTGAGGTGGAAGGATCACTTGAGGCTAGAAGTTTGAGACCAGTCTGGGCAACATAGTGAGACTCCATCTCTACAAAAAATAATTTTTAAAAATTAGCCAGGCTTGGTGGCACATGCCTGGAGTCCTAGATACTCAGGAGGCTGAGAAAGGAGGATCACTTGAGCTCAGGAGTTTTGAGTTGTGCCACTGCACTCCAGCCTAGGTGACAGAGCCAGAACTTGTTTCTTAAAAAAAAAAAAAAAAAAAAAAAAAGAGGCGGGCCGATGGCTCAAGCCCTGTAATCCCAGCACTTTGGGAGGCCGCAGACGGGCGGGGATCACGAGGTCAGGAGATGAGACCATCCTGGCTAACACGGTGGAAACCCGCTCCTCCTACAAAAAATACCCCAAAAACTACGCCGGAGTGAGGTGGGGGCACTTGTAGTTCCCAGCTACTCGTGGCAGGCTGGAGGCAGGAGAATGCATGAACCTGGGATGGGAGGTGAGCTTGTAGTAAGCTGAGATCGCGGCCACTGCACTCCAGCCTGGGCGACAGGAGCGAGACTCCAGTCTTCCAAAAAAAAAAAAAAAAAAAAAAAAAAAAAAAAAAAAAAGCAAGCAAGAAAGAAAAAAAAGATAAGATGATGAGATAGATGACAGCAAGAATGAGGGAGAAAGAAAATAATTTTAAAAAGAAAAGAAAGCAATGAAGTGAGCATTTTTCTCCTATAACAGAGAAGCACACAGGTTATCAGAAACAGTTTTATTATCACCAGGAGAACTCTCCAAAATCTCTTTATCCCTCACTAAGGAAAGATCAAGGTAGAAGGCTGTGCGTACTGCATGATAATAACAGCCAATCTACTTACAAGGATGGCTGACAAAACTAACATTCCTTTGTAATATCTTCCAAGAATTCTTCAGTTATAATGCAAATATATCAATACAAAAGGAACCTTTCTTTCCAGAGAAACAAAGTTCTATGATTTTCCCAACTCACTGACTAGAAAGGGCTGCAGTATAGTGCATGGGAATCCAAACAGTACCAAGTGCTTTTGCTGATTTGAGGAGACTGAGTTCAGAGATCAGGGATGCCAAGGCAGCTAGAATTTGAAAGCAAAACAGCAAAGAGGCAGCTGCTCAGAAAGAGAGCTCAGGTCATCTACATGGGGTCCTCTTAAGACCTTCCTGAGGCTAGGTACAGTGACTCACACCTGTAATCCTAGCACACTGGGAGGCTGAGGTGGGAGGATCACTTGAGCCGTGGAGTTCGAGACCAGCCTGGGCAATATGGCAAAGCCCTGTCTCTACAAAAAAAAAAAAAAAAAAAAAAAAAAAAATTAGCTAGGCATGGTAGTACATGCCTGTAGTCCCAGCTACTTGGGAGGCTGAGGTGGGAGGACTGCTTGAGCCTGGGAGGTCAGCGCTGCAGTGAGCCGTGATTGTGCCACTGCACTCCAGCCTGAGTGTCAGATCAAGATACTGTATCAAAAAACAAGAACAAATACAAAAAAAAACCACAACCTTGGCTGAGTAATCTACAAGTGCATGAAGAAACTACCCAATGCCGTGGAAAGAACCGCCTAGAAGGAATAACAGAGCAATAACCAGTCCATGTTGCCTCCAGCCAAAGTGGAAAGACGTAAGACATTGAGCAGCAATGTCCACGGAAAAATACTGCCTTAGCAGTAACTCAAATAAGCCCTAGCAGAAAGGCTGATCTGAACCCATCCTAACAAAGCAAAAAAAAAAAAAAGCACACCTTGAAACAATCAAACTGACCCCAAGTAACTTAACCGCCTCCTACAACAAAACCCAAAATATTTTTTAAAATGCAACAAAATCCTGGCTCCAAAAACATAAAATTCTTAATCCAACATCCAACCAAAATTTACCAAGCAAGTAAAGAAAATATAGAAAATATAACCCATAACTAGAAGACAAATCAATCAATAGAAACAGACCCAGAAACCACATTAATGATAAAACTAGCAGGAAAAAAAAGTTTAAATAACCATTATAAATATACTCCATAAGTTTAAGCAGATAGAAGACAACATGAACATGATGAAGAGAAAAGTGGAAGATAGAAAATATGAGTTATTTAGAATAACTAGTTATTCTAGTTCTTTTCTGACTAGGATTGAGTATCTAAACTATTCCAAACTATTTAGAATAATTACTTAGAACAAATAAATAGAATAGTTTAGATACTCAATCCTAGTAAGAAATAAAATCTACTGAGGCACAAGAGTCCATCTGTGTATGGTTCCCCATAGGTGAGAAAGGCATAGCACCACTTAAGAGTAAATCAATTTCCAGTCTTTAGCAAATGATAGTCATCGATACTAACAGGATTTCCCAAGTAAAATTGTAAACTAACTGCAATAAATGTTTGTGAAAGTACCAAATACTGCCATCTCTTGTACTAAACCACAGGCACTGTACTAGACTGAAGTTTTGTCTTTAAGAAATCATCTTGGCCGGGCGCGGTGGCTTATGCCTGTAATCCCAGCACTTTGGGAGGCCGAGGCAGGCAGATCATGAGGTCAGGAGACTGAGACCATCCTGGCTAACACAGTGAAACCCCGTCACTACTAAAAATACAAAAAATTAGCCAGGATGGTGTTGGGCACCTGTAGTCCCAGCTACTCGGGAGGCTGAGGCAGGAGAATGGCGTGAACCTAGGAGGTGGAGCTTGCAGTGAGCAGAGATCGCGCCACTGCACTCCAGTCCGGGAGACAGAGCCAGACTCCGTCCCCCCCCCTCCCCAAAAAAAAAAAAAAAAAATAAATCATCTCATATTTTAAAACTTTTTCTCTCATACAATTATCATCTCCACATAAATTACTCAAGGACAGGTCCCACTCCACCATACCAACATGTGGAAAAAGCATTAAGTTCTCATCCTAAAACTGACAAAAGTTCCAGATGCAAGAAAAACAAATGCCTTACCCATCAAGGCTGCATCCTCCAAACACTCCTTTGTAGCATCTCTGCTGAGGGACATCTGGGCAGGGTGCAGAGTCACACACTCCTCTTGGGAAAAATACACAGCCAGATCCTCAAAGAGTATTGGTCCCTGAAACAAAAGAGCCTGTGTCAGTACAAAAGGGTGGAGGTTCAGTCCCTTACTTAACCTAGGAAGGATGAGAAGAGCTAGAAACATCAGATGCACGGGTAAAAGGGCTTGGTGTAAAAGGTTCTTGAGTGCAGGAGTGGGGTAAATGGGTTCTAAGGGGTGGGGTGAGGATTGGAAAGAAGAGAGTAAACATGGATATTTTTAGGCAGTGGTATAAGGATGGTGGACTGTGACAATTACAGTCTATCTTGGAAGAGAAAAGATGAGAGAACAGCTCTTCGGGGAAAAACCATTAAGTAAGGATCCTCTAAGAAAAGGAGAAGGTTGGGGCTGGGTGCGGTGGCTCATCCCTGTAATCCCAACACTTTGGGAGTCTGGGGGGGGGGGCAGATGACTTGAGGTCAGGAGTTCGAGACCAGCCTGGCCAATATGATGAAACCCTGTCTCTAGTAAAATTACAAAAATTAAGGCCGGGCACAGTGGCTCATGCCTGTAACCCCAGCACTTTGGGAGGTGGAGGCGAGTGGATCACCTGAGGTCAGGAGTTCAAGACCAGCCTGACCAACATGGTGAAACTCTGTCTCCACTAAATACAAAAAATTAGCCAGATGTGGTGGCGCATGCCTGTAATCCCAGCTACTTGGGAGGCTGAGGCAGGAGAATTATTTGAACCCAGGAGGAAGAGGTTGCAGTTAGCTGAGATTGTGCCACTGCACTCCAGCCTGGGCAACAGAGCAAAATTTCATCTCAAAATAAAATAAAAACAAATTAAAATGAAAATAGCTTGGTGTGGTGGCATGTGCCTGTAGTCCCAGCTACTTGGGAGGCTGGGACAAGAAAATCGCTTGAATCCAGGAAGCAGAGATTACGGGGAGCTGAGATCGCACCATTGCACTCCAGCCTAGGCATCACAGCGAGACTCCATCTCAAAAACTAAAAAAAAGAAAAAGAAAAGAAAAGAAGGTTGGGCAGCCCAGGAAGAATCATAAAGAGATAAAGGTTACAGGATTCTCCCAACATCCTTCCCTTTGCTATTTCCTCTCTCTAGTCCCTATGACACTCATTGCTAAGCTCACTCCAGCGCTTCATCCAGGCCTACCCCACCTTCCCTAATGGTGTGAATGAATCACCTGGGATTTATTATTACTCTACAAGTGCGGAGTCTAGAAATGTGCTTAATTTAAAAATTCATTCAAATTGGATAAGTACCAAATCTGTACTTTTGGGAACCAGAAAGTCACTTTTGATCCTAGCACTTTGGGAGGTCGAGGTGGGAGGACAGCTGCAGGCCAGGAGTTCCTGGGCAAAGCCGCAAGACTCCATCCCCATAAAGAATTTTTAAAAGTGGCCAGACACTGTGGTATGCGCGCCTCTCAGCTACTGGAGAAGCTGAGGCGCGAGGATTCCCTGAGTTCCAGATGGAGCTATGATCTCAGCACTGCACTCCAGCCAGGCAAGCAACACTCCAGCGAGAAGGCCAGACCTTATCTCCAAACAAAACAGATAAGACACTGAGAAACTCTCTCAGAGATTCCTCCAAGGACCCTGCTCCCAGTTGGTAGTTCTGAAAGAAAGAAGTTAGTAAACCACTTCTATATGCCTGGTCTTGGAACGAAGAACGCTTGGTCAAAGGGCTATTTGGGGCTCAGGCGCACTCCTACCACAACATGAATGCCCAACCCTCCTCCAAAGGAGGGGATCAGGAAGAGACCGAAAGCAGCAACAGACTTGGACGAAAAATGTACCTCCACTCACCTGGGCCTCGGGAGTCGGGGGCATGGACGCCATTTGGCGGGTGGGGAATGCCTTCTTCCAGACGCCACAGGGACTTCGAGACGAAGCTGCGCGGGGAGAGAACAGTCTTTAAACAGACCTATTCTGCGGCCAAGCTCCTCCAGTACCCCTAGCCTCCCTCGATTCCCTCCGAACCCCCCTTAAAAACCTACGCTGACTGCTCCTCCTCCTGGCCCGACCTCGAAAGGGGCCCACTTACCGCTCGGCGGCTAATGACAGGCCTCGCGCTCCCGGACAGGAGCTGCAGAAAGCGACGCCCGACCGGGACGCGACGAAAAACGCCACGGCCGCTGCAAAACTCCCACGCTCTCATGCTCCTCTACGCAGGAGCTGCGGGAAAAGCCGCCGGAAGCGACCCGCCCCCAGCCCTATCCGCCATCCTGCCCTTTGATTGGCCGGAGTTCTCCCGAAGGGGAAGTCCTCCTTTTGTGTTGACCAATCGAACACCTTAACCGAGGACCTGTAGCTACTGGGCAGCTGCGAGAGGTAGTTTTCCTCCTTTTCTCTAAGCAAGCATTTCCGCTTCCGCTAGCAGGGTCTCCCCTGTGAGCTCCGGGCCTGTTTACCCGGTAGAGTCTTAGGGTGACCCCAGAGGGACGTAATGTTTCCGAGAAGAAGGGCAGAAAGAAGACTGGGAGACACCGGAACTCGAAAGAAAATCGGTAACAAAATGTGGGTTTGGCCAACAGTGCCCTGTAGGGCTGAAATTTCGTTCTGGCCAGAGCGGGGTGATTGAGAGGCCGGGGGTTCGGGCCTAACCTGGGCTTGAGCTGTCCTTTGTGTCTTGGGCGGATGGTGGGGCCGTAGAACATGAAGGAATGTCTTTTTGTACGTTCACAACGTTGACATCGGTGTAGGCCAGGTTGCTAGGCTCCTACTCAAATTGTTCTAGAGGCATTATGTATTGTACCCGTAGCTGCAGCCTAACCGAGCCACGTCAGCTCCATAGTCACAGAGGACCCCACGCGGGTATAGAGCCCTAGGTTTGCGTCGCGGGACATTGTTCGCCCCCAGATACCTCACATTCAGCCTACCCTAGAGCCAGTCATTTCCTATTGTGTGTTGGCGGAAGAGGGAGTGCCCTAGTGTAGAGATTTGGAATTGGAAAATTGAACTCCGTCCCAAGCTCTGACACTGATTGGTTGGTAATCTTGGCCAGTTTACAACTTTGCTTTCCTCAGCAGCAAACAGCTCAGGATGCCTCTCTGGGCTAACTCAGAGGGTAGTTTCAGATTATAAGATAATGTAAGTGAAAGAAATTGTCCATTTATAAAGGTGTTTGGGGAAAAAAAAGACGAAAATGATGGGTACCTTGATAAAAAAGCCTGAAAAGTCTCAACATATTTCCTTATTCTAGTGCCAGGCACATCCCTGTATCTAAAAGCTTAATGAATGGCTGCATGGTTATTAAAACAATATTAGGAGATTTGACAACTTAGGTATGTGATTTTGTGGAATATCTAATAGGATAGTTTCAGCTACAAGTAACAGCAAACCCACTGAAATGATGTTCAAAGAGCAGTTGCAGGTTGGTTAATTTGGTGGCCCAGTGACAACATCAAAGTCCCAGTGCTTCTCCTCTGCCACCCTTAGCATGTTGGTAAAGTTGACAGTAGAATCTAGGTAAAATATGCAGACATGTATTGTGTCATGTACCCATCCTAAACTAGTTATTACCAAGAATAAATATAATTATTTGGGGCCCATCATGCTTCAGCCCTTGTCACTAGGGGAAGGACCCAGCCTCCCATGATAATCTACCTGCACAAAATCAGGGCTTTGTTATCAATGAAAAGAGATGTGGAAAGTAAGTTAGATAAGAAACAGCAGAATCTGCCACAAATGACATCTCTTGACAGCTAAGAGCTAGACCTTGTGGGGATGGATCACAAAAGAGGTACCTGGGGAGTCCCAGTAAAGGTGCTTCCAGGACAGGTGGAAGAATGGTAGGAACAAACTTCCCTACAGACTAGACCAGTTCAAAGCATACATGTTGAAGAAGAACTAATAGCCTGTATATGAAGGTGTAAGCCAAATAAATGTTCATTATTGAGTCACTGTGGTGTTCACATAGTCATCTTTCCCTTCTCGGTTTGTGCTTATCTTTTTTTTTTTTTTTTTTTTTTTGAGACAGAGTCTCACTCTGTAGCCAGGCTGGAGTGTAGTGGCACAATGTCAGTTCACTGCAACCTCTGCCTCCTGGGTTCAAGTGATTCTCCTGCCTTAGCCTCCCGAGTAGCTGGCACAGGCACCTGCCACCACGCCTGGCCAATTTTTTTTTTTTTTTTTTTTTTTTTTTGTAGAGATGGGGCTGCATCATATTGGCCAAGATGGCCTCGATCTCATGACCTTGTGATCCACCCGCATTGGCCCCCCAAAGTGCTGAGATTACAAGCATGAGCCACCGCACCCGGCCTATTTAATACTATTTTTTTTTTTTGAGACGGAGTCTCGCTCTGTCGCCCAGGCCAGAGTGCGGTGGCCGGATCGCGGCTCACTGCAAGCTCTGCCTCCCAGGTTTATGCCATTCTTCTGCCTCAGCCTCCTGAGTAGCTGGGACTACAGGCGCTCGCCACCTTGCCCGGCAATTTTATTTTTTATTTTTTTAGTAGAGATGAAGTTTCACCGTGTTAGCCAGGATGGTCTCGATCTCCTGACCTCGTGATCCGCCTGTCTTGGCCTCCCAAAGTGCTGGGATTACAGGCTTGAGCTACCACGCCCGGCCTTTAATGCTATTCTTACATCAGCGATGTCTCATTGTAGTCTGAGATTCTCCTGACCTGGATTTGTGGCTCTTTCACCAAGAACAGGAGACTCCCATGGCTCTCTTCTTTAAATCCTGTTGCCATAATTACAAAGAAATAAACACAGTTTCCAAGGCTTTGAAATGAAGCATGTGATGTTAACTCAGTGGATTACCAGAGAGAGGGATATACCTGAAATGGGAGAGGAAACAATCTTCCCTAGACTATCTTTCCTAACAGCTATCAAAACTATAAACAAGTAGACCAAGGAGGAGGAAGCTTGAAAGCTTTATCTTCCTGAAAATAAAGAGATGACATACAAAGTCCAAGATAGACCAAGATTGAAAATTAGACCGCATTATACCCCTAACTCAGTTTTGTAAAAAATCACAAATGCTTGACTGTATGTCTTTTTTTTTTTATTTATTTTATTTTATTTTTTTTTGAGGCGGAGTCTCGCTCTGTCGCCCAGGCTGGAGTGCAGTGGCCGGATCTCAGCTCACTGCAAGCTCCGCCTCCCGGGTTCACGCCATTCTCCTGCCTCAGCCTCCTGAGTAGTTGGGACTACAGGTGCCCGCCACCTCGCCCGGCTAGTTTTTTGTATTTCTTAGTAGAAACGGGGTTTCACCGTGTTAGCCAGGATGGTCTCGATCTCCTGACCTCGTGATCCACCCGCCTCGGCCTCCCAAAGTGCTAGGATTACAGGCTTGAGCCACCGCGCCCGGCCGACTGTATATCTACTATATGTTCAAGTAACATATTTTAATCATCAAAATTTAAAAATCCTTCCACCACAATCTTTTGCAAGTTTTTCCATTTCTGTCTCTAACATGGAACCAGTAATAACAACTACAACCTGTTTGTATTGAAATTCTTTCTATAGCCCAGCATCTGCTTTCTCTGAAAATTATCTTTTAAAATATTAAAATAACATAATTACAAAAGCAGTATATGTGTATTTTAGAAAGTTAAAAAATACAGGGGAAAAAATGGCACCACATTCCTGTCACCCAGAGATCACCACTATTTACTATTTATTTGTCTATTTATTTATTTATTTGTTGAGACAGAGTCTCACTGTTGCCCAGACTGGAGTGCAGTGGTGCAATCTCTGCTCACTGCAACTTGTGCCTCCCGGGTTCAAGTGATTCTCATGCCTCATCTACCAGAGTAGCTGGGATGACGGGCGCATGCCACCACACCCATTTAATTTTTGTATTTTTAGTAGAGATGTGGTTTTGCCATGTTGGCCAGGCTGGTCTGAAACTCCTGGCCTCAAGTGATCTGCCCACATCAGCCTCCCACAGTGCTCGGATTATAGGTTTGAGCCACCACACCTGGTCTACTCACTGCAACCTCCATCTCCCAAGTTCAAGCAATTCTTCTGGCTCAGCCTCCCGAGTAGCTGGGACTACAGGTGTGTGCCACCATGCCCGGCTAATTTTTGTATTTTTAGTAGAGGACAGCGTTTCCCCATATTGGCCAGGCTGGTCTCGAACTCCTGACCTCGTGATCTACCCACCTTGGCCTCCGAAAGTGCTGGGATCACAGGCGTGAGCCCCTGCCCGTGGTTACTTTTTCCCTAGTGATTTTTTTTATGATGATGCAGCTATATGTTGAAATGGAAAGATACTCGTTTTGGGGAGTAAAATTGGTTATGAAACAAAAATAATAACAAAGTTGCTTTTGAAGACTATGTATTAAAATGTTAGTGGCAGTTATATTTTTAATTTTTATGGGTACATGGTAGGTGTATATATTTATGTGGTACATGAAATGTTTTGATGCAGGCATGCAATGTGTAATCACTTCAAGGTAAATGGGGTATCTTCCCTGGCGATGTTTAACATGATTTCCAAAATGAATTGCTCGCTATGTTTGGTGTGTTTTCCATTCCCAGATGGTACTGCCTTTTAAGGTCTATTACTTAAAGGTAAGTATGGCTCTGGTTCTTATGGCCTTTACTGTATCTATCCTTCATGAGAAGTTGATACTGATCGGAAATTGACACAGAGCCTTCTCACCTACACCCAGGGAGTCTAGGTAAGTAAGATTATCTTTATCCCAAATTCAGCAAGAGGTTTTCTTATTAGTGTTCAGAATGCTTGATTGAGCAGTTAGAAAACTGTTGCTACGTAGTCTCCAGTCTTATCAAGGAAACAATGGCTGCAACTCATGCCTGCAAGAACAAGAGGCTCACACAGTTTTGAAATTAGTGCAACTTCTAGCTGGATAGGAGTCTTTTTAGTTTCATTTAGCCTTGACTTGAAACTAACAGGAGTCTTAAAATGAGAAAAGGCTCAGGGCTCTAAATGTACCTTCGACATGTTAATTCTGTTGCCAAAAACTGGCTTTGCTCTGTATTAACTCCAGCAGAATTCTTTTTCAGTCACTGAGGCCAGAGGTGCTTCCAGAGAAATGTTCCTGACCTACTGATACTGAATAATTATTGTTACTAGAAGCTGCAACTAAAGCCTCCTGGAGGGTAGTAAGAGGTACAGAGAATGCAGGTTAGATACAGTGAGGACAGAGAAGAAATGATGGGTTGGAGGCTGGGTGTGGTCACTCACACCTATAATTCCAGCTACTCTAGAGGCTGAAGCAAGAGAATCACTTGAGTCCAGGATTTCAAGGCTGCAGTGAGCTAGCATTGCGCCACTGCACTCCCCCTTGGATGACAGAGCAAGACTTTGTTTCTTTTTTTAAAAAAAAAAAAAGATGGGTTGCTTTGTAGTTTAGAGAACTACATGTTTAGATAGTTATTATTTCCCCAAAAGGGCCCATGAGATTGAAATTCTGAGATCCAGGGTTTGTCTGACACTAGCCTATGAGTTGTAGAGATGGGATGGCCAGGAGTGAAGTGATGGCCTTGTGTCTTTCTCCCCTGCAGCATACAGAACCGCTGTACCTGGAAGAAGGAAGTGCGGAGCCAGCCTGAGTTAGGAGTAGAGCTCCAGAGAGTGAGTCAAAGCCCTCTGTGTCCTGCTATGAATGATGCCCTCATAGTCAGAGGAAGCCTACTTAAGTGAAATCCATTTTTGACTTGTCAAGTATTAAATATTTTCTTAATTTTTAGTACTGAACAATAGAAGGCATCTAGTGAAACAAATGCTTTCACTTTCTTGCTAGGAGGGTAAATGAGTATATTCTTACATTAGGTACACAGGGATACAGTACAAGTATACCAGCCTCTCTGAACTATAAACAAGTACACAAGATTTGGTTTAAACATCAGTCTCTAGTGAGTCTGATTGATAAGCCCAGTCTCAGGGCACACTGACAATGTTAGTGGAGAACGAGACTCTCCCAGTGTGCTGCCCTGACCCCCCCGAGATTGGTCTGTGTAGCCATGTGGTGGTCATCCTGTACCACTTCTGGTTTGGTTCTAATCAAAGGAAGCAGTATCATCTTTGGTGATCCGTCTTACACACTTGCATCATTTTATACCAAAGGAGAATTTCTTTTGTTAAAAATTTATTTTTCATTATCTACTCATAAAGAAGGAACCAAAGGTCTGGGTGCAGTGGCTCATGCCTGTAATCCCAGCACTTTTAGGAGGTGAGGCAGGCAGATCACTTGAGGTTAGGAGTTCGAGACCAGCCTGCCCAACATGTTGAAACCCCATCTCTACTAAAAAACACAAAAATTTAACCAGGCGTGGTGGTGCCTGACTGTAGTCCCAGCTACTCGGGAGGCTAAGGCAGAAGAATTGCTTGAACCCAGGAGGTGGAGGTTGCAGTGAGCCGAGATCATGCCATTGCACTTCAGCCTTGGGCGACAGAGTGAGAGTCCATCTGATATGGTTTGGCTGTGTCCACACCCAGATCTCACCTTGAATTCCCATGTGTTATGGGAGGGACCCGGTAGGAGGTAATTGAACCACGGGGCAGGTCTTTCCCGTGGTGTTCTTGTGATAGTGTATAAGTCTCACAAGATCCATTGGTTTTTAAAAAGGGGAGTTTCCCTGCACAAGCTCTCTTTTGTCTGCCACCATGGGAGACGTGCCTTTTACCTTCCACCATAATTGTGAGGCCTTCTCAGCCACGTGGAGCTGTTAAGTCCATTAAACCTTTTTTTTTTGGTAAATTGCCCAGTCTCAGGTATGTCTTTGTTAGCCGTGTGAAAATGGACTAGTACATCATCTCAAAAAAAAAAAAAAAAAAAAAGGAACCAAAGAAGAATTTATTTGGAAGCAAAATATTTGGCATCCAGGGTTTTGATCCATGCATACATTAATAAACCCTTCAGAACCATGAGTTGGGATAATTCACTGTCCCTCATGTCAGTCTCATGGAACTTTGTGCTCTTCTGGGAGTGCTACCAGGGTAGTCTGGAGGCCTCTCAGGCAGAGCAGAGGCTGGTCAGCGAGCAACAGGGCTTGCCATAAAGTGGTTTGTTGATGATTTGTTTCTGGGACCCTGGGAAAAATGTTTTCAGGGTCTGCCTGGAAAGGCTGCTTTTGGAAACTCGTGGATTTCTTCCTGGGTGAATCAGGAAAGTTGTGATTCTGCCGGGCGCGGTGGTTCATGCCTGTAATCCCAGCACTTTGGGAGGCTGAGTCGGGCGGATCATGAGGTCAGGAGATCGAGACCATCCTGGCTAACATGGTAAAACCCTGTCTCTACTAAAAATACAAACAATTAGCCAGGCGTAGTGGCGGGCACCTGCAGTCCCAGCTACTTGGGGGGCTGAGGCAGGAGAATGGCATGAACCCGGGAGGTGGAGCTTGCAGTGAGCCGGGATTACAACACTGCACTCCAGCCTGGGCAACTGAGCGAGACTCCATATCAAAAAAAAAAAAAGAAGGAAAGTTGTGATCCAAGGGAAAGCATACGGGTTTTAATGATGAACCAGTTTGCTCCTTTGTTTCCTGGCTTTCATTCTTCATGGCATGTGCTCAGGGCGGCCACTGGAGAGAGGCATCATTCTGTATGGTATAGAGGCCTTGGGTGGGTGTTTCATCATCTGTAAAATGAGGACAACAATACTGAACTTTCAGCGCCATTGTAAATCAGAATATACGGTACAAGCATTGTAAGGTAGAAGTAAATTAGAACATACAGGAGGGATTATAACTCAGTGTTTAGCATATAGCAGACACTTAGTAAATAATGCATTCACTCTGTTCCATTCTAGAAGCTCCATTGTTGTTTGTACAAAACACCTCTGTTGCAGTGCTTATCAGATCGTCTTGTAATCACATAACTCCTCAAAGGCAGGATGTTGTGTAATCACATATTTCCTTGGTCACCATTTGTACCCAGAATGGGGAAGGAAGAAATGAAAAGAATCCAGTATCTAAGCTCAGCCTCCATTTCACTTGCACTTGCCTTTTATTTATGAAAATATAGTACTTGTCCATGTAAATAATATCTCTGAATGGATACCAGGAAAATGGTAAGATGAGTTAGCTAGAGAACTTGGATACTGAGTTGGAGGGAGGGAAACTTATTTTTCACCAATGTATCCTCTTGTTCTGTTTTAAGATAATTTACCACAGGCATGCATTACTTATAAAAATGTTTAGTGTCGGCCGGGCGCGGTGGCTCAAGCCTGTAATCCCAGCACTTTGGGAGGCCGAGACGGGCGGATCATGAGGTCAGGAGATCGAG
>NW_016808231.1:5536611-5540087 GCF_001698545.2 Rhinopithecus bieti | reverse complement strand
AATGGCGTGAACCCGGGAGGCGGAGCTTGCAGTGAGCTGAGAGCCGGCCACTGCACTCCAGCCTGGGGGGCAGAGCAAGACTCCGTCTCAAAAAAAAAAAAAAAAAAAAAAAAAAAAAAAAAAATTTTTCCGGCAAAACACCCCCCCCAAATAAAACAAAAAAAAAAATGTTTAGTGTCAGAAAACCCCCCAAGTTAAACCAAAACCAAAATATGTTTGCTACATCTGTAACACTCATTATAAAAGATGACATATAAATGATTCAAAAATAGAAAAGGCAATCGAACTTACCGAGAAATGTACATTAAAACAATGAGCTCTTTTTCACTTAGATTGCAGAAAGGTAAAGAATAATACCTGGCCAGGTGTGGTGGCTCATGCCTGTAATCCTAGCACTATGGGAGGCCAAGGTGAGTAGATCATCTGAGCTCAGGAGTTGGAGACCAGCCTGGGCAGCAAGGCAAAACCTTGTCTCTACAAAAAATACAAAAACTAGTGAGGCTTGGTGGCAGGCACCCGTAGTCCCAGCTACTCAGGTGGCTAAGGCAGCTGAATCACTTGAGCCCAGGAGGCAAAAATTGCAATGAGCTGAGACAACACCACTTCACTCCAACCTGGGGGACAGAGCAAGACCCTGTCTCAAGAAAAAAAGAATACTTGGCTGAGCATGGTGGCTCATACCAGTAATCCCAGAATCCCAGCACTTTGGGAGGTGAGGTGATCAGATCACTTGCACCAGGAGTTCGAGACCAGCCTGGGCAACATAGTGAGACTCTGTCTCTAGAAAAAATAAAAAATTAGTTGGGTGTGGTGGTGCATACCTGTAGTCCCAGCTACTGGGGAGGCTGAGGTGGCAGGATCACTTGAGACCAGGAGGTTGACGCTGCAGTATGCCATGATCACGCCGCTGCACTTCCACTTGGATGATAGAGTGAGACCATGTCTCCAAAAAATTAAAAAAGACTAATCCCCTATGTTGGTGAGGCTGTGGGCCATTTGCCCTGCTGTAGTGGGTGTAGAGTTTTCACACTCTTGGCATGAGAATAAATTGGTAAAATGTTCTGGCAGGCAGTCTAGGGTTTGTTTCCAAAGTTAAATGTGGTTAATTAAAAATAATTTTACTTGTGCCTGTAATCATAGCACTTTGGGAGGCTGAGGTGGGCAGATTGCCTGAGCTCAGGTGTTCGAGACCAGCCCGGGCAACATGGTGAAACCCTGTCTCTACTAAAAATACAAAAAATTAACCGGGCCTGGTGGCAGGCGCCTGTAATCCCAGCTACTCGGGAGGCTGAGGCACGAGAATCACTTGAGCCCAGGAGGCAGAAGTGGCAGTGAGCCGAGATCGTGTCACTGCACTCCAGCCTGGGGGGCAGAGCAAGACCCTGTCTGAAAAAAAAAAAAAAAAAAAAAAAGAATGCTTGGTTGAGCATGGTGGCTCACACCAGTAATCCCAGCACTTTGGGAGGTGAGGTGATCAGATCACTTGCACTAGGAGTTTGAGACCAGCGTGGGCAACATAGTGAGACTCTGTCTCTACAAAAAATAAAAAATTAGCCAGGTATGGTGGTGTGTGCCTGTAATCCCAGCTACTGGGGAGGCTGAGGTGGCAGGATCACTTGAGACCAGGAGGTCAACGCTGCAGTGAGCCGTAATCATGCCACTGCACTCCAACTTGGGTGATAGAGTGAGACCTTGTCTCAAAACAATTAAAAAAGACTAATCCCTTATGTTGGTGAGGCTGTGGGCCATTTGCCCTGCTGTAGTGGGTGTAGAGTCTTCACACTCTTGGTATGAGAATAAATTGGTAAAATGTTCTGGCAGGCAGTCTAGGGTTTGTTTCCAAAGTTAAATGTGGTTAATTAAAAATAATTTTACTCACGCCTGTAATCTTAGCACTTTGGGAGGCTGAGGTGGGCAAATTGCCTGAGCTCAGGCGTTCGAGACCAGCCTGCGCAACATGGTGAAACCCTGTCTCTACTAAAAATACAAAAAATTAGCTGGGCCTGGTGGCATGCACCTGTAGTCACAGCTACTGGGTAGGCTGGGGCAACAGAATCGCTTGAACCTGGGAGGCGTAGGCTGCATTGAGCCAAGATCCACTGCACTCCATCCTGGGCAACAGAGCGAGACTCTGTCTCCAATAATGAAATAATAATAATGAAAAAACAATTTTTTTGAGACAGAATTTCGCTCGTTTCCCAGGCTGGAGTGCAATGGCATGATCTCAGCTCACCACAACCTCCGTCTTCTGAGTTCAAATGATTATTCTGCCTCAGTCTCCCAAGTAGCTGGGATTACAGGCCCACACCACCACGCCTGGCTAATTTTGTATTTTTAGTAGAGACGGGGTTTCTCCATGTTGGTCAGGCTGGTCTTGAACTCCCAACCTCAGATGATCCGCCTGCCTTAGCCTCCCAAAGTGCTGGGATTACAGGTGTGAGTCACTGCACCCAGCCAATAATAATAATTTGAACCAACATTCTAGGAATTTTCCCTAAGGAAATAATCAGAACGTATGCAGATTTGTGTACAAGATTGTAAATTGCAATATTGTTTTTGACCTGAATGTGTAGATTTCAGTGGGGAAACCTGGTCCTCTCCTCCTGCTCCAACCCCAGTCCATCTGCTTACTACCTTTCCCAAATAGAGCTTGAGTAGGGCCATTGGTGGCCAGGATCCAGAACAGGGTATGGGTTTGGGGGAGGTGGTGGTTGGAATCACCTGGGGTTGGATACTGGATTTAGTTCTATAACTCTGTGGGTAAATGAGAGCCTGGGGATTGTGAGGAAGAGGCCTAGGGTGAAAATTAAAATGCCTTAATTTCAGGAGCAGTCTTGGCCTTGGAGATTCATGGGACTTCAGAGAGGAAGGGCAGAAGCTTACCATGTAGGTGGTAGGTTGTTGCTCTCCCTGGGCCAGAGGGGCCTGCTTGCCTCCCTGTCTCCAAGGCTGAAAGAGGGTTGTGCAGCTGAGGATATAGGAATTGAGGATACAGGCAAGTGCCATGGCCTGGCAGCTTGGTATGTGACTGTACTACAGGAGCCTGCTGGCTTCCCACCATTGGGAGTGCCTTTAGGTGTCTCTGGCCAGAGGGTGAAAGGAGGCATGAGTAAGTAGGCAAGAGAAAAGCGATAATATGCTGAAAGAGGCCTTAGAGCCAGAGGGAGAAGGAGCAGACAGACTCTCATAAATAGGGGGTTCTGGTGAAACAACTTCTGCAAGAGATTCAATTATAGCAAAACTTTCTGGAACTGAAAAGCTTAAAAAAAAAAGAAACTCAGAAGTTTAATAGATAAACTGAAGGAGAGAATGGTCAGCACAAATGGAGTAGCCTGTTAGATCAAGTGGAAGAAACACTCAAACATAGCAAAAAGAGAAAGGAGAGGCCGGGCGCGGTGGCTCAAGCCTGTAATCCCAGCACTTTGGGAGGCCGAGACGGGCGGATCACGAGGTCAGGAGATCGAGACCATCCTGGC
>NW_016808231.1:5521055-5536110 GCF_001698545.2 Rhinopithecus bieti | reverse complement strand
AAAAAAAAAAAAAAAAAAAAAAAGAGAGAAAGGAGAGAGAGGAACTAGGAAAGCAAAGAGATGGAGGACCAATCGGCCCTAAAGTCAATGGTGATCAGCCCATTCCTGAGCCATCCCTGTGACCTGTAGATGCCCCTCTGCTTGACTTGCTTAGGCAGGGGTCCTCTGAACTCATCACTGAGCCAAGGGAGAATGGGATGACCTTAATGGGTTAGAACACTTAGTGAACACACTGGAACAAGGGGTAGAGTCTGTGCTACAAACACACAGAGAAAGGGTGGAATTTTTTTAGGGTACAAATAACCTTGAATATCTCCTGTAGTAACACATGGTGCCTAACTGAATGAACTGTTGTGAAGCTAAAAGAGATCTTACATAACATGTTTAACACAATGCCTCACACATAAGCCGTGGAGAAATAGTTATTTTCTCATTTGTGTTTTAAAAGAGTATTTTTTTCTTTTTTGAGACAGAGCGTCGCTCTGTCACCCAGGCTGGCGTGCAATGGTGCAATCTCGGCTCACTGCAACCTCAGCCTCGCGGGTTCAAGCCATTCTCATGTCTCAGACTCCCGAATAGCTAGGATTATAGGCATGTACCACCATGCTCAGCTAATTTTTATTTTATTTTATTTTATTATTTTTAGTAGAGACAGGTTTCACCGTGTTGGCCAGGCTGGTCTGCTGGTCTTGAACTCTTGACCTCAAGTGATCCACCCACGTCAGCCTCCCAAAGTGCTGGGATTACAGGCGTGAGCCACTGCGCCCGGCACCGTGTGTTTGGTTTTTCTGTTTTGTTTTGTTTTGTTTTGAGATGGAGTCTTGCTCTGTCCCAGGCTGGAGTGCAGTGGCGCGATCTTGGCTCACTGCAACCTCCATCTCCTGAGTTCAAGCGATTGTCCCACCTCAGCCTCTGGAGCAGCTGGGATTACAGGCATGCACCACCATGCGCAGCTAATTTTTGTATTTTTAGTAGCGACGGGGTTTCACCATGTTAGCCAGGATGGTCTTGATCTCTTGACCTCTGATCCACCCGCCTTGGCCTCCCAAAGTGCTGGGATTACAGGCATGAGCCACGATGCCTGGCCAAGACTCGAATCTTATAACCAGTTCTCTTCAAATTGAATTCTGGAAAGCTCGGAGTTGAAATATACAGCCCAGGCTGGTCGTGGTGGCTCACGTCAGTAATCCCAGTATTTTAGGAGGCTCAGGCGGGCACAACACTTGAGGCCAGGGGTTCAAGACCAGCCTGGGCAACATAATGACATTCCCATCCCTACAAAAAAAAAAGAAAAAAAACTTTTTTAATTAGCCAGGCATGATGGTTCACACTGTAGTCTCAGCTACTTGGGAGACTAAGGTGGAGGCCAGGAGTTCAAGGTTGCAGTGAGCCGAGTTGCGCCCCAGCCTGGAAGACAGAGCGAGACCCTTTCTCAACAACAAAAACTTTGCGTTAGATCTTGCATTATAGAACCCCTGCAACCGGAAAGCAGCTGAGGTTGCTTGTTTTAGGCAGGGATAGCCCAAAACTGCCTTCCGCCAGAATCGGACGGCTGAGATGCCAGTGTCGTTGCGGGGTGATGCTGCCCACTGGCCCAAGGTGGTCGGCCGGGAGCCAGCCTCGTGCACCTGCTTTCGGTTTGCCCGGCGCGGCGCTGCAGGCCCTCGCGAGCTTCGGATGCGCCTGCCAGGGCCTGTGCGGGCGGCCACTCGGGAGCCGCGTGACCCCCGACCCGGAAACCGCGCCACCGGCGTCCGCACACGCTAGGCCGGTGGACCCAGGGGTCTGGCCAGCCATGTCTCGGCGACCCCCCGGAGCGCGGGACAGGAAAGGAGCCGGCCCTCGCCAGTGCCCGGCAGACAGAATCCTGGGGCTGGCTTCGCACGGGGCCTGCCCACTCCCAAGATGGCGGCGGCGGCGGCCTCACGGGGCGGGGCCACGTGGAGGCGGTGGCCAATGGGCTTCCGGGCTGCGCTGCCGGCCGGGAGCGGGAGGCGGAAGTGCCGCGGGCTGCAGCCTGCGTCCCGGCTGCGGCCCCTGCCGGTTACATAACTCGTTGCGGGCTCCGCGCGGCCCCACTTCCCGGCTCCTTGCGCCTCCAGGATGCGCTGAGCCCTACGAAACCCTCAGCGGCCGCCGGCTCCCGCCACGAGGTGAGGTGGCGGGGGTCAGCCCCGGGGCTCGGACCTGCGGCGTGGCGCCGAAGGGGCGGGGTAGGCGGGGAGGCGGCGCTGGGGTCAAGGGGCCAGCGTCCCCGGGAAGGAGCGCGCCGACACCCCCGGCGCACAGCCCTCCCGGGAGCCGGTTTCGAGGACGGCGGCGGGGAGTGGGCGCTGGCCAGGGACGAGGGGTGAAGAGTTCGCGGCTCTCAATGCTGGGTGGGAGTTGGGCCTTCTGCCTGGGGGTTGCGTCAGTGCCCGACCCCGAGACGAGTGGTCGTGACAATTTGCAACTAGAGGGTGGTCCTCATGGGTACCCTGTGGGGTCTCGCGCGAGGTGAAGAGCCAGGCCATTTCAGTCGGTCAGCGATTTGCGCCTTCGACCAGCTCCCGCCTCGCCCGATCCGGGCCTGTTTTGGTACTTGTTGCGCCGATTGGAGTTATTTGCGACTTGTTCGCCCTCCTCTGAACTCCTGAAAGCTGGGGGCCCCGTCTAGGTCTCCCCCTCGTCTTACTCTCCCAGCTTTCTATGTTAAGACAAATTCTTTACGTTCCTGGCCTTTTACAGACCGGCCCTACAGAATCCACACCACCGGCTCCGACTTTCTTCCCCAGATTGGGTACTTCCCAGGGAGTAGAGGGAATCTGTAGCTTTTGTGGTTTGTCCTGCTGGAAAAATCTGGGGGGAAGTGGTGGGCCTTCTCTGGACGACCACCCACAAATCTGTGTGCCCAAGCGGAGACAGGACCCAGGGTCTGGATATCAGGCAAGGGGTACTCTGCAGTAAACGTGGACATTGCCCGTTTTGTGGGTGTGTTTTTACTCTGCCAAGTCCTTGAGCCGTACACTTTTGTGTCACTCATTTGTCTTGAAAGAAAAGGTTAACAGCCCAACAGAGTAGTTCGCTTTGGTATCTGGTAGGGATCCGGTAGTTAATGGGAGTGCCAGAACCAGAGAGAACATTGCCATTTACAGGTGTTTGCCTTTCACCAGGTCACTGAAGGCATAAAACCCCTAGTTAATGCTTAACTGAGTGAACCATGAAAGTCATGTGACTCCAAAGGTCATCTCTAGAAATGCGGCAGTCCATGTAGCACTGTGATGTAGAAATTCTGATATATGGGTCAGTGTTCACAGGCAGGGAGAGGGGGAGTCTTCAACATCATTGAATTAAAAAGGATCTGGAGCAAAAACAAATAAATATACACATATCAGTCAACTGCTTTAAGCTCGGTTAGAGAAGATGACCTTAAAGACCAGAAGAAACTCGAGGGAGACTGCAGTATAAGTCCCAGTTATCTTTCCAAACAGACATGTTCATCACAGCATTGAAGGCTGGTCTTCATCTGCCGCCTTGTAGGATTTTCTGCATTAATGTGCAGAGCTGCCCTTGGAGAATGGGGCAGGCATGATTGGGCTGTGTTTTGCTGGAGTTTCATCTCACTGAGCTTGCAGACGCACTGGGTGTCTGTGACAGTGGTTTAAACTGAAAGTAGCAAAGTCAAGCCATGGTCTGGTGTCAGCAGGCCAGAATAAAACACAGACAACTTTTTACGAGGTCTGTGTACGTCCTATCTTTAGCCTCTCCTGGTTGTAACTTGAAGTGACTTTGTCGCCCTGTTTGTTTTGACCAGGCCCACTCTGGAACAGTATGGAGAGTATCTTTAGATGTGACTTGTCTGGGTTGCTTAGCAACGGCATGCTTCTGACTAGAATGGAAGAAAGTTTCTGGACGTGAGGAGATTTAAGGGATAAAAGATACACCTAAAAGGAGACCAGGAGGGGTCGTACCCTGTCATTACTAACTGGGTGCTTGTAACTGGAGACTGGGTGTACCTGTTAGCAGCGGTGGTTAGACCAGGTGGATACAGAATCCAGAATGGTCACATTGCAACCACGGGGAACAGACAGATGCAGAGAAGAGTCTTCTCTGAGTTAGGGCAGTGTATGGCCTTGCTTGCTTCCCTGTCCTCTTGAGTTAGGGCAATACATGGCCTTGCTCTGCTGAAATAGCCCAGAAGTCCCCTGTGCTTGGTGACAGCTCTCACCTGAATAGAAAGCTGGCTGCTTATCAGACACTGTTTCCTTAAATGGCAGCTCCTCCACATCTGCGTCATCTCCATTATCTCCCCTATCCATCTCTTTCTGGAAGGAATCCACAAAGCCCTCATGGCTTTTTGTTTGTTTTTGTGTTTTGTTGTTGTTTGGAGATAGAATTTCCAGCCCAGGCTGGAATGCAGTGGCGCAATCTTAGCTACCGCAATCTCCACCTCCCGAGCTCAAGCGATTCTCCTGCCTCAGCCTCCTGAGTAGCTGGGATTGCAGGCATGTGCCACCACGCCTAGCTAATTTTTTTGTATTTTTGGTGGAGACGGGGTTTTGCCATGTTGGCCAGGCTGGTCTTGAACTCCTGACCTCAGGTGATCCGCTGCCTTAGCCTCCCAAAGTTCTGGGATTACAGGCGTGAGAGCCACCACATCCAGCCTGCCTTCATGGCTCTTACACCTCTTTTCCTGGTTTGCAGAAAGCAAGGCTGGGGTGTGGACCCTGAATCGAAGCTGGTTCTGCTTATGTCCATGTGAAGTGCTTTCAAGTAAAATGCTGATCTGTAAAAAGATGCTGGAAGTCCAGGGTCTCTTCCTGGCTAAGTTCAAATGCCAAATTTGATTCAGCAGATAGTTGTGAGTGCCTTGAAGTGCAAAATATGATCCAGGGTCAGGACTCCTTCCTTCTATATCATTATTTTGGTGTGTATGTATGTATATATGTTTGGAGACGGAGTCTTGCTATGTTGCCCAGGCTGGTCTCAAATTCCTGGCCTCAAGCCATCCTCCAACCTCAGCTTCCTCAGTCATTGGGGTTACAGGAGTGAGACAGTTTGCCAGGCTCTGTATCATTCTTTTTAGCATGACCTCTGATAGGAGGCTGGCAGGACAGTTCAGGACTTATCTGAAGCCCACATATCTTACACTGCTGATTAAAGAGAGACCTGTGTTTGAAAACCAAACGGGCGTCTAATAGGATTAACATTCTGCTGTGAACACTAAGGCATTTGCATAGTGCTTGTAGGAGTGATAGGAAGGGAGTCTGAACTGGGGGAGCCAGGGCTTTCTGCAGGAAGTGGTTTGGGGTCCTTGTCAACAGTGAATGGTGCTTAATGGAGCCAGAGTGCCCCACTGCGGAGGTGGGCAGAGAGGTGCCAGTCACCCCAAAGTGGCCACAGGTCTAAGCTGAGATGGTCAGATAGAGGGAAGCAAACAAGGGCCACTCCCTAGTCCCACCTTGTCAACAACTTGGACAGGATTCTCAGCCAGGGAGAAGCCATCGCGAGGACTGGCTGTGAGTGCGACGGCTTAGAGATGTTCCAGTGTCTCTTCAAGTTATAAGTGAAATTATTATCCATTTTGCCCTAAAATGGACTCTTAAACCCCCATACACTTAGAATAGCATGTATTTTGTGCTTTGAAGCCAGAAATAAACATTCTAAACGCAGATTTAAAGTTGCAATGAAGAGGAGGTGGTTGTGGACAGACATGCAGAACAAATGTTTGAGAAATGTTCCCTTTGCTTCCACAGAAAGACAAAGGTATTTTCTCATCTTTGACAAACCATGTTAAAAAAATATTCTTGGCCAGGTACAGGGGCTCAGCACTTTGGGAGGCCAAGTGGACGGATCACTTGAGCTCACAAGTTCGAGAGCAGCCTGGGCGACATACCAAAACTCCATCTCTAAAAAAATACAGAAATTAACCAGGCGTGGTGGTGCACACCTGTCATCTCAGCTGCTTGGGAAGCTAAGGTGGGAGAATGGCTTGAACCTGGGAGG
The DNA here is from genome assembly GCF_001698545.2 of Rhinopithecus bieti. Classification (NCBI taxonomy): domain Eukaryota; kingdom Metazoa; phylum Chordata; class Mammalia; order Primates; family Cercopithecidae; genus Rhinopithecus; species Rhinopithecus bieti. Next base: position 5,530,125 of record NW_016808231.1, on the reverse strand, counting down.
TGGAGGTTGCGGTGAGTTGAGATGGTGCCACTGCACTCCAGCCTGAGTGATAGAGCCAGACCTTATATCCCCCCCCCAAAAAAAACCTTTCAGTATTCTTTTTTGTGGTGTAGTTATTGTTATTAAAAAGCAGATAGTGTTTCTCTTTTTTTGTTTAGTGTATTCCTGAAATAGGGTCGATTTGGCCAGCAAAGTATTGACATTGGGACCCATCTTGAAAATACCTATTGAAGAAAGCAAATTGCATTTTATAAAATAGTAGGTGGGTAATTTTCCCTTAGGTACCAAAAAGCATTCTTTTCTGGAAAATGTTAATGCAACAATATTTCCCTCATTCCCTTGGCGTTCATGGGTGTTCTATTGAATGCTTTTCCAAACTTACTTCTTTCTAGAGTATAGCTTGTTCTGACTCCTGTTGTAAACTGTTCAGAGATTATTCTTTCTATAGTCTGTTACATTCAGAATGTCTTGCTAGTCTGCCACTTGCTGCCCTTCTCTTTCTACTTAGTTTCAGATTGCTTTGCATCTCCTGTGGCCTCCCATTTTTAACCTTTTCATTGATATGTATACACACAGAAAAGTGCACTGCGTGACGAGTTGACATGGCGTGAACATAACCTGTACACCCCCAACGCCAGAAGACACATGGGCCCCTTACCAGGCAAGCCCTTCTCCTATTAAGAAAGCCCTTTTCTTGTTGGAAGCACAAGAAACCACTAATAGTAATTATACTAGGGATGGGGCGCGTACAGGATTCTGAATTTTTGCTTTGTGTTGCACATGAATTCTTACTTTACTATGAACATGGGTTACTTTGACAAATTTAAAACAAAGGCTTGGCCAGGCGCGGTGGCTCAAGCCTGTAATCCCAGCACTTTGGGAGGCCGAGACGGGCGGATCACGAGGTCAGGAGATCGAGACCATCCTGGCTAACACGGTGAAACCCCGTCTCTACTAAAAAATACAAAAAAACTAGCTGGGCGAGGTGGCGGCGCCTGTAGTCCCAGCTACTTGGGAGGCTGAGGCAGGAGAATGGCGTGAACCCGGGAGGCAGAGCTTGCAGTGAGCTGAGAGCCGGCCACAGCACTCCAGCCTAGGTGGCAGAGTGAGACTCCATCTCAAAATAAAATAAAATAAAAAATAAAGCAGGCCGGGCGCTGTGGCTCAAGCCTGTAATCCCAGCACTTTGGGAGGCCAAGTCGGGCGGATCACCAGGTCAGGAGATCGAGACCATCCTGGCTAACACGGTGAAACCCCGTCTCTACTAAAAAAAATACAAAAAAAAACTAGCTGGGCGAGGTGGCGGGCGCCTGTATTCCCAGCTACTCGGGAGGCTGAGGCAGGAGAATGGCGTGAACTCGGGAGGCGGAGCTTGCAGTGAGCTGAGATCCAGCCACTGCACTCCAGCCTGGGCAACAGAGCTAGACTGTGTCTCAAAAAAAATAAAAAATAAAATAAAATAAAAAAGCAAAGGCTTGAAAGGACTCCCCTTTCTCAAGAAAAGGAAAATGCATTAAAAAATTTTTTTTTGAAATGGTTGTCTTAAAATTTCTAAATATTTTTTAAAATTAGATTTTATATAGCCACGCAAATTGTTCTTCAGTGGTTACGTAGGAATACTTTAAAGTATTTTTGCAAAGCTGCTTGGCCTCCCTGTCCACAGCCGCCTCTTTGTTTCTTTGCGACTTTGACTCTGTGTTTAGAACGTTTATTTCCGGGATGAGTGCATAAAATGCCATGTTACTCCAAGGCACAGAGTTTCAGAGTCAGCGCTGAGTCTATTTTAGGGCACAATGGGTAATTCTACTCATAATTTGAAAACACGCTATTAAATACACAAGTTGCTGCTAACTAAAAACAGCCTGTGAGATTATTTTAATATAAAAATGCAAGCTGAGGCTGGGCACAGTGGCTTACACCTGTAATCCTAGCACTTTGGGAGGCCAAGGTGGGTGGATTTCTTGAACTAAGGAGTTGGAGACCAACCTGGCCAACGTGGTGAAACCCTGTCTCTACAAAAAATGCAAAAATTACCCGGGTGTAGTAGCTCAGTGTCTGTACTGTCAGCTACTTAGGGGGCTGAGGTAGGAGGATTACTTGCGCCCAGGAGGTGGAGATTGCAGTGAGCCAAGATCGTTCCACTGCACTCCAGCCTGAGCGACAGAGTGAGACCTTGTTTTTTTTTTTTTTTTGTAAATGCAAGCTGGCCTGGATGCGGTGGCTGAGACCTGTAATCCCAGCTACTTGGGAGGCTGAGGTCGGAGGATCCTTTGAGCCCAGGAGTTGGAGACCAGCCTGGACAACATAGGGAGACCCAGTCTCTACTTTAAAAAAAAAAAAAAAAAAAAAATTCAACCTAGACTTGGTGGCATGTGCCTGTAATCCTAGCTCTTTGGGAGGCTGAGGTTGAAGAATCCCTTGAACCCTGAAGTTCGAGACCAGCTGGGGCAACATAATAAGATCCTGTGTCTTAGAAGAAAAAATCCGTATATATGTTCATAATTTTCACATACAACATGTTCACTTTTTTCTGATAATAAAAACAACCCAAGGTTATTGCAAAAAAAGATCCAATAATACAGAAACAAATGATACAGAATGGAACCGTCTGCCGCAATTGCTGAGGCAGATTCAGGCAGAAATTTAGATTACTTTTTTTTTTTTTTTTTTTTTGAGACGGAGTCTCGCTCTGTCGCCCAGGCTGGAGTGCAGTGGTGAAGTCTCGGCTCACTGCAATCTCCACCTCCCGGGTTCAAACGATTCTCCTGCCTCAGCCTCCCGAGTAGCTGGGACTACAGCCACCACGCCCTGCTAATTTTTGCATTTTTAGTAGAGACGGGGTTTTACCATGTTGGCCAGGCTAGTCTCGAACTCCTGACCTCAAATGATCTGCCTGCCTCGGCCTCCCAGAGTGCTGGGATTACAGGCACGAGCCACCATGCCTGACTAATTTTTGTATTTTTAGTAGAGATAGGGTTTCACCATGTTGGCCAGGCTGGTCTCCAACTCAAGCTCAAGTGATCCACCCACCTCAGCCTCTCAAAGTGCTGGGATTACAGGCATGAGCCACCACGCCCAGCTAGATTACTTTTAAATTATCATTTTAGTCATAAAAGTTAGTCAGATGGTAGTTCATACCAATACCAAATTTGACCGACTTTTATATTTGATAGTTGCTTGATTCCAGAGGATCTTAAGTGCAAACCCAGAGAAGCAGAGAGTAAAAAGCAAAAAGGCAACAAAACCCAGCAGATGGTGATGGAAAGTGAAGAAGCCAGGGAGGGGCAAGCGGGCATAGAAGGTGCTCTGAAACCCGACCCTCTCTTGCTGGGCTTTTTCCTTTTAAACTGAGGAGCTGCCATGTCCATCTCGCCTGCTGCTTCCTAGACAGTACAGAGGGTTTCCTGTAGCCTTAAGTTCTCTGTCCGAGAACAGACAAGTTCTTGGTTGAGTCTTAGACAGGGTCCAGTCTTGGGTGTTAGTCAAGAATGCTATTCAAGTAAACACGTTTTACTATCATTTGATTCCCATCTGCCCCCAAACCTAGTATTTTTACAGGTAGTTTTGTTGTTGTTTTGTTTTTAAACCAAACAGGGTGACCCACTCACTCAATCTGAGTTAGGAAGTTTATTCCAGGCACAGCCTATCAGGCAGTTGCCTGCCAAGATCCCAGCTGAAAGCATCACCGGGACAAAGGTACTGCTCTGGCCGCCACCCTGTTGGCTCCATCCATCCCACACCTCAGTTGTCTCGAGCTGCTCTTTGAATGGGAATGTGAGATCTGGGAGCAGACGCTCATCTGCACCCCCATTTTCTATTCCAGAAAAAGGAAACTTGTCTGAAGCAAGAGGGAGGCAGCCACGGGGCCCCGTCTTGGCACCACATCTGGTCCCCTGTTTAGCGTTCTGTCCTTCTCTTGGGTCATGTTCTTGTCTCTGTTCTTCATCGTCCCCTCTTCGTCCTTGTCATCTCTGCTTCTGACACTGACCCAGTGGGGCCACAAAAGGTGAGCGCCCTTCCTGCTGCCCCCACCGCCCGCCACAATCCAGCCCTGGCCTAAGAGCAGGGAAGGTGCTGTCCCCCAGGCTGCAGACGGAGGTTAGTACAGCAACCTCAGACGGCTTGTGTGTCTTGGGTGCAGTTTCGAGGAGGATGCAGAGGGATGGATCCCTGCCTTCTTCCGTGTGACCCCTGTGGTCGGGGAGCATCCCTGCTCAGCCCGGGGGTGGCTCTTTTCGTGTTTGCCGTGAGATTCCTCTAGCAAAAGCAGTGGGTTTTGTGAGTATTTAGGTAATGGTGCCAGAAAGCACCACGACACCCTGGAACGTCCCCCCATATAATCAGAGAGTCTGACTCTGCTCACTGCTGAGACCCTGATACCCAGGATAGGGCCTGAATTTTCAGTGCAATTTCGATAAATTAACGACTAAATGGATTCTCAGTTTGAAACGCAAGGCGTGACAGAACGTTCCACCCAGGGAAGATTGAGTTGGACCCGGGACCTTGCCAGAACACCTGTGGCTGTTGCTGTTGTTAACTGAGGTGTAATTAACATGCAGCCAAATGCATAGCTTCACCCGGCAGATCCATGCATTTTGACAACTGCAAAACGAGACAGCACATCGCCATCGAGCTTCTCAGCTCCCCCTTCACCACTCTGGGTGCCAGCACCAGGGATTTGTTTGGCCAGTTCCACAGTGTCGTAAACACAGAATCCTCCAGTGTCACTCGTCTGCCCTTGAAGAGACGTGCATCAAGTTGTATGCGACCACTCTGCGGGCTCCCCTCGGCACATGATGGTTTTCAGAGAGAGGCTGTTTGGAAATAGAGTGGTGGGTGTTTGCTTCTTGTCACCTGGTAAATGATTCATTCTCCTGCTACTCTGACGCTTTGGAAGAAGCCCAGGCTGCTGAGGAGATGGTTGCTCTCCTGTGGGCAGCAGCTCGTTTGAGAAACAAGCCATGCGCAGTGTCAGCTGCTGACATCCTCCACATTTAGCTCTTGAGCCCATTTCACTGATGTGCAAGACAGTGGCCTATATCTGTCACTGGTGTGTTTTTCCTTTTCTCCCCTGCTCCACCCCAAAGACCAGGAGCATGGAGTTCATGAGTGTTGGATTTTTCAAGCTAGTACACCTTGCAGCTGCCAGTGGTGGTTAATTCTTGTGGTATGGACAAGCACATGCTAATCTCCCTTGAGCTTCTCTTGAGCAGAAGTCTGGTGTGCTAATGGGCAGAACTGGGGTGGTGCTTTGAGAGGAAGAGGAGGAAGGTGGCCCGAGAGGGAGATCCACTGAGATGCAAGCTGCTTGGAGTTTGGGGCGGGGATTCCTGGAGGGCCTCTGGATTTTGCAGAGGGTCAGCTGTTGCTGCATCTTCACCAGCGTGCTAGGGCAGAAAGTGGGGTGAGTGAGGAGTGTTTGAGGGGCAGGAGTAAAGCAGAAAGGTGGCAGTAGGTGTTGAGCTGTGAGTGGTTCCATTGCCTGGAAAGGAGGTGGCAGGGAGGCCTGCCCAAGATGGGTGCCTGCAGGGTGCGGACAGCCTGTCAGAGGGGAGTTTGTGCAAAATAAGAGATTGAAAATGTCAGACAGTGGGTGCTAGGGCCTGAGAGAAAGGGCCTGAGGAGCCAGACCAGGGGTTGAGGAGCGGCCTTTAGAAGCAGCGTCTCATGCAGCCTTCCCAGCGACCCTGAGGGAGGTGGGAGAATCTTCAGGCTACAGCTGAGAAGCTGAAGCGTGTGGCGGGAGAGCCAGCTCAGAACACCTGAGATCCCTGCAGGGTCTGGGAGCATGTTGGGGGCTCAGAGTGCAGGTAGGGACTGGCAGGGCGGAGCTGTGAGTGAGAAGAAAGAGAAGGGAGGGCAGGGCAGGGTGGCCATGGCCAGCTGAACACTGGGAGTCTGCTCCTGAAGTCGTGGGCAGAAGCCAGGGCACCTCTCAAGCCATTAAGAGAGTGGCCTTTCCAAGCGCAGTGTGACTCGTTGGTCTTGAAGCAGTGCCGTCGCAGGAGGAGGAGGCCCCCGTGGACTTGGGGCATTAGGACAGGGACTGCCAAGGAGAGAGGGCACTGGGAAACAGGGTTATTTTTGGCTTTCTTACCTGGGGTGCAAGTAGAGCACCCTGTGGGCATCATGAGGGTGTCAGAAAACCCTTCTGGTAACTGAAACGCAGTCCATGCTGTGTTCCCCAGATTCTGAATTTTCAGCACCTGACAGTGGCAGGGGATGGCAGACATACCTGTGGGTGCTGGAGGCATCTTGGCGGCCCTTACTCCGGTTTCGCACCATAGCCCCCTGTGGGCTGAGCACGTGGGCTCCTGGGCAATTGTTACCGATGGAAGGTATCCAGGTTCTTGGCATGTTGAACAAAGAATTGGACAAAACAGCACAAACAAAGCAAGAAAAGGATGAAGCAACAAGCAGAGATTCATTGAAATCTAAAGTACACTCCATAGGGTGGGAGCAGGCCCTGGTTACAGAATTTTCTGGGGTTTAAATACCCTCTAGAGGTTTCCCATTGGTTATTTGGTGCATGGCCTATGTAAATGAAAGTGACCTGTGGTCAGTCTGATTGGTTGAGGAAAGCGTCAGTCTGATTGGTTGAGGAAAGCAGCCAACCAGAGGCTGAAGTGAAAAAACAAAGTTACACTCCTATGCAAATGAAGACTTGACCCGAGGCCAGCTGGATTGGTTGCAGGAGGAGACCAATCAGAGGTACTTTCAGTTATTTATCTGCCTCCTAGAAAAGCAGGGGGTGTGAAGGGAGTAGCCTCTGGTCCTTTTATTACTTGGAGATGGAAAGTTGGGGTTTTCCTTTGGATTTAGTTCTAAGAAGTCAGCATGAATTGGCCTTAGGTTCCCTGCCTCCAGACCCTATTCTCCTGCCTCGCAGTGATGTTGGTCAGGGGCTCAGCTTGGCCCTGCCAGTCCAGACACCAGCCCCTTCCAGCTACTGCCAGTCCTCGGAGGAAAGCAGTCTCCGGACAGCATCCAGAGAGGTCATTTCCATGTAAAAGAAAGATGAGGTCTGCAGGCAGCTCAGAAGCAGGGAGTTGGGGGAAGCAGAGAAGGCGTGAGGGCTGAGGCACAAGCACAGCTTTTGTTTGGGTTGAGCAGGATCAGTGCCTCCTTCCTTGCGTTGTGTCGCTCACCACCTCCTGAAGGCGAACTGTGATGCAGACCCAGGAGGCCAGCCGGGGGAAGATTTCTCCCTGCAGCCGTGAACCTTTGAAACTCCAGGTTCTAACTGAAAAATTCAAGAGAGTGGCCAGGCTCGGTGGCTCATGCCTGTAATCCCAGCACTTTGGGAGGCCAAGGCAGGTGGATCACGAGGTCAGGAGATCGAGACCATCCTGGCCAATATTGGCCTGACAAGGCCGACAACCTTGTCTCCACTAAAAATACAAAAATTAGCCGAGGTGGCACGTGCCTGTAATCCCAGCTATTTGGGAGGCTGAGGCATGAGAATCACTTAAACCCAGGAGGCAGAAGTTGCAGTGAGCCAAGATCTGACCACTGCACTCCAGCCTGGGCAACAGAGCCAGACTCCGTCTCAAAAAAAAAACAAATTCAAGAGAGCTTCCCATTCTCCCATGAAGCACTTCCCTGCTTGTTGTAGTAGAGACGCGTCCTGTACCTTTTTAGGAACATGTTCTGAAAGATGGCTTGGGCAACTGCAACTTTAGTGCTCCTATCCCCCCAGCACTGCCCGAGTACCCATCCTGTTTGGAGGGCTCAGAGCAGAGAGCACCTGCCTGGCGGGGCCTCTCTCTTGACTTCGCCTTGCTGCCTCTCACAGCACTGCCCGAGTACCCATCCTGCTTGGAGGGCTCAGAGCAGAGAGCACCTCCCTGGCGGGGCTTCACTCTGGCTTCACCCTGCTGCTCCCTATTCTCAGCACTCTTGTCCCTGTGTCCTCCAGGTGGCCTGCAGGCAATGGAAGATGAGTACTTAGTAGAAGGTTCTAGGTGGGCGCATGAGGGGAGACAGGAAAGCTGTGGGAAGAGGGAGCAACGGCAGGACAGGGGCCAGTGGGGATGGGGGCCGCTGGCCCTGCCTTTGGATCATCTCTGACTTGATCAGCATGAACCCCTGGCTCTAGAGAGAGACTGATGGGCCAGGGCACGTGTCGGTCCCCCTCACTGCCTCCACAGCAGTGGACCTACAGCTGCCCTCTTTGACCCCATCTCTTCCTTTCATGGGCACACAGGCGACCTGAGTCTCTCTTTCATGCACCTTCCTGTCTCTTCTCCTCTGCCCATCAGTTGGGCTGAGACACATGAGGTGCTGTGATGCGTGCTGCATTTGGCCCTGACTTAGGTGTGATGTTTTTCGATTTTTAAAGCAAGGAGTCTAAAGAACTGGCCTCCAGAAACACGGAAGCACTTTTAGTAGGGATTTGAGAATCCGCAGATCGTTGTATATCTCGGAGCCCAGTGTTTTTCTTGAAAGTCAAACTGGGAACAAATGAGGATACTGGGGGAAATGTGCAGTCCCAGGACATGAGAGATGCGAGCTCATTACGAATCTGTCTTTAGTACCAAGCCACAATACAGAGATTTGTGAAAATCTTCAAAAATCAATTTGACTGAAGCTTAAGATATCCACATACAATACACTGCACCCGTTTTCAGGGTACAGTCCAATGAGCTTTGATGTCTGTGTAGCCACCACCACCACAATCAAGATCTGGAACGTTGGCCGGGCTCAGTGGCTCACGCCTGTAATCCCAGCACTTTGGGAGGCCAAGGCAGGCGGATCACGAGGTCAGGAGATTGAGACCATCCTGTCCAACACGGTGAAACCCCATCTCTACTAAAAATACAAAAATCAGGCCGGGCGCGGTGGCTCAAGCCTGTAATCCCAGCACTTTGGGAGGCTGAGATGGGCGGATCACGAGGTCAGGAGATCGAGACCATCCTGGCTAACCCGGTGAAACCCCGTCTCTACTAAAAAAATAAAAAACAATTAGCCGGGCGAGGTGGCGGGCGCCTGTAGTCCCAGCTACTTGGGAGGCTGAGGCAGGAGAATGGCGTGAACCCAGGAGGCGGAGCTTGCAGTGAGCTGAGATCTG
>NW_016808231.1:5518853-5520755 GCF_001698545.2 Rhinopithecus bieti | reverse complement strand
TCCAGCCTGGGCGACAGAGCAAGACTCTGTCTCAAAAAAAAAAAAAAAAGAAAGAAAAGAAAAATTAGCCAGGTGTGGTGGCGGGCGCCTGTAGTCCCAGCTACTCGGGCGGCTGAGGCAGGAGAATGGCATGAACCTGGGAGGCGGAGCTTGCAGTGAGCCGAGACGTGCCACTTCACTCCAGCCTGGGCGACAGAGCGAGACTCCCTCCGTCTCAAAAAACAAAAATAAATAAATACAGATATGGAACATTTTCATCCCCTCAGGAAGTCATCCCTGCCCCAGGCAACCAGGGAGGTCAAGGCCTTACCAACCCCACTTCCTGGGCCCAGCTCTCAGGCAGGTCTCTCTGTGGCCTCCAGACCTGGGCTGCACCGGCTGGTTTCACAGGTTGCCTGCGCTCATCCTGCCCTGTCCAGTGAGAGCCGAGCAGGCGGTGGTTTTTTTAGAGCCAGCTGGCCCCACAGGAGTTCAGAAACCTGGGCGGCTGGGCCCATGGGCTCTGGAGCTCTGCCCAGGGTGGCCAGGTGAGCGACCTTTCCCCCGTGCTGGTTCCTGTAGCAAGGAGGAGGCCGTGTGCTGTGGCGCTTGTGTCAGGAGCCGTCTCTGGAAAGGCTGAATTGAGGAACCGGCCTCTGCCTCTGCCTTTGATGTTGTAGGGTTAGTGGCTTTGTCTCAGAGGTTCAAAGTGTGGGTAAGTGGTTTCTGGATTTGCCGGTTTTCTTAGCCCTGAGGGGAAAAGGGGTGGGAGTCTGCCCTCAGCTGGCTTCCTAAAAACACAGTACCTGTGCTTGAGTTACATGCCCACCCGGTGTCCTGTCGCGTTTTGAGACCTCAGTGGAGTGTGCGGGCCCTGAGTAGTATCCCCCCACTGACAGTGAACCAGGTGCTGCACCCTGCGGTTCCCGTGTGTGTCAGTGCCAGCCACGTGCCCAGGACCCACTGTTCCCAGGGATACAAGGTCCCGCGGCTCATGGTGGCAGCTGCGGCACACAGCGCTGCTTTCCAGAGCTCTCAGTGTAGACACCAGAGGCCTTTCATTCAGTCAGCTGGAAAACCCACAATCCACATCGGAAACCCAGTCTCTCTGGGATGAGAAATTTGGGTGGTTTTTTTCTTATGATTTTTTCGTTTGTTTGTATGTTTTGTTTGTTTTTTGAAACATAATCTCACTCTGTCGCCCAGGCTGGAGTGCAGTGGCACGATCTTGGCTCACTGCAACCTCTGCCCCCCAAGTTCAAGCAATTCTACTACCTCAGCTTCCCAAGTAACTGGGATTACAGGCACCTGCCACTGTGCCCAGCTAATTTTTTTGTGTTTTTAGTAGAGACAGGGTTTCACCATCTTGGCCAGGCTGGTCTTGAACTCCTGACCTTGTGTTCGGCCTGCCTCAGCCTCCCAAAGTGCTAGGATTACAGGCATGAGCCACCGCGCCCGGCCCTGGTTGGTTTTAATTAAGAACATTTTCAAAGATCCACATGGCATACCCGTCATCCAGCTCTAACGCTCATTAATATTTTGCTACTTTTTTGCTTCAACTAAATTAAATTCTGGAACATTGTGTCATTTTGCCTCTGCATATTCCACTGTGCATCTGTTAATATAAAATATGGACTTTTTATACATAACCACAAGGCTTTTCTCACACCTGACAAGGTTAACACCTTCATCTGTTTTTTTAGAGGTTTTGTTTCTTTGTGTGTTTTTTGTCATTTTTTTTTTTCTTTTCATTTATTTTCCTTTTTTGTGAGATGGAGTTTCGCTCTTGTTGCCCAGACTAGAGTGCAATAGCGCGATCTCGGCTCACCACAACCTTCATCTCCTGGGTTCAAGCCATTCTCCCGCCTCAGCCTCCCAAGTAGCTGGACTACAGGTGTGCACCACCATGCCTGGCTAATTTTG
>NW_016808231.1:5510385-5518660 GCF_001698545.2 Rhinopithecus bieti | reverse complement strand
ATTTTTTTTTTTTTTTTTTTGAGACAGAGTCTTGCTCTGTCGCCCGGGCTGGAGTGCAGTGGCCAGATCTCAGCTCACTGCAAGCTCCGCCTCCCGGGTTTACACCATTCTCCTGCCTCAGCCTCCTGAGTAGCTGGAACTACAGGTGCCCGCCACCTCGCCCGGCTAGTTTTTTGTATTTTTTTAGTAGAGACGGGGTTTCACCGTGTTAGCCAGGATGGTCTCGATCTCCTGACCTCATGATCCTCCTGTCTCGGCCTCCCAAAGTGCTGGGATTACAGGCTTGAGCCACCACGCCTGGCCTAGTTTCATTTTTGAGTCAGAATCTCACTCCGTCACCCAGGCTGGAATGCAGTGATGCCATCTCAGCTGACTGCAACCTCCGCCTCCCAGGTTCAAGTGATTCTTGAACCTCAGCCTCTTGAGTGGCTGGGATGACAGACGCACCATCACGCCCAGCTAATGTTTGTAGTTTTAGTAGAGATGGGGTGTGTTAGTCCGTCTTTATGCTGCTGATAAAGACATAGCTGAGACTGGGTAATTTATAAAGGAACTAGGTTTAATGGACTCACAGTTGTATGTGGCTGGGGAGGCCTCACAATCATGGTGGACGGTGAAAGGCACGTCTTACATGGTGGTGGCAAGAAACAATGAGAGCCAAGCAGAAAGGGAAACCCCTTATCAAACCATCAGACCTCGTGGGACTTACCACCACAAGAACAGTATGACCGAAACTGCTCCCATGATTCAGTTACCTCCCACTGGGGCCCTCCCACAACACATGGGAATTTGGGGAGCTACAATTCAAGATGAGATTTGGGGAGGGACACAGCCAAACCATGTCATAGTGTTTCACCGTGTTGGCCAGCCTGTTCTCAAATTGCCTCAAGCAGTCCACCTGCCTGGACCTCCCGAAGTGCTAGGATTACAGGTGTGAGCCACCATGCCTGGCCCCAGATTTTTTTTTTTTTTTTTTTTTTGAAATGAAGTCTTGCAGTGTTGCCTAGGCTGGAGTGCAGTGGCTCAATCTTGACTCACTGCAACCTCCACCTCCAGGGTTCAAGTGATTCTTCCACCTCAGCCTCCTGAGTAGCCAGGATTATAGGTACCTGCCATCACGCCTGGCTAATAATTGTATTTTTGTAGAGATGGGGTTTTATCGTGTTGGCCAGGCTGGTCTTGAGCTACTGACCTCAGGGGATCTGTCCGCCTTGGCCTCCCACAATGCTGGGATTACAGGCATGAGCCACCGCGCCCGGCCTAACTATTTCTAAAGGGTCTGGAGTCAACAGTGCATGGATCCAGAACCGTGGGAACAAAGGGGTGGGCACAAGGGCGGGGTGGGGGCTGTGAGTTTAAAGAGGCTTCTCCCTATAAAGCTGAGCATGAACTACTTGGCACGCCTGACGTTGAACCAGGAGCTGAGAACCACACAAGTTAGGAGTCAGAGCAGAGCTGCTCAGGACGTCAGTGCTGGCCCTGTCCCAGATCCAAGGGTATACCCCTGGAAGTGGCTGGACCGGGCCAAGTATCAGCTAGTAGTGGGTGCTCAAGGCTGGTGTAGAGGGGCACCGCCTCCCTGCCAGCACTGTCCTGACACTTGGACCCCATCAGCTCGTCCCAGCACCGAACCACCCTGGGGAGGGGCCTGGCCATCTCCACTCCACAGAGGAGGCTCCAGGAATCTGATTAGCTAAGGCTGAGCCAGCAGAGACACCAGATTCGGCTTCTAAATTTTTCCCCTTGTCAGGAAGGGGAAGGTTGTGCAGAAGCCTGGACAGTGGATGGCCGCGGGCACTTCCCACCCGTGGCAGCAGGAGGGCGGGAGCTCAGGGAGGCTGGGCTCGTCCTGCCAGTGGAGTGGGGATTGCCAGATAAAGATGAGGCCTTTCCTGGGCAGTGAGTGAGTCCTGGGAGCCCAGCGGCTCTGCGTCAACACCTTGCACCTGCCCCCAGCCGCTTTGACTTGCAGATTTCACAGCCTTTCCTGATTCTTGTTTGACTCAGTCATTTCTGTTGGTGATTCCAAAATGGTGACTTTCTATTTCCGTCATCATTTCTACTTTTATTAGCCAGCATTCTTCTGTAAAAAAGAACTTTTCCTCAACCCTGAGATGAACTACACAATTCCTCCTAAAAAGGGAGGATGAATGCAGCATCTTTTCTCATTTATTTAAGGGTTTATTTATTTATCTTTAGAGACAGGGTCTTGCTATGTTGCCCAGGCTGGTCTCAAACTCCTGGGCTCAGGCGATCCTCCCACCTCAGCCTTCCAAAGTGCTGGGATTACAGGCATGAGCCACCACACCCAGTCTTCCATCCTTTCCTTTTTTCTTTCTTTTTTTTTTTTTTTTTTTTGAGACAGAGTCTTGCTCTGTCACCCAGGCTGGAGTACAGTGGCCGGATCTCAGCTCACTGCAAGCTCCGCCTCCCGGATTCAAGCAATTCTCCTGCCTCAGCCTCCACAGTAACTGGGATTACAGTTGCCTGCCACCAAACCTGATTAATTTTTGCATTTTTAGTAGAGACAGGTTTTGCCATATTGGCCAGGCTGGTCCCGAACTCCTGACCTCAAGCAATCCACCCACCTTGGCCTACCAAAGTGCTCCGATTACAGGCGTGAGCCACCACACCAGGCCCCATCCTTTCCTTTTAACAACCGGTTTCCAACTTAAAGAACTAAGGCTTCTGTTTTTCCCCTTCTCGGTGCTGCCGGCCAGCGTTCCTCCCTCCATTTCTCTCTTCCTTTGTATAATAACTTCCTTGTTAAATAAAACAAGGGGGGCTTCTCCCCCAGCCCCTGGATTGGATGCACTTTCCTGATTTAAAAGAGTCCTTGGCCACTTGTGACCCCCAACTTGAACTGTGGTATCCCCCGAAGTCTCTTTCCGCCCAGGAGTGTTTGCTTGTTGGGTGGGGAGGAGAAATTGGGTGTGACCTGCTCAGCACAGACCCACGCCCTGGTAATAAAGCCGCGCCACTTCCCCTGCAAATCCAGCCGTTCACTGCCCCGGCTGCCAGGTTGCTTTGAAGGGGGACGAGGCATGGGGGCTGCTGAACCCACAACTATCATTGGCAGCCAACGGCTGGGGTTGAGAGGTCAGGCTGGCTGGGGCCACTGACCCTCTGAAGGACCACTGTCCTAAGATGTGAGACCAGTTCAGATGAGGAGAGAGGAGAGAGACAGGCTGGCCAGGGCTTCCCGCAGCTGGGGCTGAGCAGCGATGGGGCTGGCTCCCCATCCGGCCTGCCCTCCTGGGCCCGGGTCTCCTCAGCAGAGGAGGGTGACTGCAACGCCTGGTGCAAGGGCGGTCATGAGGGGCAGAGGCCTCTGAGTGCTGGCGGAAGAGTGTCCATCCGTGGGACATGCTCCATGCTCTTGTGTCTCACCTGACTCACAAGCAGAGCATGAGGAGGACCAGGCTGTGAGGTGACGCCCCCCACCCTTCCCCACAGGTGTGAATGACAGAGGTGGTGCCATCCAGCGCGCTCAGCGAGGTCAGCCTGCGCCTCCTCTGCCACGATGACATAGACACTGTGAAGCACCTGTGTGGCGACTGGTTCCCCATCGAGTAAGTGGAGCAGATTGCAGGGTTGGGGAGAGCCCACGAGCCTCAGGTGCAGAAGCTGGGTGGCGGGGGTGGGGGCCTCCTGGACCCTTAGGACCATACTGCAAAGGCGGGAATGGCCTGGAGGGGCCACGGGGTCCCAGGTCACCCAGCTCATCCAGGGACCCCTGTTCCTGGGCTCTTTCCACCTCTCAGGGTGTGCAGAGTTCCGCAGAAGGTCTCTGTGAGAAATTTCAGTTACAGAGCTATCAGGTGTGGTACTGTTTATAATTCAGAAAATGTAGAAGCCACCCAAGTATCTTAACAGCAAGGAGTTGGTTACATGCATTAGAGTAATTAAGAGTATGTGCATATAAAGGTGCAATATTATTCAGCCAGAAAAAAAAAAAAAAAAAGGCCGAGCGCAGTGGCTCAAGCCTGTAATCCCAGCAGTTTGGGAGGCCAAGACGGGCGGATCACGAGGTCAGGAGATCGAGACCATCCTGGCTAACACTGTGAAACCCCGTCTCTACTAAAAAATACAAAACACTAGCCGGGCGTGGTGGCGGGCGCCTGTAGTCCCAGCTACTCGGGAGGCTGAGGCAGGAGAATGGCGTAAACCCGGGAGGCGGAGCTTGCAGTGAGCTGAGATCCGGCCACTGCACTCCAGCCCGGGTGACAGAGCGAGACTCCTTCTCAAAAAAAAAAAAAGAAACTTGTCAAAGAGGTGTATTTTTTGACAGAGAAATATTTTTTACAAGATATTAAAGGAGGCTATAATCCCAGCACTTTGGGAGGCCGAGGTGGGAGGATCACCTGAAGTCAGGAGTTCAAGACCAGCCTGACCAACATGGAGAAACCCCGTCTCTACTAAAAATACAAAATTAGCCAGGTGTGGAGGTGCATGCCTGTAATCCCAGCTACTTGGGAGCCTGAGGCAGGAGAATCGCTTGAACCTGGGAGGCGGAGGTTGCAGTGAGCTGAGATCACGCCATTGCACTCCAGCCTGGGCAGCAAGAGCAATATTCTGTCTTAGAAAAAAAAAGCTATTAAAGGAAAAAAGGCAGACTAGAAAACAGTATGTACCATGATCCTATTTTTATTTGAAAACATGTACAAGATAAAATTTTACAATGATAGGTATGAACTGAGGGGGGTGAAAAAAATGTTACAAGGGGGTATGTACCATTAACAGTGTTTCAATAGTTTGAGGTAGGTAGATTAATATTAGGCTCTATGATTGTTTTTTCTGGTCTGTCTTGCCTACATTATACGCACATACATCTTTTTTGATGAAAAAAGTTGACACAAACTTTGAAAATGGAAAATAAACAAGATCTTGTCAGCCATCAGCATTCCCTTGAGTGTTCACCTCAGACTGACTGAACCTCATGCTCTTGGCAGGGCGGTGGCGGGGACCCCTTTGCATCTCTGTGGAGGGGGAACTGTCTCTGTGGAGGGGGGAACTGTCATTGTCCAGGTGATGTGGGCTGACGGTGGCAACATGAGTTAAAAAATTGTTCTCGGGGCCGGGCGTGGTGGCTCATGCCTATAATCCCGCAGTTTGGGAGGCCGAGGCAGGCAGATCAGGAGTTCGAGACCAACCTGGTCTCGATGAAACCTCATCTCTATTAAAAATACAAAAATTGGGCCAGGCGTGGTGGCTCACGCCTGTAATCCCAGCACTTTGGGAGGCCGAGGCAAGTGGATCACGAGGTCAGGAGTTCAAGACCAGCTTGTCCAAAATGGTGAAACCCTGTCTCTACTAAAAATACAAAAACATTAGCTGGGCATGGTGCGGGCACCTGTCATTCCAGCTACTCAGGAGGGTGAGGCAGGAGAATCGCTTGAACCCGGGTGGCAGAGGTTGCAGTGAGCCGAGATTGTGCCACTGCACCCCAGCCTGAGTGACAGTGAGACTCTGTCTCAAAACAAACAAACAAACAAAATTAGCTGGGCGTGGTGGCATGTGCCTGTAATCCCAGCTACCCGGAAGGCTGAGGCAGGAGAATCACTGAACCTTTAAGGCAGAGGTTGCACAGTGAGCTGAGAGTACAACACTGAACTCCAGCCTGGGTGTGACAGAGTGAAACTCCATCTCAAAAAAAAAAAAAATTAAAAAAGTGTTCTTCAGCCCAGCAGTTTCACTGCTGGAAACTAATCTAGAGAAATAAAAGCTGCGGTGAGTGCGTAGATCAGACTCTGCCCAGGGCTGCCTGAGAGCCAGTGGAGCCACGCTGGACTGTGGACTTCGGCCATGTGAGCCACTCAGCCTGCCTGTCTCTCCTGCAGTCCTCGTGAGCCTAAGGCCTCAGGTTCCCAAGACTGTGACATGAACCAGGCTGTGAGGCGGCAAAACTAAACCTACACACCCATGAAACTCCGCATGCCTCTGCCCTCCTGACCTTGTCTCTCTGAGGCTGGATTCGCCTGTTAATGACCATGTCCTGGGCCTTTATGCCCACTGTTCTTTTTTCCTTGCTCCTCTCGGAGGGGTCTTGGCCTCATTCTTGGTGAGCAGTCGTTAGCAGCCTCAGCCTCACATTCCCCTTAAGGGCAGGTTCCTCCGTGTCCGGGGAGGCATTGTCAACTCAGACGCCTGTCAGCTGTGAACCTGGCTCTTCCTGGAGTCACTCACTCCCCTAGTCTTCAGTGTCCAGAAGTCTCACAGATTCTCGTAGGCACTCATCCCGTGTCCCAGGGTGACAAAGGCCCTCAAACCCTCACTCACCTGCTGGAAGAACAGGGCCCTGCTGGTCACCCTCCATGAGTTGCTTACATGGAGACAACTTCATGTCAGATACAACTATTTTCCTGGGCCGGGCAAGATGGCTCACACCTGTAATCCCAGTACTTTGGGAGGCCAAGACGGGCAGATCACATGAGGTCGGGAGTTTGAGACCAGCCTGACCAACATGGAAAAACCCCGTCTCTACTAAAAAAAATACAAAATTAGCCAGGCGTGGTGGCACATGCCTGTAATCCCAGCTACCCGGGAGGCTGAAGCAGGAGGATCGCCTGAACCCAGGAGGCAGCAGTTGCGGTGGGCTGAGATCACGCCATTGTACTCCAGCCTGGGCAACAAGAGCAAAACTCTGTCTCAAAATAATAGTAATAATAATAATTTCCCATCAGAGATCCCCAGTCCTGTCTAGACAGATTACTGCTTTAAGAAGGTGGCTGTGACAGTTAGGTAGAGACTAAGTGATGCGTCAGCTTTAGAGCAGCAGGCAGAAGTGGCCCAGAGCTCCCTGTGGTTCTCATGTCTAGAGCACGACCTTAGTTGGACTTGACCTATGGCAGGTTCACCCGAGTATGTTCTCTTTCTCAGGTACCCAGACTCATGGTATCGTGATATCACATCCAACAAGAAGTTCTTTTCCCTTGCTGCAACCTACAGAGGTGCCATTGTGGGAATGATAGTAGCTGAAATTAAAAACAGGACCAAAATACATAAAGAGGTACGTACGTGTGTGTGGGGATGACTTGGCAATCACTGTCACTGGACGGCCCCAGGAGGCTTGCGATGGAATCATGCCGCCTGCTCCACAGCCGTTGTCCAAGGAGCCTGTGGCCCGAGGAATCCAAGTGGCCAATGACACTCGTCCCCGGCTGGCGCTTTTCTGTGTGTGTGTGTGATTTCGTGGCACATGGGCCTCCAGTCATGCCCAGCAGCAGGCTTCATAACCACTGTTGTTCTGAAGCAGGAATGAGCACAGATGATGCATTGAGAATCTGCAGTTATAACGTGATATGAAAATATCCCTGATTTGTGTTGGCGGCGGTGTCATAGAAACCGCTAAGACTGCTTCAGCTTGTTGAAGGAAATGCTAGTTACAGTTAGAGGTCAGGGAAAGTACAGAGATAATTTTGTTTCCTCTAACTTCACAGAGCCCTTTAAGATCTAAGAACCCTTTGGCCATCCGTGGACCCGCCTCAGTCCCGCTCCAGGCTAGCAAACCCCACTCTGAATGTAAACAGTAAGGCCATGGCCACGTTGTTCCAAATGGTTGACTTTGGTCAAGATTCTGCATGATAATGTTGGTTATGCCAGCATCTGAGGTAATGTTTACCACCCAAGGATTTAGCCAAGGAGGCAAAAACCCACCAACAACTGCCAGATGCTTCAGTTTGTTTGGCTTGAGGTTATTTCTTTAAAAGCTAGAGAAGGGGCCAGGCGCTGTGGCTCACGTCTGTAATCCTAGCACTTTGGGAGACCGAGACAGGTGGATCACCTGAGGTCAGGAGTTCGAGACCAGCCTGGCCAACCTGGTGAAACCCTGTCTCTACTAAAAATACAAAAATCAGCTGGGTGTGGTGGCAGGCACCTGTAATCCCAGCTACTGGGGAGGCTGAGGCAGGGGAATCGCTTGAACCCAGAAGGCAGAGGTCGCAGTGAGCTGGGATCACACCATTGCACTCCAGCCTGAGGGACAAGAGCAAGACTTCGTCTCAAAAAAAAAAAAGAAGAAGAAAAGTTAGATAGGGGCTGTGCACAGTGGCTCACACCTATAACCCCAGCACTTTGGGAGGCCCAGGTGGGCAGATCACTTGAGGTCAGGAGTTTGAGACCAGCCTGGCCAACATGGTGAAACCTCGTCTCTACTAAAAGTAAAAATAAAAATAAAGGCCGGGCGTCGTGGCTCAAGCCTGTAATCCCAGCACTTTGGGAGGCCGAGACGGGCGGATCACGAGGTCAGGAGATCGAGACCATCCTGGCTAACACT
>NW_016808231.1:5475145-5510007 GCF_001698545.2 Rhinopithecus bieti | reverse complement strand
GGGAGGCCGAGACGGGCGGATCACGAGGTCAGGAGATCGAGACCATCCTGGCTAACACGGTGAAACCCCGTCTCTACTAAAAAAATACAAAAAACTAGCCGGGCGTGGTGGCAGGCGCCTGTAGTCCCAGCTACTCGGGAGGCTGAGGCGAGAGAATGGCATAAACCCGGGAGGCGGAGCTTTCAGTGAGCTGAGATCCGGCCACTGCACTCCAGCCTGGGCGACAGAGCGAGACTCTGTCTCAAAAAAAATAAATAAATAAAATAAAATAAATAAATAAATTAGCCAGGCATGATGGTGCACACCTTTAATCCCAGCTACTCAGGAGGCCGAGGCACAAGCATCACTTGAACCCAGGAGGCGGTGGAGGTTGCAGTGAGCCGAGATTGCACCATTGCACTCTAGCCTGGGTGACAGAGTGAGACTCTGTCTCTAAATAAGTAAATAAAAGTGCAAGAAGGTATGTCTCTACCTTTAAGGACCCGAATCCACTGGCATCTACCCTGTTTTGCCTATGGTCATGCTCTGTCTGGCACAGCTTTTTTCTCCTGCATCACTTTTTCTGTCCTAGCTTCCTCCTGAGCTTTTTTCTTTGATTTTTAAGAGCTAAGATGTAGCAGAATGCAAATGTCAACATTCTTTTCTCTCACCTCCCCCGCCTTTTTTTTTAACTGAAACAGAGTCTTCCTGTCACCCAGGGTGGAGTGCAGTGGTGCGATCCTGATCGCGGCTTACTGCAACCTCCACCTCTCAAGTAGCTAGGATTTAGAGGTGCGCCACCACACCCCGCTAATTTTTGTATTTTTAGTGGAGATGCAGTTTCACCGTGTTGGCCATGCTGGTCTGGAACCCCTGGCCTCAAGTGATCTGCCTGCCTCGGCCTCCCATAGTGCTAGGATTACAGGTGGGAGCCACCGTGCCCAGCCTGATCTCTCTTCTTGATGGGACACATGGTCCCCACCTTCCCTCCATGACTCATTCCCCTGAACCCCCTCCACCTTCCGGTGGCTTTCCTGAGTGCCCCCTGGTGACTGTGCGCCTGCCCCCAGGTGGCGGCTGGGTCTCTTCCTCCTCTTGAATGTGTTTGTGTTACCTCAAGGCCGACATGGGGACGCTTTGGCTCATGTTCCTGGCTCTCAGTAGAGGGCCCTCTGGCCTGCACGCTGGCACTCATGTGGCTCGCCCCTTCCTCTCAGACTTAGTGAGTTCAAGGTCAGGGCAAAGTAGACCCTGTTAGGAGATGTCAGCTGGGGAACAGACACCCTTCCTGCAGGCCTGGAGTAATGAGAGTGATAAGGACGCCTTCCTCCCTGGACTGACATGTCCGGGTGAACTGTGGCTTGAAGAGGGCTGGGAGAGCAGGGAGCCCGGACAGGCTGACCCCAGCCCAGCACGTGGGAGCAGAAAGACCTTCTTGTTCTTTACGAGTTGGAAGATGTTAAGAGCCTCATGCTGATCGGATTAATGACTCCCACCCGGAATTCCATCTCTAGAACCAAGATGGTGGGTGGCTTTACGCGGGTGTGGCAGCGTCCTCTCCCTGTGGGGGCAGCAGAGGGGGTTGGACGGCTGCCCGAGTTTCCCTCCTCCAAGACCACCTGGGGCAGCGTGCGATTCTCTAACGGAACCTCTAAAACTGCTTTTGTCTGCTGTCCTGCATCCAGGCGTACCAGGTGACACGTGTGCATTCCCACGAGGCCCGTGCGGTGCTGTGTGGTTGCTCCTTTCATGCCATAACTTTACCTCGTGCTGGCATCAGAGCCTCATTCCCGTCCTTGGCTAGGCCTCCCACACACCTCCAAGAGAAGCTTCTTTTGTGTGTGTTCTTACTTCAGCCATTTTTCACCAGAAGGGCATAAACGCTCTCATTTCCATGGGGAATGGGGGCCCCTCTCCACTATCTCTTGATTCTGCCCCTCCAGTCAGTGTCCCTCTGGCTGTCGTGGTGGGGAGTCGGTGCAGAGCCCGCCGGGGCCGGAGTGTGCAGTGAGTCGTGTGCCAGGAGCTTGAGCCTGACTTTCTCTTTGACTCTTCCTCTAGGATGGAGATATTCTAGCGTCCAACTTCTCTGTTGACACACAAGTTGCGTACATCTTGAGTCTGGGCGTCGTCAAAGAGTTCAGGAAGCACGGCATAGGTAAGGGCAGCTGGGCCTGTGGCTTGGCGGCCATCCCACCCCTTGTCCCACCCCACCCCCATCCCATCTGCACCCAGTCTCTTCCCTGACCCCAACAACTCTGGCTCGTGAACATCCCTTAGTCTCATCTTCCATCCCTATCCCCATGTGGCCAGACCTTCATCATCCCTCCCTTGCCAGCACAGCCACCACTTTCAGCCATCCTCTTTCCACATGCCTCTGGGCCTTTCTGCCACAGCCTTGCTCAACCCCTAGGATGGAGCTGAGGAAACAGGCACCTCTCACTCCTGCTGCTGCCACACATACAACTCGTGTATCCACTGCTCATGATTCAGAGTAGAAAGTGTGAACACGCACGAGGAAGCACCACTCACCGTTTCTCCGATGTCCCATTCCGCTCGGCCACATGGCCAGTGAGCGGCAGTCTTAATTAATTTTAAATCCAGGCCCATCTAGTCCGTGTTTTCCTGGGCTCACATTTACCCTGTTTGTTGTCTGAAAGGGAGTCTCATTGCGGGCCCAGCCCCTGGGAGGGCGCTACCAGGCCACCTCTGCAGTCCCTCCCAGCGGTCTGTAGCTACCAGGCTCCCTCTGGCCATGAGATTTTAGGGACTTTGACAATGGTGGTGAAGGAAGACTGGTCTCTGATACGGTGGACCGAGACATCTCTGAGAGACTCATGCAAAGCCCCCGTCCTAGTCCAGTCATCCTTCCTTACTGCTCTGCCCGCATAATTCTTAACCCCTTCTCCCCAAGGTTCCCTCTTACTTGAAAGTTTAAAGGATCACATATCAACCACCGCCCAGGACCACTGCAAAGCCATTTACCTTCATGTCCTCACCACCAACAACACAGCAATAAACTTCTACGAAAACAGAGACTTCAAGCAGCACCACTATCTCCCCTATTACTACTCCATCCGAGGGGTCCTCAAAGATGGCTTCACCTATGTCCTCTACATCAATGGCGGCCACCCTCCCTGGACGATTTTATATCCTTAACTTCTGGGGGAGAGGGACTGTGGCTTCCTGTCCGTAGGGTGGCAGAGCCAGTGAGGAAGTTGGAACGGTGGTCCCCCTCAGATGATGTTCAGGTGGCCAAGCTTATGGACGCTTCTCTCCCTGACCTGATCGTGTTGTGGGTAAATCTGATGCACATTTGGGTAAATCGAGCTGCACATATTACCATGTTGCCCAGGCTGGTCTCGAACTCCTGAGCTCAAATGATCTGCCTGCCTCAGCCTCCCAAAGTGCTGGGATTATAGGCATGACCCCCCGCACCCAGCTGGAGAGCCTCCTGCTCTATTTGCACTGGGGATCAGCAGTACGCAAAACAGACGGGATCCCCTGCCCTCTCAGAGCCTGTGGTAGCAGAGGGGAAACAAGTGCGGTGAGAAGAGATTTTTACTTTTTTTGAACACCTGGGTTCAAACCTTCCTTATGGGATGCATAACCCAAAGGTGTGCCCTTCCCCGCTTCCTTCTCCTTAACTCTCACTGGTCCCTGACAGGTCGGAGGGAAGCCAGGAAACTTTTTAATAGTCACAGAATGTGGCCCAAAACATGCTGTGCGTGTGTGTGTGTTTTCAAATTCAGGAGTTTAGGATTTATTCATCACATAGAATAATAAGCAGGAAAGAGAGGGGTGACCCCACACTCCACAGGCCTTCTAGCTTATGTGAGGACGGGCCCCTGCAGACATCTAGGGGTCAGCACTGTTGACCTCCTCCTTGTCGTAAGGACAGGGCTCTGTCCCTCTTGCTGCCCCAAGGGTTGAGGATCTAGGGAGAACCAGAAGCACCTGCTCTTCTGCCAGGCCCCTTCCCCACCCGCTGTACATCCCTGGGTGTAGGGGTGTCCACATGCCCGTGGCCTCACTCAGAAGGCCCCTCTGTCCCCAGACCCCACCCTTTTGTTATTTTGCACAGCAGAGGCCACTTGGTCTCATGAGCCTTTCCAGCTCTGCAGAGGCTTAGCGGGCTCTCTGCCTCCCGAGCGTGGCTTGCCGTCTGCACACAGTCCCGCAGGCCACTGTGCGGGCCCCTGATGACTGTGCCCTGGTGAGCATGGTCAGGGCAAGTTGGAATCTTCCTTAACAGAGCCCCACGGACTACATCCAGCACCTGGGCTCTGCACTAGCCAGCCTGAGCCCCTGCTCCATCCCGCACAGAGTCTACCGCCAGGCCCATAGTCTGCTCTGCAGCTTCCTGCCATGGTCGGGCATCTCTTCCAAGAGTGGCATCGAGTACAGCCGGACCATGTGATGTCGGCTGGGCAGCCGCCGCCAGGCCCCACCCTTTGGCCCCCCGCAGAGCCCGCCTTTCTGTCCATCTGACCCCTGCTATCTTCTGCAAGGAGCTGCCAGCCATCTACTGGGCTCGTCGGCCTGCCCCAGCTGCAGGCCCGGTGCTACACGGGCTCGGGAACAGAACATCGTGAGCACGCGCAGAGCGTGCCCATCTGTGGCAGGTATGCCGCAGCAGACAGGAGGGTATGGGAGCTTGGTGCCTCCAGCCACAAAAGCAGAAGGCCCTGGATGGGCACAGAGAACGGCAGAGCTGGAAGGGGCCGTGGGGAATGCAGAGTCTACCACCTTGTGCACCAGCACAACCCAGAGGTTTGGTGACTTACGCCAAGCTCACATAGCAGGCTCCATAGCCACTGGGCTGTGTAACCGACTTCGGATCCATCAGTGCCTTTATTTATGTGGGGACGGAGAGGTGCCTGGTGGCTGCAGGGAGACACCATGGCCTGGAGAAGGGCTTATGCTCCTGGAGCACCCAGGCCCAGCTGTGTGGCCCATAGGCGGGGTATGGGATGGGCACAGCGTCTCCGCCGGGCCTTCACCCTGCGCTGCTCTTCTCTTCCCCACAGGCTCTTCAGCTCCCCTTTCTGCTTCTGGAAAGCTCTGCCCCTGCTGCCGCCCTGGCCCTGCCTACCTGCGCATGCACCGTCCCCAGGGCTGACCCAGTGTGGCTGCATTAACTGGGAAGGGGCTGCCCTCACTGGGCCTCTCCCACTCTGCTGCCTGTTCCTGCAGCTCCTTCCTGCAAAGCCGGAGGGAACTTTCTGCTGCAAGGGAGGAACACAAGTATTATGGACACACTTGACCGTAAAGGCACAGGAGCCTTGGAGCAAGGGGGCGCAATAAAGGGAATGCCCCGTCCCCCTCCAGAACCAGCCCAAAGAAGCCTGGGGGGTAGGGAGTGGCCCCTAGTCCTCCATGAGGGGCTGATGAGGGGTGGGCAGACTGGGGGAGGCTTTCCTCGCAAGCACAGAGCTCTGAGGCTCAGCCCCCCGGCACGGGCGGTCACACGCCTAGACGGTTCCTGCTCCTTGGCACCTTCCGTGCAGTTCCCAGTGCCCTGGGAGGTCACACTGCCCATCGGACCATGGCATGCTCTGTTCAGCTGACCTGCTGAGGACAGGCACCGCCGAGACTCCTTGGGTCCTCCCCGCCCTCCTTCATGCTGCCACGAGCTGCTGCTCCGAGGCCTGGCCACATGCAGACAGGAGGAAGCTGAACTCGACATTGGGCCTCAAGGCTGCCATGTGTCTCCTAGGGCCTGGCCTTGTGGGCAGGGGGCAGTCCTGTGCCTTGTGGGCCCTCAGCCTGTGAGGGTGGAGAGGCTGTCAGTGCCGCGGGTGCATCACACACTTCTAGCATCCTCTCCACCCTGCATCCCCCAAATGCTGCTTGCCTGCCCTACACTCCGATGCAGGGGTGGGGTGGGGGGCAGGGGGAGGGCACCCAGCATAGCTGCAGTGTCACAAAGCCATGGCAGAGGGTCCTAGCAGTGCCACCCTGCCCCAGCCTGAGGAGGAGGGAGGGGGAGGAACAACCCTGGGCAGACGGGGCCTCGGGGACCTGTGTCCTTCCTCCTCCAGAGCTGCCCAGCCGGGGGCTTTCAGGGTGCTGGGGCAGCCCCAGGTCCCCTCTTGACCTCAGCTGGGGCCAGGGGCCCTCAAAATGAAGGCAGGCCCCAGGCAGGAGCAGCATCCCCCTCCCTGACAGCGCTGGCCAGAGGGCCGTGCCATGCTGACTGCCTGAACCTCTGCTGACCTGACGGTGCTGGCGGGAGGGCCGCGCCATGCTGACTGCCTGAACCTCTGCTGAGGCTGCCTGCCTGCCGGGCCCAGCTCAGCGCCTTCTCCACTGCAAATCAGCGGTGATCATGTGATTTCTATTTCTGCCCCACAGGGTAAGGGACGAGTCTTCTGGAAGCCTCTGCCATGGACATTTGTCCTCGGGCTCAGAGGCCTTACCCTGCCCCACGCCTGCCCCTAATCACTGCAATGTGCAGCCCAGTGTTGAACAGATTGTAGCGTTCTATCTCATTATGAGCAAATAAATAGACTTTCACTGGAGTTGGTCACAGCCTGTTTCCCGTACCCACCTGGCTGCACCTCGGGCCTCGCCCCGTAGCTGAAGTTGGCCTGGAGCTGCTTGTCACTGGCAAGGCCCCAGGACAGCTTCCAGATAAACAGGCTGATGGTTTTGTGATGGTTTTGTGTGATTAACCCTGCCAAAGAATGAGAACCTTTGGCCGGGCACGGTGGCTCTCACCTGTAATTCCAGTACTTTGAGAGGCCGAAGCGAGTGGATCACGACGTCAGGAGATCGAGACCAGCCTGACCAATACGGTGAAACCTTGTCTCTGCTAAAATAAAAATTAGCCGGACGTGGTGGTGTGCACCTGTAGCCCCAGCTACTCGGGAACCTGAGGTAGGAGAATCGCTTGAACCCAGGAGGCGGAGGCTGCACTGAGCCGAGATGATGCCACTGCACTCCAGCCTGGTGGCAGAGCAAGACTCTTGAAAAAGAATTCGAACCTGGGGAAGAGGTTCTAAAGCGTGGTGGCTCACGCCTGTAATCCCAGGACTTTAGGAGGCCAAGGCAGGTGGATCACAAGGTCAGGAGATCGAGACCATCCTGGCTAACATGGTGAAGCCCTGTCTCTACTAAAATTACAAAAAATTAGCCAGGCGTGGCAGTGGGTGCCTGTAGTCCCAGCTACTTGGGAGGCTGAGGCAGGAGGATGGCGTGAACCCGGGAGGCAGAGCTTATGGTGAGCCGAGATTGCGCCACTGCACTCCAGCCTGGGCGACAGAGTGAGACTCTTGTCTCAAAAAAAAAAAAAGTTGAGAAGCACACTGGGTCGTTTTTTCACTGGAAGGCCCCCATCTCCCTGGCTGTAGGCCTTGAGCTGGGGCCCAGTCCAGACAGGCGGCTCCAAGGTTGATTGGGTGCACCCTGCCGTGGAGCCTGAGGTGGGTGCCCACCCAGCACAGACCTGGTGCTTCCATCAGCCTCTCATGGAAACTTCTGGCCACCCTCAGGGGATGTTGCTATTCCTGTTAGAGATGAGGAGAGCTGGCTTGGGGTCTGGGAGTTGCCCAGGAGCCACGCAGTTTGTGAGTGTTGGGCCCAGGCCTGGACCACTCTGAGGCCTGCGTGGCTGCTCTGTTACACCATTCCTGTGCTGTTGACCTCAGCCAGTGGCCGGGAGACATGCAACTTGCTGAGGGTCCTCCCAGGAGAGGGTCTGAGGCATCTGCAAGATAGAGTAGGGGTGGACGCTGGTGCCCTGGGAGGCCAGGCAGCTGGGCATGGTGGACACATGTCCAAAGCCATGGAGTGAGTGACACCAGATTAACCCGCTGAGCTTGCCCACGGGAGCGTCTGCTGGGGAAGCACAGTGTCGGTTACTCCAGCAAGGACAGTTTCACCTTTGCTGATGAGTCACCTTGCGGTTTAAGAGGGTAACTCTTGGGGGCCTTTGGTCAATCGTGTGACCAATTAGTAACTTGCCCAGGTGAGGGGGCTGTGGATCCTCAGGCCCTGCTTCAGTGAGGCCAGGCAGGGCTGTCGCTGCTCCAGGCCTCTCACCATAGCCCCACCAGACCGCAGAGCTGGGACACAAATGCTCCTGCTCCACTGGGGGGCAGAAAGGGAGTGTGGGATGCAGGGAGAGATGGGACACTCACACGGGATGCACCCAGACATAGCACGGAGGCCAGCCCTGAACGGAGCCAGCTCTGCCCCAGGCCTGCTCAGGTGGAGCCCGAGGCAGCCCTGGGTCTCCCTGGTCCCTGCATGCACCACCCAAGGATCTCCGACAGGGTAGGGTCCTTCTTACTTCCAGGACGGAGACAGGCTCCTGGTCCTTCATTCCCAGCCCACCGTGTTCAGGGACTCACGGGGTGAGGGGCGTGCTCAGGGATGGTCAGTGTGTGTTTTCCTAAGCGTCCGCTTGCTCAGGCCAGGTGCTGCTTTCTCCACATGGACTCCCGCCCCAGCACACCATGACTGGGTTTTTTGCCTCTCAGCCTGTTGGAGTGTTTCTCAAAAAGGCTTTGGGAGGTTTTGCAGGAGGAACTGTCTAGAGGCCAATTTAGAGCCAGTTTTCTTTGGGGCCAGCATGTGGCTGCAGCAGATGTCTTTCTCAGCGGTAAAATCCTGGCTACTGCTGTCTGTGGCTGAGTAACAGACTGTCTTTTTTTTTTTAGACGGAGTCTTGCTCTGTCGCCCAGGCTGGAGTGCAGTGGTGCGATCTCGGCTCACTGCAAGCTCTGCCTCCCAGGTTCATGCCATTCTCCTGCCTCAGCCTCCCGAGTAGCTGGGACTACAGGTGCCCACCACCACGCCCGGCTAATTCTTTTTTGTATTTTTAGTAGAGACGGGGTTTCACCATGTTAGCCAGGATGGTCTTGATTTCCTGACCTCATGATCCAACCACCTTGGCCTCCCAAAGTGCTGGGATTACAGGCGTGAGCCACTGCACCCGCCTGAGTAACAGACTATATTAAAGTTTCACAGCCTAAGCAGGGGCCATTCTGTTTGCTTCCAATTCTAGCTGGGACAGAAGTCAGCAGGGACTCCGTGTGGCATTAGCTAGGCAAGCTGGCGGGGCTGGAGGACCTGTGTGAAAGATGGCCTTACCCACAGGGCTGCCCTCAGTGAGCTCAGCAGTGGCTGTGGGCTTGGCTCCTTCCTTCCATGGCTTCCTCAGGCTAGGCTGGTTTTGCACCATACCACAGTCCCAGGGTAGACTCTTTATGGGACCACTGACCTCCTGGGAAGCTGCCAGGCTTCCTTACTGCCCAGAAGTGACACCCTGCCACTTTTGCCACATTCTACTGGTAAAGCAAGATCTGGAGCCTGTCCCAATTCAGGGGGAGGGGCTACACAGGGGCCAGAACACCAAGACACATGGCTCATCGGGGTGGCAGAGGGGCCACCGACCACAGCCTGGGACCCCCCCTACACACACAAAATCTGGAGCCTGGGGAAAACAGTGCTTCTCTCTGAGCTTCCACTCTGTTCAGAAGTGAGTGGAGTCCAGGTGCGGTGGCTGAGGCCTGTAATCCCAGTACTTTGGGAGGCCAAGACAGGAGGGTCTCTTAAGCTCAGGAGTTCAATACCAGCCTGGGCAACATAGTGAGACCCTCATCTCTTAAAAAAGATAGAAAATTAGCTGGGCATGGTGTCCCACAGCTGTGGTCCCAGCTACTCAGGAGGCTGAGATGGGAGGGTCACTTGCTGCAGGAGCTCCGGGCTGCAGTGAGCTGATTGTTAAACACAGGGCCCAGTGTGGAGCCTCACCTGTAATCCCAGCACTTTAGGAGGTGGAGGCGGGAGCATCACTTGAGGCTGGGAGTTGAAGACCAGCCTGGGCAACATAGTGAGACCCTTTCTCTACCAAAAAAAGTTTTTAATTAGCTGGACATGGTGGCAATTGCCTTTAGTTCCCTCTATTCAGGAGGCTGAGGCAGGAAGATCACATGAGCCCCGGAGTTCAAGGCTGCAGTGAGCTAAGATCATGCTACTGCACTCCAGCCTGGGAGACAGTGAGACCCTGTCTCAAAAAAAAAAAAAAAAAAAAAAGAGTGGATTAGGCCCCTAATGGTCTCCAGACTCCAAGGACTTTGTATTGCTGGCCTCTGGACGGCCTCAGTTCTGCCCAGCATCCACAGCTGGTGGCTGGGACAGGTGTCAGTTGGTGTTCTCTCAGCAGCCTCCCTAATGTCCATCTTTAAGTGGTTTCTTGGGTCCACCTGGCCTCTGCGTCTCTGGGGAGTGAGTGTTGTGGGAGAGAGAGAAGGCAGCTGCCCTTCCACCACCCCATGTGACTCATCAGTGGACCTCTGGCCAGCTGCACCCCACCCACACCTGCCCCATCACAGCTGCTCTTGGGTGCAGCATCTAAACACCTGCTCTCTCAGAGCTCCCCCTCCTGGGGACCTGTACAGCCCTGGGCGTCCCCCACCCCAGGCCGTGCCTGCATAGTTAGAACAACCCAAAAACCACCCAAGGACTGAAGTCTCCAGATCTGCTGTCCCAGGGACACAAGAACTGCCCAGGGTGGGCCCCGGGTACCGGGGAATGGAATAAGCCTGGCAGTCCTGGGCACACCACATGTGACCTGGCAGGAGCCCAGTGGCACTCAGCCCTAGCCTGACCCAGGCTGCAGTCGCCAGATGGGAAGGTCACTGAGGCAAGCCCAGGTGCTCCCATCTTCTCCCCATAGGATGGAGGCCTGATGGAACAGAGCAAGTGTATTAGTCCGTTTTGACACTGCTACCTGAGACGTGGTAATTGATAAACAAAAAAGGTTTAATTGACTCAGTGTTCCACGTGGCTGGGAGGCCTCAGGAAATGTATAGTCACAGCGGAAGGCAAAGGGGAAGCAGGCACCTTCTTCACAAGGTGGCAGGACAGCGAGAGAGGCGGTGGTAGCGGGGAAGGGTGGAATTGTCAAACACATTTTATTGTTTGCTTATTTTTTATTTGAAATAGAGTCTTTCTCTGTCGCCCAGGCTGGAGTGCAGTGGCACGATCTTGGCTCACTGCAAGCTCCACCTCCTGGGTTCACTCCATTCTCCTGCTTCAGCCTCTGGAGTAGCTGAGACTACAGGCACCCACCACCACGCCTGGCTAATTTTTTATATTTTTAGTAGAGATAGGGTTTCACCGTTTTAGCCAGAATGGTCTCGATCTCCTGACCTCGTAATCCGCCCGCCTCGGCCTCCCAAAGTGCTGGGATTACAGGTGTGAGCCACCGCGCCTGGCCCACTGCCAAACACTTTTACAGCATCGGATCTTGTGATAACTCACTATCATGAGAACAGCATGGCAGAACACCCCACCCCACCCCATGATCCAGTCACCTCCCATGAGGTCCCTTCCTCAACACGTGGGGATTACAATTTGAGATGAAATTTGGGTGGGGACACAGCCTAACCCTGTCAGCAGGCTTCTCACTCACAGTAACAGTGCTCCCCAGGGACACGGGACAATGTCTGGAGACACTTGCTGTCACAGCTTAGAGGAGGGTGCTACAGGTACCAAGTGGGTGGTGGCCAGAGATACTGCTTAACATCCTACATGCACAGGACAGCCTCCATCCCAAAGAATGATCCAATCCCAAACATCAACAGAGTCGAATGGAGACACCCCAGCACAGAGGAAGCCCACGCCTGGGTGTCCAGAGTCTGGTCCAGCTGGGAGGAGAAGGGCTGTGCTCATCCTGCCCAGAGGGATGTGGTAGCTGAGGTCCCACAGAGCAGTGACCTCACCTGGTAGGGTGCAGGTAGGGCCCAGGTCCACATCCCTGCCTCGGCTGCTCTCCTCCCTGGTGCCCTCCCTGACCCGGCCCTGCCTTCATCCACTGTGCCCTCCACCCACAATGCCATGGCCTGCATTTAGGATCCTCCCGAGGTGGGAGGATCACTTGAGTTCAGGAGTTCGAGACCAGCCTGGGCAACATAGCAGGACCCCCCCCCCAACTCTTAAAATAATAGAAAATTAGGCTGGGCGCAGTGGCTCACGCCTATAATCCCAGCATTTTGGGAGGCCAAGGCGGGTGGATCATGAGGTCAGGAAATCGAGACCATCCTGGCGAACACGGTGAAACCCTGTCTCTACTAAGAAAATACAAAAAAAATTAGCCGGGCATGGTGGCGGGCGCCTATAGTCCGAGCTACTGGGGAGGCTGAGGCAGGAGAATGGCATGAACCTAGGAGGTGGAGCTTGCAGTGAGCTGAGATTGCACCACTGCACTCCAGCCTGGGCGACAGAACGAGACTCCATCTCAAAAAAAAAAAAACAACGTAACAAAAAAACAGAAAATTAGCCGGGCATGGTGGCTCACGAGGTGGGCTGTTGAGCCCCTACCCACCCTGTGGAGCCAAGCTCAGCAGTGTCTCATCCAGGAAGACCTCCCAGACTACCTCCTTGGTGTTCCCATAGGCCCTTGCCCCAGCTCACACCTCTCACGCCCTGGCAACTAAGGGTGGGGGGCACAGCAGACCCATCCCTGGAGAGACACAGGACTGTTTTTCTCACCAAACTGGCCTGATGACAGACAGGCAAATGGACAAGAACGTGCAGGCCTTGGCTTTTATTGAGATCAGACCTCTGGGCTCCCCGGCCTCTCAGGTAGGAGGCAGGGGGGCCTGATGATCCACTCAGCCCAGCCTCCCAGGTACAAGTGGCTGACTGGAGTCTGAGCGGGCTGCAAGGGCATGGCTATGCTTGTATTGCTTCTGCCCCTCCCTCGGGACCTCCTCCTCCTCCCACTCCCCATCACATTCTCCTGAGGCCCAGGCCTGGGCGCTGGGCCGCTACCTGGGCCACCCCATGTGGCAGGGCCACTGCCGGGAGCTGAGCCCCTCCTGCTCGGGCTGCCTCCTCGGCCATCCTTCCCCTCCTGTCCCCAATCCTGGCACCTGGGATCCCTATAGCCTCTCCAGGGCCCCAGAGCGGGTTCTCTTGCACAAGGGACACATGGCCTCTTCCCAGGCCCCCCAGGACCTCTTGGGCCTGAGTCCCAAGCCCTCAGAAGGACCAGGCTGGGGGAGGGCACCCTTGTCTGGGTCCATACTGGAACTGGAAGCTGAGGAAAGAGGAGAGAGGAGTCACTCGAGGAAGCCAAGGGGAGGCTAGTGGGGAGGCTGGCAGCCCACCCTGGGGTTCCCAGCATCCGATATTCTTGAAAACAGAAGGGAAGGGGGCAATGCTTCTTCCCTGACAGAATCCCCAGGAAAGGGAGGAGGTTGAGGGAAAAGAATGGTTCAAGCTGGAAGGACCATCTAACCTGAATCCTCATTTTACAAGTGGGGAAACTGAGGTCCAGCAAAGGAGACAGCTTCCAAGGCCCCTCACCGAGTGTGGAGCTGGGGCAGTCACCCAGACCTCCCTCCCAGAGCCTCCCTTTTTCTCGCACCTCTTTGTCCCTGGTGGATTCTCCAGGCCCCACCCAGCTGTGCGTGACACAGGGATAGGGACAGATTCATCAAGATCTTGGCCTCCTGGGGCATGGTGCCACTGTGGAGGCTTGGGAGTGGAGAAGGGCCCGTCTGAGGCCCTAGCCCAACCATCCGCTAGGGTCTTCCCCCCTTGCCCAGTCCTGCCTTGACAGAGCTCACCACTGCTTCCCAAGCTGTCCCTGGGCAATCGGGCTTCCAGAAGGGCTGAGCAGAGGCTATTACCTGGGCCCAGAGTCCCCTGTGGCAGGTCCAGGGCCCAGGCTGTGCCCTCAGGCTGTGGCAGGCAGCCCCCAGCCATGAGCCGGCTCAGCCAGTGGCTCTCACACTGGCCAGCGGGTGGTGGGTGGCTCTCCAGGTAGAGGCCCAGGCCCCGTAGGTGGCGCAGCCGGAAGTTCTTGGGCTTGCTTCCCTGGGCACTGGGGCACTGCGGCTGTGGGGACCCCAGGCCCCCCTCGTAGATGCTGGGGTGTATGTCGGGGTGGCCGGGACGTCCTTGGGCCTGGCTCACTGCATCTGCAGAGGAGACAGCAGGAGGGTGGTGGCCAGCCCCCCACAGCAGCCATGAGGGGAGAGTACGGTCACATGCCTCTGAGACCAGCTCACATGATGGGCTGCACCCCCAGCCAGCCTGGCCTCAGTTTACCTGTGTGTCAAATAGGCCCAGTCCACTGCCTCCCCCTGCCCATGCCCAAGACGTGATTCCTCTTCCCACTACCAACCAACAGGGAGGCCTGGGAAGCCTAGGGCCTTGGTACTAAGAGTGCTTTAAGGACCTCAAGTCCTTTCTACTACCCTGTTCTGCCCACTACCCTAGAAAGAGTATTCTGGTCCCTGCAGAGAAATTGCACAGTGGGTTTGAGAGAAAGTGACCAGCCCAGGGATTCATGGCCTGGCCCAGTGGCCATTCCCCTCTCCCAAGCGTACATGTCCCTGAGGCCACCCCACGGCTTTGGGCCCAGGTGGGGACAGGAGTCCATCTCTCTTCCTGCCACTCCTCCCTGCAGCCCGGCACCTTCTCTTATGCGCAGCTCAGAAAATGCACAGACCAAGGCTTCCATGGAGGGCCAGTGTGGTGGGGAGGAGCGACCGGGACTTGGGTGCAGCAGGGCCCTGCTCTCCCCCACCTAGGGGGTACATTGGCAGGTCTCCCCTGGCGACTGGTTCTTATGACATCACAGGGAAGACTCCTACCCTTCCTGGACCCCTAGTTTGGGAGAAGACAGTGCTGAACCAGGAAGTTGCAGTGAACCGAGATCGTGCCATTGCACTCCAGCCTGGGCAACAGAGCTGGACTCCGTCAGAAAGAAAGAAAAGAGAGAAATAAAGAGAGAAAGGAAAGAGAGAAAGAGGGGAAGGAAGGAAGGGAGAGAGGGAGAGAGGGAGGGAGGGAGGGAGGGAGGGAGGGAAGGTTGTTCTGGAGGGAAGGTTGTTCTGGGTGACTGAGCAAGTAACTTAACTTTTCTAACTGTTCATTTTCCAGTTAATCAGTTACCATGTATTGTGTGGACCACATCAAGTGTAAGGATGCGGAGGAACTGGAACTCCCATATACTGCTGGTGGGAGTGTAAAATGGCGCAACAACTCTGGAGGACAGTTTGGTAGTTTCTTAAAAAGTTAAACATTCAGGCTGGGCGCGGTGGCTCACGCCTGTAATCCCAGCACTTTGGGAGGCCGAGGTGGGCGGCTCACAAGGTCAGGAGATCACAACCATCTTGGCTAACACGGTGAAACCCCATCTCTACTAAAAGTACAAAAAATTAGCCAGGCGTGGCGGCGGGCGGCTATAGTCCCGGCTACCCGGGAGGCTGAGGCAGGAGAATGGCGTGAACCCTGGAGGTGGAGCTTGCAGTGAGCCAAGATCTCGCCAGTGCACTCCAGCCTGGGCGACAGAGCAAGACTCCGTCTCAAACGAACAAACAAAACATTCATTTTCCCGGACCTGGCTGAGCAGGAGGCGCCATCATGGGAGTTGACATCCGCCGCAACAAGGACCTAAAGGTTTGGCGCAAGGAGCCCAGGAGCCAGGATATCTACCTGAGGCTGTTGGTCAAGCTGTGCAGGTTACTGGCCAGACGAACTACCTCCACATTCAACCAGGTTGGGCTGAAGAGGTTGTTTATGAGTCGCACCAGTCGGCCACCTCTGTCCCTTTCCCGGATGATCCGGAAGATGAAGCTTCCTGGATGGGAAACAAAGCGGCCGTGGTTGTGGGGACGCTAACGGATGACGCGCGGGTTCCGGAGGTGCCCAAACTGAGGGTGTGTGCGCTGCCCGTGACCAGCCGGCCCGCAGCGG
This sequence comes from Rhinopithecus bieti, assembly GCF_001698545.2. Lineage (NCBI taxonomy): Eukaryota > Metazoa > Chordata > Mammalia > Primates > Cercopithecidae > Rhinopithecus > Rhinopithecus bieti. Next base: position 5,494,305 of record NW_016808231.1, on the reverse strand, counting down.
CATCCTCAGGGTGGGGGGCAAGATCCTGACTTTCGACCAGCTGGGCCTGGACTTCCCCAAGGGCGGCCGCACCGTCCTGCTCTCCGGTCCTCGCCAAACCCTATTTCCGCTCTAGGGAGCAGAAGTTCGAGCGCCCCAGAGGCCGACGGACCAACAAGAGGCTACAAAAATGAACCCTCTTATTAAAAAGATTTTGGATGCTGACAAAAAAAAAAAAAAAAAGTTAAACATTCGGTTTTCTCTAGTCACAGACAACCTGATTGATTTTTTTTTTTTTTTTTTTGCAGTGGCGCGATCTCGGTTCACTGCAACCTCAGCCTCCCAAGTTTAAGTGCTTCTTCTGCCTCAGCCTCCCGAGTAGGTGGTATTACAGGCACCCACTATCACGCCCAGCTAATCTTTGCATTTTTAGTAGAGACGGGCTTTCGCCATGTTGGCCAGGCTGGTCTCAAATTCCTGACCTCAGGTGATCCGCCCACCTCGGCCTACCAAAGTGCTGGGATTACAGGCATGACCCACCGCGCCCAGCAACCTGATCTTGTATATAGGAAATATTAAATAATTCACACTTGAAAAATAAATCCTAAACCTAGTAGAGCTTTTCAGAGCTAATGAAGTTCAGAAAATCTCAAGTCATAAAATCACCACACAAAATTAATTGTATTTCTAGATACTAGTAAAGAATAAAAAGAATAAAATAGGAATACATTTAACCAAGGAGGTATAAGATAACTCTGAATACTATAAAACATTGCTGAGAGAATCTAAAGACTTAAATAAATTAGAAAACATTCCATGTTCATGGACTTAAGACTTAATATTGTTAAGATAGCAACACTCCCCAAAGTGCTCAGTACAATTCTTATCAAAATCAAAATGGCCTTCATGTAGTGTATTAGGTTTCTCCAGAGAAATATAATCAGCAGGATGTATACAGATATTTATAGATAAAATATTTATTAGGGGATAAATAAATCTCTTTATATAGGGTAATTTTTTTTGAGACAGGGCCTTGCTGCATTGCCCAGGTGAAGTACAGTGATACGATCATCGCTCACTGCAGCCTCAACTTACCAGGCTCAGGCAATCCTCCCACCTTAGCCTCCCAAGTAGCTGGGACTATAGGTGTGCGCCACCAGGCCTGGCTAATTTTTAATTTTATTTTTATTTTTTAATTTTTAATTTTTTACTTTTAGTGATGGAGATCTCACCATGTTGCCCAGAGCCGGTCTTGAACTCCTGGGCTCAAGTGATCCTCCTGCCTCCATCTCCCAAAGTGCTGGGATGGTAGGCGTGAGCCACCGTGCCCGGCCAAGAGAAGATTCATTAGGGATATTGGCTTATGTGATTATCGGGGACAAAAACTCCCACAATATGCTGCCTGCAAGCTGGAGAACCAGGAAAACTGGTGTTGTAATTAAGTCTGAGTTCAAAAGCATGAGAATCTGTGCAGGGCTGGGGGTGAGGGCTGGTGTAAGTCCTGGTGTCCAAAAGTCCAAGAACCAGGAGCTCCAATGTCCAAGGGCAGGAGAAGAAGGATGTCCCAGTCCATGAAGACAGCGTGAATTCACCCCTCTGCATTTTTGTCGTAATTGGGTGCCCAGAAGATTGGATGATGCCCACCACATTGGTGAGGGCAATCTTCTTTACTCAATCTACCAATTCAAACGCTAATCTCTTCTGGAAACGCTTACACAGGCACACCCAAAAATAAGGTTTTACCAGCTATCAGGCATCCCAGTCAAGTTGATACACAAAATTAATCATCACAAGCAGAAAGGGAAAAGCTAATCCTAAAATTCATGTGAAATTACAAGGGAGCCCAAATAACCACAACAATCTTGGAAAAGCAGATCTTCAGAAACTAGAAACACGGCTGGGCATGGTGGCTCCTGCCTGTAATTCCAGCACTTTGGGACGCTGAGGTGGTCAGATCACCTGAGCTCAAGAGTTTATGACCAGCCTGGCCAACATAGTGAAACCCCGTCTCTACTAAAAATACAAAAAATTAGCTGGGCGTGGTGGCAGGCACCTGTAATCCCAGCTACTTGGAAGGCTGAGGCAGAATCGATTGAACCCAGGAGGCAGAGGTTGCAATGAGTCGAGATTGTGCCACTGCACTCCAGCCTGGGTGACAGAGCAAGACTCCAAAATAAAAAAAATAAATAAAAATAAATCAAAAATACACTTTCTGATTTCAACACTTACTACAAAACACAGTAATCAAAACAGTGTGCAACAAGCATAAGAATAAACATCTAGACCAATGAAATACAATAGAAAACCCAGAAACAAACCCATTCATCTATGGTCAATTGATTTTGACAAAGTTACCAAGACCATTCAATGTAGGAAACAATAGTCTCTGCAACAAATGTTGCTGGAGAAATGAACAGCCACATGCAAAAAAATAAGATTGAATTCCTATCTCACATCAAATTTAAAAATTAACTGAGAATTGACCCAAAACCTAAATGTAAGAGGTAAAACTATAAAACCTTCAGAAGAAAACACCGGGATTTGGCAATTGATTTTTGGATATGACACCAAAAGAAAAAATAGATAAGTTGTACCTCATTAAGATTAAAAACTTTCATGCTGCAAACCTCTATCAAGAAGAAAACAGAAGCTGGGCACAGTGGCTCACACCTGTAATCCCAGCCCTATAGGAGACTGAGGCAGGCAGATCTCTTGAGCCCAGGAGCTCGAAACCAGCCTGGGCAACATAGCAAAACCCTGTCTCTACAGAAAATACAAAAACAAGCTGGGAATGTTGGCATGTGCTTGTAGTCCTACCTACTTGGAAGGCTGAGGCAGGAGGATTGTTTGAACCCAGGAGTGGGTTACAGTGAGCTGTGATCGCGCCACTGCATTCCAGCCTGGGCAAGACAGCGAGACCCTGTCTTAAAACAACAACAACAACAACAACAACAATAACAAGTGAAAAAAGCCCAGGCGCGGTGGCTCACACCTGTAATCCCAGCACTTTGGGAGGCCAAGGCAGGCGGATCACGAGGTCAGGAGATCGAGACCATCCTGGCTAACATGGTGAAACCCCATCTCTACTAAAATACAAAAATTAGCCAGGCGTGGTGGCGGAGGCCTGTAGTCCCAGCTACTCAGGAGGCTGAGGCAGGAGAATGGTGTGAACCCTGGAGGCAGAGCTTGCAGTGAGCTGAGATCTCGCCACTACACTCCAGCCTGGCTGACAGAGCGAGACTCCATCTCAAAACAATAAATAAATAAATGCAAATAAACAAGTGAAAAGACAACCTATGAAATGTAAGAAAATATTGGCAAATCATGTATCTGATAAGGGTCTCATATGCAGAATATATAAATAACTCTTACAATTCAAAAACAAAAGGATGTACAACCCAATTTTGAAATGGGCAAAGAACATGGCTGCACCTTTTTCCAAAGGAAATATACAAACGGTCACCAAACATGTAAAAAGATGTTCAACATCTTTAATCATCAGGGAAATGCAGGCTGCGTGCGGTGACTCACGCCAACATGGCAAAACTCCATCTCTACTAAAATTACAAAAATTAGCTGAGCATGGTGGTACACATCTGTAATCCCAGCTACTCCGGAGGCTAAGGCAGGAAAATCACTTGAACCCGGGAGGCGGAGGTTGCAGTGAGCTGAGAATGTGCCACTACACTCCAGCCTGGGCAACAAGAGCAAGACTCCATCTCAAATAATAATAATAATAAATAAAAATAAAAAAGTTCAAGTTGATCAGCATCCTTTCAAACTCTTGTCAAGAGTTTTTTGTTGTTTTAGCCATTTTATCGAGATTTAATTTTAGGTTTTTTTTTTTTTGTGAGACAGAGTCTCGCTCTGTGGCCCAGGCTGGAGTGCAGTGGCGCGGTCTCAGCTCACTGCAAGCTCCGCCTCCCGGGTTCACGCCATTCTCCTGCCTCAGCCTCCGGAGCAGGTGGGACTATAGGCGCCTGACACCACGCCCGGCTAGTTTTTTGTATTTTTTAGTAGAGACGGGGTTTCACCGTGGTCTCCATCTCCTGACCTCCTGATCTGCCTGCCTCGGCGTCCCAAAGTGCTGGGATTACAGGCGTGAGCCACCACGCCCTGCCAAGTTTTAGGTTTTTAACGTGTTACCTGATATGGCACGTTTTAGCCAATTTAATAACTTCATAGTGATATCTCATTGTGGTTTAATACGCACTTCTCTAATAATAACCTTGATCATCTCTTCATTTGCATATTGGCCATCCATATACCTTCTTTTGTGAAGTTTTTTTTTTTTTTGTAGACCAAGTTTTTGCTCTTGTTGACCAGGCTGGAGCGCAATGGCGCAATCTCGGCTCACTGCAACCTCCACTCCCGGTTTCAAGCAATACTCCTGCCTCAGCCTTTCGAGTAGCTGAGATTACAGGCGACTGCCACCACGTCTGGCTAATTTTTGTATATTTAGTAGCGATGGGGTTTCACCATGTGGGCCAGGCTGGTCTTGAACTTCTGACCTCAGGTGATCCACCCGCCTCAGCCTCCCAAAGTGCTGGGATTACAGGCGTGAGCCACCGCGCCCGGCCTTGTGAAGCATCTTTTTAAATGTTTTCTCCATTCTCTAGACTGTTTCTCATTGAGTGTTGAGAGTTCTTTATACATTTTGGATACATGTTTCTTTATCAGATTTGTGTTTTGTGAATATTTTCTTCTAGATTGTGGCTTACCTTTTGTTTTTCTTAATAACACGTGAAGTAACATTTATGGGAGGCCATTGTTTTGGAGCAAGCTCCTGCACAAGGTACCAACGGACCAGACCAAACCAAAATGGAATCGCTAGTGCAAGGTGCCACGTAATCAAAGCGAACTTAAGAGACAGGCCAGTGTGCTAAAACACAAAAGATTCACGGCAGCCAACAGAAGGGGCCCTGTCCACCTAGGCTGGCATAAGGAAGCCCCCTCTGCTTTAACCCACACAAAGAAATGCATCTGAAATAACCTGATGCCAACCAATCGCTTTGTGCACTAAGCTGTTTCCCTGTTCCTGCTCAAGCTACCTTACAAAACCCGGCTGCTGTGCCACGCCGGTCGGGGTATCTCCCCAGTTCACACGTGGGGTCCGCCCCTTCCGGCCGCCTGCTCGCGCCCTCCTCCAGAGGCCGGGGCTTGCCTGACCCGCGGGCGCGCGCGGCTGGGGGCAGCTTTCCGGCATGTTGCGAAGCCCCGGCCGTCTGCGCGTGCGCGAGACCCGGGCCTGGCCTGCCTCTGGGCGCCCGTAGTGATCCCGTCTTCCGCTCCGCAACAGGATTCCGACGGGTAGCGTGCTGTGCCTCGGACCCGGGAAGGCTGGCTTCCTGAGTATAGTGCATTCTTTTTTTTTTTTTTTTTTTTTTGAGACAGAGTCTCGTTCTGTCGGCAGGCCGCAGTGCAGTGGCAACCTGCGCCTCCCGGGTTCAAGTAATTCTTCTGCCTCAGCCTCCCTAGTAGCTGGGATTACAGGTGTGCGCCACACGCTTGGCTAATTTTTGTATTTTTGGGTAGAGACGGGGTTTCGCCATGTTGGCCAGGCTGGTCTCTTAACTCCTGACCTGAAGTGATCAGCCTGCCTCGGCATCCCAAAGTGCTGGGATTATGGGCGTGAGCCATCGCGCCCGGCCGAGTATCGTGCATTCTTTATAGAAATGAGGGGGAAATAAGCATTATGGAAAGCGCCTAGCGGAATGTCAAGCACATAGTAGGTACTCAGAGTCTGTCAGCCAGCGCGAAACGTCCGCAAAGCGTGTAAACACAGGCCCAGAAGCCGGGGAGCTTGCAGCCCCCATAGACGCTGGGATCACCACGCCCTCTGCCCTCGGCGTCTCAGGGGCGCCCTCTGCCGGCCCACTCTCCCTGTGCACGTGCACGAACCGCGGCGCCTTCGCTTCCCTTCTTATTTGTCCCTGACCGTGCGCCGTCCAAGGGTCCATTGGTTGCCATAGAGACCGGCGAGCGCTGTTCCTGTGAGCGCTGAGGTGCGAGCAGCTGCGACCCTGGGCTCCTGGGGACCTGAGCGTCATGTCTTTCCGCGACCTCCGCAGTAAGGAAGCCCTGCGCCCCTGTGACCTGCGGGTCTTCCAGAGATTCAGGGCTCCCGCCCGCTAGGTCCCCTATGTAGGCGACCGCTGAGGCTTGCGCCGCCAGAGCCTCCTTTCGGGCCTCTGCGCCTCAGGGAACGCCTCTGACCCGCGGCTACAACCCCGCCGAGTGCCCCAGGCCCTTCTTAGGTCATTTCTAGCGAGGATGGAAAGTCCTTTGTCTGCCACTGGCCGCGTTTGGCTCAAAGCGCTGGAAATGTGGCTAGTGCAGATGAATAACTGAATTTTTAAGTGTAACTCATTTCTATTTGTGTAGCTGCATGCCGCTGTTAGCTACCGTATTGGAAAATGCATAGATAATTTAGAGACTATTTTTTGAGTTGGATTAGCTTAGCGCTTAGAAAACCGAACAGCAGGCCAAGCTTGGTGGCTCACGCCTGTAATCCCAGCACTTTGGGAGGCCGAGGCGGGCGAATCACCTGAGGTCGGGAGTTCGAGACCAGCCTGACCAACATGAAGAAACCCCATCTCTACTAAAATTACAAAATTAGCCGGGGGTGGTGGCAGTGGTGGCGGGCGCCTGTAATCCCAGCTACTCGGGAGGCTGAAGCAGGAGAATCGCTTGAACCCGGGAGGCGGAGGTTGCGGTGAGCCGAGGTCGGGGCATTGCCCTCCAGCCTGGGGGACAAAAGCGAAACTCCATCTCAAAACAAACAAACAAAAACAAAAAACCCCAAACCAAAACAAAGGAAAAAAACAGCGGCGAAACCGAGGAGAGGGGCTGCCAGGGCCTACTCTGTGTTATGGCCATCATTTCATTTTAATCATCTGAACAACTGTGCCGCCTGCATCTGGAAGTGAGGAAACGGGCACAGAGAGGTCAGGTAATTTGGGCAGGTGACACAGGCGATAAGAGGTGGCACTGGGGATTGAATTCAGGTTGCCTGAACTCCAGACCTTCTGAACTCCGTCTGCATCCTTTCTGCAGGGCTGATGAGAAGGGAGCTCGAATTCGTTTGCTAAGAGGGTGGGGAAGTGGGAAGAATGAGGCTAAGAGTGTTGGTTACGACCGGGCACAGTGGCTCACGCCTGTAATCCCAGCGCTTTGGAAGACTGAGGCAGGCGGATCACTGAAGGTCAGGAGTTCAAGACTAGCCGGGCCAACACGGTGAAACCCCGCCTCTGCTAAAAATTCAAAAAATTAGGGCATGGTGGTGTGCACTTGTGGTCCCAGCTACTTGGGAAGCTGAGACAGGAGAATTGCTTGATTACTGGAGGCAGAAGTTGCAGTGAGCCGAGATCATACCACTGCTCTCCATCCTGGGCGACAGAGTGGGACTGTCTTAAAAAAAAAAAAAGGAATAGTAGATGATTGCCAATTTGGTGTGATCTTAGGGGTCTCTTAAAGAGCCAATTTTCTCACCAAATTGCTGGTGCCTGAAATTTTAGCATTAGAGATTACGCCTTGGGTTATGAATTGCTCTTTTCTACAATGTAAAAATAGGAAAAGGCATTACCTTTTATCCATACAGCCACTGAGCACCAGAGTGTGAATCCTGTCCTCTGGGGTTTGAAGGTTTTTGGTGGCCACACATCATATAGGATGAGTGTCTCCTCCCACATAGTTTTTAGAGAGGCCAGCACCCTGCCAGGGGATGTAGAATGGGGTTTTGTTGGGAGGAGCATACATGGAGATTTCGGAATATTTTGACCTTAAATTAATGCTCTGCAGTTGTGCGTTGTATGGTAAGGATCTTACTCAAATTAGTCTCTATTTTGACAATAACACTGCAGCATTAACAGAACTTGAGTAGTACCTAGTGGTCAGAAGAATTTAGGCAGTGCCTTACTGTGTGAAGGAAAGGCTGCTCTGTCGCCCAGGCTGGAGTGCAATGGTGTGATCTTGGCTCACTGCAACTTCTGCCTCCCAGGTTCAAGCGATTCTCCTGTCCCAGCCTCTCCAATATCTGGAATTATAGGTGCCCACCACCACGCCCACCTAACTTTTGTATTTTTATTTTTATTTATTTATTTATTTTTGAGATGGAGTCTTGCTCTGTCGCCCAGGCTGGAGTGCAGTGACACAATCTTGGCTCACTGCAAGCTCCGCCTCCCGGGTTCACGCCATTCTCCTGCCTCAGCCTCCCGAGTAGCTGGGACTACAGGTGCCTGCCACCACACCTGACTAATTTTTTTGTGTTTTTAGTAGAGATGGGGTTTCACCGTGGTAGCCAGGATGGTCTCGATCTCCTGACCTCATGATCCGCCCGCCTCGGCCTCCCAAAGTACTGAGATTACAGATGTGAGCCACTGTGCCCAGCAACTTTTGTATTTTTAGTAGAGGTGGGGTTTCACCATTTTAGCCAGGCTGGTCTTGAACTCCTGACCTCAGGTGATCTACCCTTCTCAGCTCCCAAAGTGCTGAGATTATAGGCATGAACCACCCGCGCCTGGCCTTTTTTTGTTTTTGTTTCTGAGACAGGGTCTCACTCTGTCACTCAGGCTGGAGTGCAGTCACATGATCTCAGCTTACTGCAACCTCCTGGTTAATAGCTGGGACCACAGGCATGCACCACCACACCCAGCTATTTTTTTTTTTTTAATCTCCGTATTCACATTTCCCAGAAAACAGTTACAGAGTCTTTGTGACTTTGCTGTTTCCTATGCTCACACTTTTTCTTCCATTGTCTTGCGAAGTCTGACCTGTCTTCTAGTACCTGGGTAGGTTAATTGTGAACATTGATGGAACATTTTGAACATGGATCTTCAAGAAGAGTGCAGACAGACCTTAAATAACCAGGAAGCACACTGAATGTAAATCTTGGTACATCATGGGAGCTCAACAATGTTTGTGGTGTTCATTTCCAAGTCCTGCTCTCTTGAAAGCTCTAATGCTTTTCCTGAGGTGACCCCAACCTATGGATCAACAAGTATTAGTATTACTATTTCTTTTTTTTTTTTTTTTTTGAGACGGAGTCTCGCTCTGTCACCCAGGCTGGAGTGCAGTGGCCAGATCTCAGCTCACTGCAAGCTCCGCCTCCCGGGTTCACACCATTCTCCTGCCTCAGCCTCCCGAGTAGCTGGGACTACAGGCGCCAGCCACCTCGCCCGGCTAGTTTTTTGTATTTTTTAGTAGAGACGGGGTTTCACCGTGTTAGCCAGGATGGTCTCGATCTCCTGACCTCGTGATCCGCCCGTCTCGGCCTCCCAAAGTGCTGGGATTACAGGCTTGAGCCACCGCGCCCAGCCAGTATTACTATTTCTTAATGTGTTTTGTAATAAATCTAAACATGGTTATGTAGTTCAACCACTGTATTTAAGATTTCCCTAAATACATGGCAACTGATCTTTAAAACTTGTGTTATTTGGGTCCTATATGCTCACTAAAATTTAGAAAAAAAGACAACTCAGAAACACGAATGTCATGCTACCGATTCCCCTCAGAAATAACCACTGTTAACATTTTAAATTTTTAATCAGCTGAGTTTGAGTCAAACCACTGTTGACATTTAAAAATATTTTTTCTGCATGACATTTTATAAGGACAGGTGTTTCTTACTTTTAGCAGTAAAAAGAAATGAGATATTAAAGAGAGAAATGAAATTCACAGCTAATCCCTCAATTCTATTTTCATGTATAGCCATCCACTTCTCCCATTGAACTTACATGCTTTTTAGGTAGCATTTTTGTTATTTTAAATTTTATCTCTTTTTTACGTTCCCTTGTAGAAAGTTGACAGATAATCCCTAAAGCTGTCAGTAGGCTGGAAATAAGAAGGAAAAGTAAAGACAGTATCTAAGTTAACAAGTAGTTGCTATGTGACAGGGAACTGAATGAATTGTATTTTTCCTTGGACAGATTTCACAGAGATGATGAGAGCCCTGGGATACCCTCGACATATTTCTATGGAAAATTTCTGTACACCCAATTTTGGACTTGTATCTGAAGTACTTCTCTGGCTTGTGAAAAGGTTAGAACTGCACTTTATGGACGTCTAAGAGTGAATATTGGATTTTATTTGTTAGTCACCTAGAAAACAGGACATAGTTGTGATGCTGCAAAAGGACGAGTTGTTTGAGTTCGACAGACGCAATTGTAATCTGTTAAAACGTAGCTGTGGGCCGGGCGCGGTGGCTCAAGCCTGTAATCCCAGCACTTTGGGAGGCCGAGACGGGCGGATCACGAGGTCAGGAGATCGAGACCATCCTGGCTAACACAGTGAAACCCCGTCTCTACTAAAAAAAATACAAAACTAGCCGGGCGAGGTGGCGGGCGCCTGTAGTCCCATCTCCTCCGGAGGCTGAGGCAGGAGAATGGCGTAAACCCGGGAGGCGGAGCTTGCAGTGAGCTGAGATCGGGCCACTGCACTCCAGCCCAGGCGACAGAGCGAGACTCCGCCTCAAAAAAAAAAAAAAAAACTTAGCTGTGGCTGGGCACAGTGGCTCGTTCCTATAATCCCAGCACTTTATAATCTCAGGAATTCGCGACCATCCTGGTCAACATAGCACGACCCTGTCTCCACACACAAAACAACAATTAGCTGAGCGTGGGTGGTGCACACTCATAGTTCCAGCTACTCAGGAGGCTGAGGCAGGAGGATCACCTGATCCCAGGAGTTTGAGGCTGCAGTGCCACTGGTCATGCTACTGCACACCAGCCCGGGCAGATTGAGACTGTGTTTCAAAAAAAAAAAAATCAGTGGAGTTTAAAAAATGCTGTGGGAGAGGGAAATATACCAGGAAGTGGTGAAAGGAGACTGACTATTCCTCGGTAGGGTGCTGGGCCAGGCTGCTCTTCAGCCCCTCACTGCAGAGTGACAGGGGCCTTTTTGCACATTCTAATCAATACGCTGGATTAGAAATAATGTAGGTTTCTTTTCTGTGAAAATTGAATATGATATATGATTCAGGGTTGGCAGCTTTTTCTGTTAAGGACCAGATAATAAACATTTTACCTTTTGCTAAACATAAAATTCAGAGACTGCATACGATCTCTATTGTGTCTCTTCTTTTTCTTAAAATGTGAAAAGAGTTCTTAGCTTGGAGGCTGTACAGGTTGGAGGCTGCAGTCTGCTGACCCCTGGTATCAATACCTTGAAGAAAATAACTTTGTCAACTCTGCTGCCGCTTAGAGCTGACTAATCAGCCCTAGCACTGATCTCTGAGTCAAGGGCTGTCAGCCGGGGTAGCAGTTCTGATTAATTTCATGACATTTCGAGGTCTGAGAGAGATTTAATTTTATAAGCTGAGACCCACGTTTAGTTTTTGAAATCTTTTGTTCTTAGGTGGGGATTTACTCCCTTGGTATTTTGGTTTTACTTTTGAAGTTTGCGTTGATCTTACTGTCACACTTGGGGACTTGGAGAGCTTTGTTCCAGACCTGCTGTCCTCTCAGTTGCCTACATTCTCTTAGTGGACTTTCTCTTTGGTTAACCTGTGCTCTCTCCTCTTACCTCTCTGATAGGTATGAGCCCCAGACTGACATCCCGCCTGACGTGGACACTGAACAGGACCGAGTTTTCTTCATTAAGGCAGTTGCCCAGTTCATGGTTAGTGGACACTTATTTTGTGGAGTTGTAAAATTAAGTAAACTAGAAAGGATGGCTCCTCGTTAGGGCTACTTTCAAACTGAGTAATTGAATTTTTCTTTCTCTTTTTTTTGTGAGATGGAGTCTCATTCTCTCGCCTAGGCTGGAGTGCAGTGGCGCAATCTTGGCTCACTGCAACCTCCGCCTCCTGGGGGTTCTCCTGTCTCAGCCTCCTGAGTAGCTAAGATTACGGGCACACACCACCACACCTGGCTAATTTTTGTGTTTTTAATAGAGACTGGGTTTCACCATGTTGGCCAGGCTGGTCTCAAACTCCCATCCTCAAGTGATCCACCCACCTTGGCCTCCCAAAGTGCTGGGATTACAGATGTGAGCCACCACGCACCTGGCCTGAGTTTGCTTTCTAAAACCATTCCATTGCTGGGTTTCTATGGCGCCATTTCACCAGCGAAGTTCTTTTTGTTTGTTTGTCTTTTAATTCCTTATTTGTTAAGAATTTTGTTTATGCCAGGCATGGTGGCTCACGCCTGTAATCCCAGCACTTTGGGAGGCCGAGGCAGGCAGATCACGAGGTCAGGAGATTGAGACCATCCTGGCTAACAGGGTGAAACCCCGTCTCCACTAAAAATACAAAAAATTTGCTGGGTGTGGTGGCGGGTGCCTGTAGTCCCAGCTACTCGGGAGGTTGAGGTAGGAGAATGGTGTGAACCCGGGAGGCGGAGCTTGCTGTGAGCTGAGATCGCACCACGGCACTCCAGCCTGGGCAACAGAGCGAGACTCCATAAAAAAAAAAGGAATTTTGTTTCTTTATTTTTGACTAGGTAACATATTTCATGGCTCACAAATTGAAAGTAGGCTGGGCGTGGTTGTTCATGCCTATAATCCTAGCACTTTGGCAGGCCAAGGTGGGAGGATAGCTTGAGTTCAGGAGTTTGAGAATAGCCTGGGTAATGTAGTAAGATCCTGTCTCTACAAAAAATAAATTTAAAAAAAAATTAGGTGGGCCTGGTGACATGTGCCTGTAGTCTCAGTTACTTGGGAAGCTGAGGTGGGAGGATTGCTGAGCCCGGGAGGTTGAAGCTGCAGTAAGCCATGATCATGTCATTGCACTCCAGCCCAGGTGACTAGAGTGAGATGCCATCTTTAAAAAAATTAATTAATTAATTAAAAACATTATGTGACAAAATGGAGTAAAATGACTTTCTACACTATCTGCCCTGGGCGGAGTTCTATTCCAAATAATCACTATTTTAAATCTCTTCCAGAGTGTGTGTGTGTGTGTGTGTGTGTGTGCACAAATAAAAATTTTTTTTCCTTTATTTTACACAAATGGTACTGTATACTACTTGATGTACTTACCGTACACTACAAGGTGTTTAGCATCTTGTTTTACCTAATGGTATATTTTAGAGAACTTTCCAAATACATATATAATTTCCTCATTCTGTTTACACCTGAGTGGTATTGTTTGCATGGATAGGCCATAATTTATGTAATTTATATAGGTAGGCTTTTAGGTTGTCTCAAGCTTTGCTGTTTGAAACAATGCTATAATAAGTAACCTGTACATCTCATTTTGTTTGTGTTTGAGTGTGTCCCTAGAATAAGTTCTTATATTTGGAATTGCTGGATCAAAAGATACGTGCATTTGTAATTTTGGCGTCTTTTACCAAGTTGCTTTCCATCAAGATTGTCCTGGTTTATATACCCACTCACAATGTTTGAGTCACTTGAATGCTTACTCTTATTAGGTTGTATCCCAGTTGTCAGCAGAGGCATTTTCAACTTACCTACATGGGATTTGGTGTAGACATTACATGGAAAGGGCCCTCAACTTTTTTTTTTTGATCTAAAATAGGCCACCAAGGCACATATAAAACTCAACACTAAGAAGCTTTATCAAGCAGATGGGTATGCAGTAAAAGAACTGTTGAAGATCACATCTGTCCTTTATAATGCTATGAAGACCAAGGGGATGGAGGGCTCTGAAATAGTAGAGGAAGATGTCAACAAATTCAAGTTTGATCTTGGCTCAAAGGTAAGGACAACGAAAGCCTTGTAGTGAGCGACGGAGCATTGATTTCTTGAACTCTGAAATGGAAGGAGGCTTCTACAGCTCCACTGCTTTTCTTCCTCCTCAACTGAGGGCAGTTTGTCAGTTTTGTGTTCATCAGCATTTGGATAAAGGCAAATTCACAATCCAGCAATTCAACTATTTATTAAAAGCTTAGTATTCGTCAGGTAGCATTCAAGCACTGGGGATACAGTTGTGAACAAAAAGGACAGAAATCGTCTGTGTCTGCTCTTTAGTTGGAGGAGTCAGACTGTGAACAATAATGTAAGAGGGGTGGAAGGTCAGATGCAGTGCAGTCTGCAGAGAATAATAAGCTGGGATGGGGATGGACGCTGCCCGAGGTGATCTTAAATAGGGCGATCAGAAAGTCCTCATAGATTGTATGGTGTTTCCAGCAGAGATCTGAGGGAGGGAAAGAGTGAGTTGTGCAGTTGGCGGGTGGTGACAGGGTGTCTCAGGATGAGAATTTGTTTGGTGCTGGGTACAGTGACTCACTTCTGTAAGCTAAGCATTTTGGGAGGCTGAGGTGAGAGGATCCTTTGAGGCCAAGAGTTTGAGCCCAACCTGGGCAACATAGTGAGATGCCATTTTTACCAAATAAAGAAGAAAATTAGCAAGGCGTGGTGGTGCACACTTGTGGTCCCAGCTGCTCAGGAGGCTAAGGTGAGAGGATCTCTTGAGCCCAGGCAGTCGAGCCATGTTCAGGCCACTGCTCTCCAGCCTAGGCAACAGAACAAGACCTTGTCTGGGGGAAAAAAAAAAAAAAGAATGTGTTTTGTGTGTCTGAGAAAAAGCAAGGAGGCAATGTGATGAGGGTTGGGAGTGACAGACCCTCTAGTGCCTGGGAAGGCCCTGGAAAGCCTTTGCCTTTGCCTCTGAGGTGGGAATCATTGGGATCCGAGCAGAGTCTTCTATGCTTATTTCCCATCCAAAGGGTTGCTCTGGCATCTGAGCTGCCATCAGACTGAAGCGGGAGGCAGGGCTGGAAGCAGTGAACCTGTTTGGAGAGTGAGGGGTGACCATGGCTTTGAGCAGAGTGGTGGTGGGAGAGGTGCTGTCAGGTGTCAGGGAGCCACCACAGCAGCAAGCCAGAAATAAAGGTTAAGCCTTTAGTTAAGCCCAAGGCCTCAGAGCAGGAGACCTAGAAATGAAGGCCCCGGGGCTGGGAATGTACCTAGGAGTATGGCCACTCAGGGTGCCTGAAACCACAGTGCGATGGCCGAGCTCCAAGTCTGGTGCAGGGAAGAAAGCTTCCCCTGTGAGGCCTGCTAGGTGAGGCCTTGTTATTGTCTATGGTTGGGCTTGAAAAGTCACACATAGATGTTTAGTTTTGTTTTGTTTTGAGACAGAGTTTCACTCTATCGCCCAGGCTGGAGTGCAATGGCACGATCTTGGCTCACTGCGCCTCAGCTTCCCAGGTCCAAGAGATTCTCCTGCCTCAACCTCCTAACTAGCTGGGATTACAGGCGCACACCACCACGCCCGGCTAATTTTTTTTTCTTTCTTTCTTTTTTTGAGATGGAGTTTCACTCTTGTTGCCAGGCTGGAGTGCAATGGCACGATCTCAGCTCACCCCAATGTCTGCCTCCCAGGTTCAAGTGATTCTCCTGCCTCAGCCTCCTGAGTAGCTGAGATTACAGGCATGCGCCACCACGCCCGGCTAATTTTGTACTTTTAGTAGAGTCAGGGTTTCTCCATGTTGGTCAGGCTGGTTTGAACTCCGAACCCTGGTGATCCGCCCGCCTCGGCCTCCTAAAGTCCTAGGATTACAGGCATGAGCCACTGCGCCCGGCCTTGTATTTTTTTTTTTTAAGTAGAGATGGGGTTTCACCATGTCGGCCAGCTAGTCTCAAACTCCTGACCTCAGGTGATCTGCCTGCCTCGGCCTCCCAAAGTGCTGGGATTATAGGCATGAGCCACTGCGCCTGGCCTCACACATGGGTTTTTAACCAGGAGCGACACTTGTCAGCAGAAGCGTCTAGAGATTGGGGCATATTTTGATGGTAGATCTCATGGGAAGAGGCGTGGGTTGAGAGTAAGCCAGGTGCTACAGGCAAGGTCTTGGGACAGCCGTGTGGCAGAGCTTGCAGAGCTCGTGGGTGTGTTCCACCTCTGTGCTGTATTCTACGGGAACCACTGGCCACATGTGGCGAGCACAACTGAGGAACTGAGTTGAGTTCTGCGTTTTCTTTAATTTTTAAGTAATTTAAGTGAAAATGGCCACATGTGGCTAGTGGTTACTATATTAGACATCACTGCTCTGAAGTTTTTTATGTGAGCCCCTGGAAGGATGAAGTTACCATGTACTGAAGCAGAGGAGGTTCTGGACATGCTCCATTTGCCACGCCCATTGGCTGTCCAGGTGGAGATGGTGCGCAGGTAGCTAGTATGTGAGACTAGAGCCCGGGGAAAGCCCAGGCTGGATCTGGGAGCTAGGGGAGGAATCAGCACACAGATGGTATTAAAGCCGTGTGGGTAGGAGCAGAGCCAGCAGAAAAGACGGGGTCCCGGGATGAAACTGACTCGCTTCACTGTTGAGAAGCAGAGGTGGTGACAGACTCCTGCAAAGAAGTTTGGGGATGTGCTGCTCGGAAGGGAAGAAAAGCAGCTAGAGCCAGAGCAGGCTGGATACTGGAGGACTAAGGAAGAGGGAAGCAAGCTATCAAAGCCATCAGCTGCGAATGAAGAGGGAGAGTTGTTGCTAGTGGGTCGAAAATGAGAGCCAGAATGTGGGGATTAGTTGAGTCCCCACTCTTACTGTCCAGGAGAGAGGGAGAGTGAGCAGAGCAGGGAGACGTTTACGTTTGGGCTCATTAGAAGAGTTAGCATATTCCAGGAAGAGGGGGTGACACGCGCATCCTAAGAAGCCTGTGCAAAGGGATCGGTGCTAAATCCTCATTGTGCTTGTCTTCGCCTTCCTGGCAACAGCTGCCCCTCTGTGGAGCCCAGAACCATTGTAAGTCCTTGGTGGGTGCCACCCCATTTGAACCTCTCCAAGCCTGTGGAGGAAAGTCTGAGGCAGAGAAGGAGGACAGGGGGCTACAAAACGCAGGCCGTCAGGCTGCTGCAAGAGGATGTTTGTCTCTCAGGCTGTCCCTTCATGTGGTCACTCTGCTGCTGCCGGATACCCTCTACTGTGACAGAGTCCAAGTAGGAGGCATGTGGGCTTTCTCCCAGCCATGCCCTCCTGGTTGGGGCTTCAGTTTGACGTGACATTAGGTTTTTTGGAGAGACCTAGGCATCCTGGAATTGGTCTCTTTAGTACTTAGATGATCATTTCTTGAGTGTATGTACTGCAGCCTGTGAGCGTGTGACTGGGGAAGCACATGTTTGTGGTCACGTGTCCCAACCAAAGGTAGGAACTGATATGAACAGGCTGGTGGTCAAGTGCATGTTAAAAATCTGGCTGGCTGGGCACGGTGGCTCACGCCTGTGATCCCAGCACTTTGGGAGGCCAAGGTGGGTGGATCACCTGAGGTCAGCAGTTAAAGACCAGCCTGACCAACATGGGGAAACCCTGTCTCTACTAAAAATACAAAATTAGCCGGGCGTGGTGGCACATACATGTAATCCCAGCTACTTGGGAAGCTGAGGAAGGAAAATTACTTGAACCCAGGAGGTGGAGATTGCAGTGAGCTAAGATCGCGCCATTGCACTCCAGCCTAGGCAACAAGAGCAAAACTCCGTCTGTCTCAGAAAAAAAAAAAAAAAAAGAAAGAAATCTATGATTGGCTGAACATGGTGGTTCTGCCTATAATCCCAACACTTTGGGAGGCTGAGGTAGGAGGGTCACTTGAGGCCAGGACTAAGTTAGAGAGGAGCCTGGGTAACATAGCCAAGACCCTGTCTCTATTAAAAAAAATCTGTTGCTGAGGTTTCTGTTTTTGTTATTTTCCTTCCAGATTGCAGATTTGAAGGCAGCCAGGCAGCTTGCGTCTGAAATCACCTCCAAAGGAGCATCTCTGTATGACTTGCTCGGCATGGAAGTAGAATTGAGGGTAAGCATTCCAATACTTCCTTAACTATGCGGATTTTCTCTTCAAGGTTTTCTTTTTCAATTCTGTTTCTTCCTTTTCAGTTCTGATTTAATGAAATACACCTGGTTAAATGAGCTAATGTGTGGAAAGGTGATACAGGATGTTAGATGCCCTTCCTGCTTCTGGTGGGCACTGGTCTACATTCATTCATTCATTTATTTGAGACGGAGTCTCACTCTGTCGCCCAGGCTGGAGTGCAGTGGTGCGATCTGGGCTCACTGCAAGCTCCGCCTTCCAGGTTCACACCATTCTCCTGCCTCAGCCTCCCGAGTAGCTGGGACTACAGGCACCCGCCACCACGCCCGGCTAATTTTTTTGTATTTTTAGTAGAGACAGGATTTCATCATGTTAGCTAGGATGGTCTCGATCTCCTGACCTCGTGATCCGCCTGCCTCGGCCTCCCAGAGTGCTAGGATTACAGGCATGAGCCACCGTGCCCAGCACTGATCTACCTTTAACTTCTTGTTTAGTAGTGGCAGCTCCATGGCATGTGACTGAGCTGTCCTTGTTGTGCCCTGGCAGACTTTGTTGGTCATGATGCTTTTTTCTGGTGTGCCCTGCTTCAGCATTCTTCTCAAAAATGATCTTCTGAGCTTGCAGTTCCCAGACCTTGCTATCCAATGCAAACACCTGGGGACCTCTAAAGACTTCTGAAGCCTGTCTTTAACTCTGGGGTCCTTGTTATGGAATGTGACCTGGGCACTGGGAGTTTTCAGATTCTCCCGGGTGATTCTAACAGCAGAGTTGGGGACCAGCGATCTTTGTGTCACTTCCAGTCAGCTGAAGTTGATGTTGCAATGGAGACTGATTTGATTTGCAATCCTTGTTGCTGCCAATGCCAGCCAAGAAGTATGTGCCATCACCTACATTTAAGAAGCTATTTAAGAGTAGAGTGGTGTTTATTTTTTATTTTTAAAATTTTGTTATTTTTTTTGAGACGGTCTCACTCTGTTGCCCAGGCTGGAGTGCAGTGGCTCAATCTTGGCTCACTACAGCCTCCGCCTCCCAGGTTCAGGTGATTCTCCTTTCTCCGCCTCCCAAGTAGCTGGGATCACAGGTGTGTGTCACCACGCCCGGCTAATTTTTGTATTTTTAGTAGAGACAGGATTTCATCATGTTGGCCAGGCTGGTCTCAAACTTCTGATCTCAAGTGATTTGCCTTCCTCAGCCTCCCAAAGTGCTGGGATTACAAGCATGAACCCCTGCGTCTGGCCTAGAGTGGAGTAGTGTTTAATCCTTACCTGTAAAGATTTATGGCATTTGGGCCAGGCGTGGTGGCTCACGCCTGTAATCCTAGCACTTTGGGAAGCCGAGGCGGGCGGATCACGAAGTCAGGAGATCAAGACCATCCTGGCTAATACAGTGAAACCCCGTCTCTACTAAAAATACAAAAAATTAGCCAGGCGTGGTGGCGGGCGCCTGTAGTCCCAGCTGCTGGGGAGGCTGAGGCAGGA
>NW_016808231.1:5411623-5471796 GCF_001698545.2 Rhinopithecus bieti | reverse complement strand
AAAAAAAAAAAAAAAAAAAGATTTATGGCACTTGAAGCATATGTGCTCAATCTACTGCTTAATTAAATGAATTTCTTTCATTCACTTCCTATCAGGAATGCCAGCCATGGCTTCTCTCTCTCACTGCCTTGCCTATGTTTGACATACCCTGGGAGCAAACCGGAAGTGGAAGTCTGGGGAAGAGGGGCTTAGGTGCCAGATTGCTATGCCTGCTCATCATATATTGACCTGGCAGTTGCCACCCGATGAAGTGTGGTTGGCAGAATGAAACTGCCACTGACATCTAGCTAATTCAGATGATGAATAAGGCACCTCCAGGCTTGCCCCTGTTCTGTTTCTAGTGCAGTGGTGTACATATGTCTGTGTGTGTCCCTAAGAGACCCAGAGACAGGAGCTGGCCACTTGCTGATTGCCACTAGAGCTGTGGCATCACTGTGAGACTTCACTTCCATCCCACAGGGACTCTTTCAGCACCATCCTGTAAAGAATGATGAAGTAACCAGTGGCAGAACTGTTCCCAAGGAAACCAAGAGACCCTGAATGTAGTACTTTTCAAATTCTGTACGTAGTCATGATCCGAGGAAGAGCCCCTATCCAATGTTTGTTTTTCTTTCATTCAGTCAACATTTACTGAGGTGCAGCCCCAGTCACAGGCAAGGCACTGAGTTCTGCCTCCTTGACTAAGTCCTCACCCTGCCCTCAGCCGTTCCCACCAGCATGTGCAGGTGCACCGTGGAAGAAAGGAGGCACAAGACGCGTTTTGACACAGTGCTCTAGGAACCTTGTCTTACTCCGTTCAGGCTGCCGTCACAAAACACAATAAGCTGAGTGTGACTTGTAAATAACAGATTTGTTTCTCACGGTTCTGGAGATTGGGGAGGTCTAGATGAAAGCACTAACAGATTCAGTGTCTGGCGAGGGTATGTTCCTAACAGATGTTGCCTTGTTGCTGGTTTCTCACATGGCAGCAGGGGTGAGGGATCTCCCCAGGGTTTCTCTTATGAGCTAATCACCTACTAAAGGCCTCACCTCTTAACATCATCACATTGTGGGTTAGAGTTTCAACATACGAATTTTGGAGTCACGCAAACATTGTCTCTGGCAAACCTCATAACTATATCCACATTAAAATCCCATGTCTCAGAAGTTTTCAGCACTGATGTGATAGTCACAGATGTCTCCCTTGATTGGTTAATGGTTCATGCTAGGGGCAGGGCCATGGTAACTGTTCTTGTCGGTTGTGTTTGTTAGTGATAGGCAACTGAGAGGGACTTCATCCTAAGAAAGATGATAGAGGCTGGCAGGGGATCCTGACAGCAAGTTGAACTGTGCTTAGTTTGGGTGTCACCTGGACAGAATGCAGGTAAAGAAGCAAATTTGAGGCTGGGCACAGTGGCTCATGCCTGTGATCCAAGCACTTTGGGAGGCCAAGGAATGTGGATCACTTGAGCCTAGGAGTTTGAGACCAGCCTGGGCAACATAGTGAGACCCTCTCTCTCTTAAAAAAAAAAAAAAAAAGAAGCAAGTAAATTTGGGAGAAAAAATAATGGATGCTAAATTCAGTTTTGCTCATAGAGTTGGGGTCACATGGGCCTTTGGCTGAAAAGGAGGATCTTGAGCTCTGGAGAGAGGCTGGGTAGGCACTTAGATGATGGAAGACATTATAGGAGGTGATGGTGGAAGTGTTTTTGCATCAGAGATTCATGTTGTAATGAAACTTTGGAGAATCAGTCCACAAGGCACATCTAGATCTAGGAATACTGATTTTGAGAACTCCTTTTCTGAAAATATTTGTAAATGATTTTACCGTTTCCCTAGGAAATGAGAACAGAAGCCATTGCCAGACCTCTGGAAATAAATGAGACTGAAAAAGTGATGAGAATTGCAATAAAAGAGATTTTGGTAAGATGACTTTGCTTTTATGTAATGTTTTAATGCCTGGGATTCAAAATACTGATTTCTTGCCCGTACAAGACAGAACAAGCTAGGCTTAGTAAAGAGGGATGTGTTTTTTTTTTTTTAATTTTTTTTTTTAATTTTTTTTTGAGACGGAGTCTGGCTCTGTCGCCCAGGCTGGAGTGCAGTGGCCATATCTCAGCTCACTGCAAGCTCCGCCTCCCGGGTTTACACCATTCTCCTGCCTCAGCCTCCCGAGTAGCTGGGACTGCAGGCGCCCGCCACCTCGCCCGGCTAGTTTTTTGTATTTTTTTAGTAGAGACGGGGTTTCACCGTGTTAGCCAGGATGGTCTCGATCTCCTGACCTCGTGATCCGCCCGTCTCGGCCTCCCAAAGTGCTGGGATTACAGGCTTGAGCCACCGCGCCCGGCCGTAACGAGGGATGTGTTAGTGGGGAAATGAAAAACTCAGAGGACATTTGAGCATACCTAGGTCACTCACTATCATTTTTTCCCCTTGTTATAAATAAAAACAACTTCTCATGTTGTTAAAAATTCATCAGTTTCAGTGATTTGATAATTTTCAATTATTCAAGAATTTTAATAAATAATGCTCTGTTTTATTTTGCTTAACCAATTCCTCACTGCTTAGTATTTAAATTGTTTCAGGGTTTTCTAAATTCCAGACAGCACTGTAATAAGTAGAAGGATCACCATTGTTTAGCTCACCCACATCAGTTATCCTCTCATCTAAAGGAGTCAGTTGGAAGGCAGATCATGAGGGTGACTTTAGACTCAGATTGCTTGGGTTTGAATTCCACTGTGTGATCTTAGGCAAGTTACTTAACCTCTCTGTGCCTCATTTTCCTCATCTGTAAAATAGCAAGAACTGCATTCCCAACTGTGTGGGGTCTTTATAAACATTAATCACGACAGGGCATATCAAGCCTCGTCTCTGATGCACAATAGATATTCAGTCATCATTGATGATTTATTTTACTCAGTAGACACAGATGGGGGCCCCTGTGTACATTCAGAGTAGGCATAGAACAAGAATTTGTTATGAGTTATACAAAATTCTAAAAATCATAGGTTTTTAAAAATATATAATTCTCTTGTCATTGAACTGTAGTAACCCCTGGGTAGCCCAGCCCAGGAAGTCAGAGCCTCACAGGGGGAGAAGGGCACCACAGCCCTGGTTTGGAGATTGGTGACAGATAGGCAGATGGATCAGATGAGTAAAAATATGGTAATGATAACGAAGCCACGTTCCTCACTGTTGGAGAAAAAAGTCACAAAAATGTCACAAAAATGGAAAGAGAAAATTAGAGTGAACCTGAAATTGGAGATGTTGGTTAAATGCATAATTTTCAATATATAGATAGATATAGGAATAAATTTTGATATGCATGTATATACATTTAAGGAATTACATACATATGTATGTAAATATGTTTTATTTATATACATACACATAGACACACCCACACTCATACATTTCTTAGCTCTGAGCACACCAAGCACCTGGCTTAATACCATTCTCCACCAAAAGGAACCAGAACTCTTAGGGGTAAATGGCTGATTCCAGAGTTGGGCAGGAGCAGTACAAGAAAGTAAGGAAGAGCTCAAAGGAGGAAAGGGAGCTGTTGCAAGCATACAGAAGTCAACTTGAGTGGGCCTCTCGTGGCCAAAGTAGGGACAACTTAAGCATCAAAATAAGTTAGAATAATTAATTTTATGGCATAATAGAATGAAATAGGAAACCACGAGTTCTCACTGGCATAAAAAAAAAGAGGCCGGGTGCGGTGGCTCACGCCTGTAATCCCAGCACTTTGGGAGGCCGAGGCGGGGGGCGGGATCATGAGATCAGGAGATCGAGACCATCCTGATCCTACACGGTGAAACGCCCCGGTCTCTACTAAAAATGCAAAAATTAGCTGGGCGTGGTGGCAGGCGCGCCTGCTAAGTCCAGGCTACTCGGGAGGCTGAGGCAGGCGCAGAATGGCTGTTGCCCCAAGGAGGCGGAGCCTTGCAGTGAGCGAGACTCGATGCCACTGCACTCAGCCTGGCGTGAGCTGCAGGCGAGACTCGCCGCTCTCAAAAAAAAACAAAGGAATATTGGCAAAAGCTATTGGAAGCTGAGGAGGAGCAGCAGGTCATTCACACAGTTTCAAAGTAGCTTTCCACAAAGTACTTTTTTTTTTTTTGAGACAGAGTCTTGCTCTGTTACCTAGGCTGGAGTGCAGTGGCACAACCTCAGCTCACTGCAACCTCTGCCCCTGAGGTTCAAGTGATTCTCATGTCTTAGCCTTCTGAGTAGCTGGGATTACTGGGGCACACCACCACACCTGGCTAATTATTGTATTTTTGTTTTATTTTATTTATTTATTTATTTTTGAGACGAAGTCTCGCTGTGTTGCCCAGGCTGGAGTGCAGTGGCGCCATTTCAGCTCACTGCAACCTCTGCCTCCTGGGTTCAAGCAATTCTTGTGCCTCGAACTCCCGAATAGCTGGAATTATAGGCATGTGCCACCACACCCAGCTAATCTTTGTTTTTTTTTAGTGGAGATGGGGTTTTGCCATGTTTGGCCAGGCTTGTTTCAAACTCCTGACTTCAGGTGATCGGCCCGCCTTGACCTCTCAAAGTGCTGGAATTACAGGCATGAGCCACCGTGCCTAGCCCACAGAGTACTTATTAATTACAGAGAGGAAAAGAGTCGCTTCTCAGGGAGAAGCCTGTCAGTTACCCCCTTAATCAAGTGATCAAAGTGAAGATCATCGTTGTAGAACAAATCAGAATGATGCACGCCTGGTCGGATGCAGTCACTTCTGAGTATTCCTGCCAGTGATGCATATCTGACTCTAATGAGACAAAGCCAAATTGAGGGGCATTCTACAGATTAAGCAGCCTGTATGCTCCCAAAGTGAAAAGGTTCTGAAAGTCAAGGAAAGCTGAGGGGGCATTTCAGACTGAGGGAGGCTGTGGAGATGTGATGACTGGACACATAGGCAGCTCCTGTCTGCTGTTGGGGACTTCACTGGGACAAGTGGGGACAGTGGAGTGGGGCTGGGGTTAGATGGTGGTAGTGTGTCAGTGCTGGCTTCCTGTTTTGATGATTGTATTGCGGGGATGTAGGAGAAAGTCCTTATTTGTAGGAAATACACACTAAAGTATCTAGGATGTTGGAACATCTGGTCAGCAACTTACTGTCATCTAGGTTGGGAAAAACGTTTTGTGTTGTACAACAGGTCTTACGTAAATTTTTGATTGTTTCTAAATTTAAAAATTTAAAAAAAAGTGTTATACCTCTTAATGCTTGCCAGTGTTCTAACTGAATCAGGTGAACACGGCATGAGTGTGCCCTTAGCACTAATATGTTAAAAGTAGAACACCCAAGAGGGGACAGGGTTCATTTCTTGGTAGAAATCTCTTAAGACTCCTTTCATTGTTAGAAAATATCTGTGATGTTTGGTCATTCTAAAAACTAAACCAAAACAACAACATGGGTACTTAAAAGGGGTTAGGAAGTACAGGCCATTTATTTCAGAAACCAGGGAAAAATTGTTGTGTTTACACAGCTGTTTTGCATTGTGGATCTTTCTTGTTTGAGGAACAGATAATGTTTAAGGTGGGATAAATGTACAAGGTTTTAATCTGACTTTGGTTCAAGGAAATAGTTGCCATTGACTGAAGTTGTTTAGAAAGGAGACCTACCTTTCTTCCTGGAAGGGTGAACTCACATTTCTCCTGGGGGCTTTAAGGCACTTGCAGCAAATGGATGATAAGGATTTGATTATTTTAATGAAAGTATCTTAAAAATGGCCAGTGTACTTAGACCAAAAAAATCAGACCATAAATGCATTGTCAGGAACAGTGGCTGCTTCCAAAACACACCATCCCTGAGAGTTGTGGAGAGTGTCTGGGCTTCTTAGGCCATTTCTCTGTGGAGCCCATAGCTTTTCAGAGACTTGCAGGAAAACAGAGTAACCCCTTTACGGGATGCTACACGTAGGCAAAGTGCTGGAGGAGAAAGCCCCACCTTGGCCACCAGGAACTTAATGCAGGGCTGGAAAGCCAGAACCCTGGGGGGCCAGTTCCACGCTCAGCTGGGTGGCAGTCCAGATTCCTTATGAAGAGATTGGAGCCTGAACCATAGGCTTGTGACCCGGCAGGCCACCGGACAAGACGCATATGAAGACAGTGCTCTACCTGTGACTCTATCTGCTTCAAATGAACCTTCTCTTAGGATAGGGAGACTTGTGTCATTGTCAGTGGGCCCGTGTCCCCTTTCCGTTCTTTACTCAGCCTCTGTTGCCCAAGGGCCTCTCTCTGACTGTTGCCCTGGGCCGCTTCCGGAGCTGGTGCACGTCAGTGTGGCCAAGGCCACTGTGGGAACTGCTTTTGTACTGACTTCAGCATGGTTTCTTCTCATTTATAGTCTGTAGTCAAGCTTCTGTTGCCAGGAAGAGGGAAGAGGGACCTTCTCTCAGTCCCAGCAGGCAGTGGGTTAGGGCTGGGACCAGCTGTTTCTTTCTCTCCCCTCTAGCAGTACTTGGTGTGTGTGTATTCTGTAAGTCGGGTGTTTGTAACTATTGGCATGGCCTGAATGATAAAAAAGGCAGATTGACCATCCAGACTGATGTGTACCTTGTTCTAACCGAGTGAGCCAGACAAAAGATGGCAGGCCTCTCCACCTTGACCAGGACACTCTTCTTTCCATCTTCACTTCTTTCCCTGGACAGAAATGCCTGCTTTTCATGGGGGAAAAAAAGATAATTTTTTCTGGACCTGTGTGATATTCTCCCTGGAACTAGTGGGTTAAGTGAGTCATTGCTTGGGGAAGTGTCTACTTTATTTATTTGCTTTTGTGTTTGTTGAGCATAATGTTGCCATGCCTGAAGAGTTGCAAAATTCTTCTATGAGTTAGGATGGCTGTTTTTATTGCCACCTTGTCTCATTATTTTCCATTAAATATAGACACAGGTGCAGAAGACTAAAGACCTGCTCAATAATGTGGCCTCTGATGAAGCTAATTTAGAAGCCAAAATTGAAAAGAGAAAATTAGAACTGGAAAGAAATCAGAAGCGACTAGAGACTCTGCAGAGTGTCAGGTAGATATGAACACTTGGAGAATGAGTAGAAAAGTGTCCTGGAAAGTTCACACAAACTGGGCGTGGTGGCTCATGTCTGAAATCTCAGCTACTCATGAGGCTGGGGTGGGGGGTTCTCTTGAGCCCAGGAATTTGAGACCAGCCTGGGCAGCATAATGAAACCCCATCTCTAAAAATTTTTAAAAATTACCTCAGTGTGGTGGTACACACCTGTAATCTCAGCTACTTGGGAGGCTGAGGCAGGAGGATTGCTTGAGCCCAGGAGGTTGAGGCTGCACTGAGCTATGGTTGCATCACTGCACTCCAGCCTAAGCAAAAGAACGAGGCCCCGACTCTAAAAGAAAAAAGAAGGCCGGGCGCGGTGGCTCAAGCCTGTAATCGCAGCACTTTGGGAGGCCGAGACGGGCGGATCATGAGGTCGGGAGATTGAGACCATCCTGGCTAACACTGTGAAACCCCGTCTCTACTAAAAAATACAAAAAACTAGCCGGGCGAGGTGGTGGGCACCTGTAGTCCCAGCTACTCGGGAGGCTGAGGCAGGAGAATGGCGTAAACCCGGGAGGCGGAGCTTGCAGTGAGCTGAGATCTGGCCACTGCACTCCAGCCTGGGCGACAGAGCAAGACTCCATCTCAAAAAAAAAAAAAAAAAAAAAAGAAAAAAGAAAAGTTAGAACAAAGACTTAAGAGAATAGAATATGATTTTAACTCTTCTTAAGCAATGAATAAAAGCCTTACATAAGGATATCTTCACCTCAAAATGTGCATGTGTTGCCTGTCGTAACAAGCAGATGGCTAAACTCATTCTCTTTACTGCTTGCAGTATGTCTGGAAAACTGCTTTATGCTTGAACTGCCCTTTAAGCTTTTATAGCTTCTTGAAACTCAAGGCAGAGTAAGTGAATCCAGATGGGGAAATCCAGACGTGGTCTGCTAAGAACTTGCCATAAATTAGGTAGAAACAGAAACATACTCCTGCCTCTTTGTTGGCATAGATTTTAGACTTTATTTAAACCTTGATCATTCCTCACCAGTCAGTAATTCGTCTTTCTTCCTACTTTACCTCATTGGAAATGTATTTCCCAGGAATACCGATGGAGAATAGTGGTGCCAGCCCTCTGTTCTCTTCTTCGTTCTGCACCTCTTTCCCTCCCCCGTGCTTCTGCTCTTTCTCCCTTTTCATTCTCCCTTTATTTTTCTTTCTTCTTAGCTCCCTCCTCTTCCCAGCTGCCTGCTCTGCTCGAATATGTTTTGCCTTTTTGGATGTTCGTGGCTGGCTACACCCTGGCCACCGTCCCAAGGTCTGTGGGGAGACAGCACCTGGGGGCAGTGACAACAACCACAGGGAGCGCCCTGGCTCCTCCCCACCCAGTGCAAGGCCGAGGCCCTTCCCCTCCTGAAACTGGCTATTTACCTCTGGAGCCTCAGAGAGGGAAACAAAACAGAAGTCATTGCCGCCAGATAGATTGATCTCGACACATTCCACCTTTACAGCATCAATTCATTTTTGTTAAGCTGCAGATCCTTTTAACAGAAAAAAAAGTCTCTTTGTTTTGCTCTAGTTCAAAAGATTATAATTATTTCTTAGTGTATCTGCTTATATTTTTAAAAGAGTAGAATTTTCCCTTTAAGGTCAATAATAGGAAAAAAAGAAAAAGTTCAGCAAATCAGTTGAAATAGATTTTATGTTTTTTTGTTTTGTTTTGTTTTGTTTTGTTGTTTTTTTTTTTGAGATGGAGTTTCGCTCTGTTGCCCAGGTGGGAGTGCAGTGGTGCCATCTCAGCTCACTGCAACCTCCACCTCCCGGATTCAAGCAATTCTCCTGCCCCAGTCTCTCAACTAGCTGGGATTACAGGCAGCCACCACCACGCCCAGCTAATTTTGGTATTTTTAGTAGAGATGGAGTTTCACTATGTTGGACAGGCTGGTCTTGAACTCCTGACCTTATGATCCACCCGCCTCGGCCTCCCAAAGTGCTGGGATTACAGGTGTGAGTCACCACGCCTGGCCTTTTAAAAAATTTTTTTATCGTTTAAAAATCTCTTTAGACTGGGCATAGTGATTCATGTCTATAATCCCGGCACCTTGAGAGGCCGAGGCGGGCAGATCGCTTGAACTCAGGGGTTCAAGACCAGCCTGGGCAACATGGCGAAATCCCATCTCTACAAAAAATATATATAAAAAATAGTCGGGGCCGGGCGCGGTGGCTCAAGCCTGTAATCCCAGCACTTTGGGAGGCCGAGACGGGCGGATCACGAGGTCAGGAGATCGAGACCATCCTGGCTAACATGGTGAAACCCCGTCTCTACTAAAATACAAAAAACTAGGCGGGAGAGGTGGCGGGCTCCTGTAGTCCCAGCTACTCTGGAGGCTGAGGCAGGAGAATGGTGTAAACCCGGGAGGCGGAGCTTGCAGTGAGCTGAGATCCAGCCACTGCACTCCAGCCTGGGCGACAGAGCAAGACTCTGTCTCAAAAAAAAAAAAAAAAATAGTCGGGCATAGTGGCACATGTCTGTAGTCCCAGCTACTTGGGGGCCTGAGCCAGGAGGATCACCTGAGCCCAGGCATTTGATGCTTCAGTGAGCCATGATCATACCACTGCACTCTAGCCTGGGTGACAAAGTGAGACCCTGTCTCAAAAAAACAAACAAAAAAAACCAGCTTTAATTCGTAACAACCTATGGTCCCCTTTTTAGAGGATTGCTTAAAATTTGTAATAGCCTGAGAGTAGAACACTATTATTGTTATTATTATTTCTTTTGAGATGGAGTCTTGCTGTGTCGTCCAGGCTGGAGTGCAATGGCGCAATCTTGGCTCACTGCAACCTCCACCTCCTAGGTTCAAGCGATTCTCCTGTCTCAGCCACCTGAGTAGCTGGGATTACAGGCATGCGCCACCATGCCTGGCTAATTTTTGTATTTTTAGTAGAGACGAGACGAGGTTTCACCATGTTGGCCAGGCTTGTCTCAAACTCCTGACCTCAGTTGATCCGCCTGCCTTGGCCTCCCAAAGTGCTGGGATTACAGGCGTGAGTCACTGCACCCAGCCGACAGTAGAACATTATACCCAAATAAGATAATAATATATATATTTGTTGATTTTGAGAGATGTGTCTGGTATGTGACTTTTTGCCTTTAGAAATGGGGTCTCAGTGTGTCCCCAGGCTGGAGGGCTGGAGTGCCATGGCAAGGTCAGAGGATCGTCACTCACTGCAGCCTTGAACTCCAGGCTCAATCCTCCTCCTACCTCAGCCTCACTAAATGCTAGGGTTACAGGTGTGACCCAATGTACCGGCCTGATCATTTTTAACTCTATTGACGTTATGATATATTCAAATGAAAAAAATATATAGAATTTCTTAGTATATTTAATTTTTGTTTAAAATGCATTCCTATCTCTATGCATAGAAAAGTCTGGAAGGATGTATGTCAGCTATCAAATGCTTATACCTGGTGATGGGATTATCAGTAGTTTTTACATCATTCTTCATACATACTTTCAGGGTTATTTCAAGTTTTTACAAAGAGTACATCTTACTTATGATGAAAAAGACGTATGTCCATTTTGGCGGGAGAAAGGAGAAGAGGGAAAATATTTGTAAGCAGTTACAAGAATGAAGGCCCTTAACTACTGCACATTAACTCACCTTTCACTTTTTATTTCGTTTGCTCATTTTAGGCCATGTTTTATGGATGAGTATGAGAAGACTGAGGAAGAATTACAAAAGCAGTATGACATTTATCTGGAGAAATTTCAAAATCTGACTTACCTGGAGCAGCAGCTTGAAGAGTATCATAGGATGGAGCAAGAAAGGTTTGAGGTGAGCTGAGCCTGTCCTCTGTTCAGCCATTCCTTCTGGTGTGTTATTTTGTACTGGGTGACAGGTCATTTTGTTAATATCGTTGTGAAAAAAATATCGGTACATGTTTTTCTCCCTGGTCAGTCTGAGGATTGCTCATGTCATGCATTTGTTTTGCTGGCAGTGTACCCTGGACTCCAGGGTTGTCAAATCTTTGATGTCATATTTCTTCAGGTTTAGTCAGTTGAGAATACAGACAGGCCCGACGTGAGGCCTGTGCGGCTGCATAAGAACCTGTGCCGACATGGGTCCTGTGGTTGCTTTCAGGCCCTGTTGTTGCCGTCTGGAAATCCATAATAATTTTTAAGTGTATTTTATTTTCCACTGATTCCTCGAGTGCAGATTTAAAAGCTTGCTTGGCTTCGGCAGGTCAAGGTGGGTGGATCACTTGGGGTCAGGAGTTCGAGACCAGCCTGGCCGACATGTGAAACCCCACCCCTCCTGAAAGTAAAAAAAATTAGGCTGGGCGCGGTGGCTCAAGCCTGTAATCCCAGCACTTTGGGAGGCCAAGATGGGCGGATCACGAGGTCAGGAGATTGAGACCATCCTGGCTAACACAGTGAAACCCCGTCTCTACTAAAAATACAAAAAAAAATTAGCCGGGCGAGGTGGCAGGTGCCTGTAATCCCAGCTACGCAGGAGGCTGAGGCAGGAGAATGGCGTGAACCCAGGAGGCAGAGCTTGCAGTGAGCTGAGATCGGCCACTGCACTCCAGCCTGGGCGACAGAGCGAGACTCTGTCTCAAAAATAAATAAATAAAAATAAAATATAAAAAAATTAGCCGGGTGTGGTGGTGCACGCCTATAGTCCCAGCTACTCGGGAGGCTGAGACAGGAGAATCGCTTGAACCTGGGAGGCAGAGGCTGCAGTTAGCCAAGATTGTGCCACTGTACTCCAGCCTGGGCAACAGAGCAAGATTCCATCTCCAAAAATAAAACTTGCTTAAGTCAGTTCACATAAAGATTTTCAAGGCAAGGTGCGATGGCTCATACTTGTAATTCCAGCACTTTGGGAGGCTTAGGCAGGAGGATCACTGGAGCCCAAGAATCCGAGACCAGTTCGGGCAACATAGTGAGACCCGTCTCTACAAAGAAGTAAAAATAAATTAGGCCGGGCACGGTGGCTCACGCCTGTAATCCCAGCACTTTGGGAGGCCGAGGCGGATGGATCACGAGGTCAGGAGATCAAGACCATCCTGGCTAACATAGTGAAACCCTGTCTCTAAAAATACAAAAAATTAGCTGGGCATGGTGGCGGGCGCCTGTAGTCCCAGCTGCTCTGGAGGCTGAGGCGGGAGAATGGCGTGAACCCAGGAGGCAGAGCTTACAGTGAGCCGAGATCGCATCACTGCACTCCAGCCTGGGCGGCAGAGCGAGACTCTGTCTCAAAAAGCAAATAAATAAATAAATAAATTAGCTGGGCATGGTGTTGCACACCTGTTATCCCAGCTACTTGGGAGCCTGAGATGGGAGGATTGCTTGAGCCTGGAAGTTTGAAGTTGGAGTGTACCATGATCATGCCACTGCACTCCAGCTTGGTTGACAGAGCAAGACTCTGTCTCAAAAAAAAAAAAAAAAAAAAAAAAGGCAGGGAGAGGGGCCCAGCACGATGGCTCACGCCTGTAATCCCAGCACTTTGGGAGGCCACAGTGGGTGGATCACGAGGTCAGGAGTTTGAGATCAGCTTGTCCAAGATGGTGAAACCCCTTCTACTAAAAATACAAAGTTTATCTGGTATGGTGGCGGGCACCTGTAATCCCAGCTACTTGGGAGGCTGAGGTAGGAGAATTGCTTGAACCCAGGAGGTGGAGGTTGTAGTGAACAGAGATCGTGCCACTGCACTCGCCTGGGCGACAGAGCAAGACACCGTCTCAACAAAAAAAAAAAGAAGAAAAAAAAAAGATTTTCAAGTTGTGTTTAATTGAATCACCAAAATAGCTCATTGGAGATTGTTTTGTAAAGAGGAATGGCAGTTTATCGGTTGATTGTGGGAAATATATGTGGCCTTGAACCTGACCAGCCATCTTACAGGTTCCTTTCATCCCCGTGGGTAAGGCCATTTAGGAAAGAGTATTTCAGACCCGAGCATGAGTTGATAAATGTGGAATTTAGAGCAAAGGAAATTGAACCAAGTTGTGATCAATTTTTGAATTGCCCTATCCTTAACCTGAGAATAGTCTTTTAGACTCCATTTTCATGATGAAATTGGTCTGCAGTCTCCCCTTCTCATGCCCTTGACAGCTTTTGGTATTAAGGTTATGCTAGGCTTCTTTTTTTTTTTTTGAGACGGAGTCTCGCTCTGTCACCCAGGCTGGAGTGCAGTGGCCGGATCTCAGCCCACTGCAAGCTCTGCCTCCCGGGTTTACGCCATTCTCCTGCCTCAGCCTCCCGAGTAGCTGGGACTACAAGCGCCCGCCACCTCGCCCGGCTAGTTTTTTATATTTTTTAGTAGAGACGGGGTTTCACCGGGTTAGCCAGGATGATCTCGATCTCCTGACCTTGTGATCCACCCATCTCGGCCTCCCAAAGTGCTGGGATTACAGGCTTGAGCCACCGCGCCTGGCCTATGCTAGGCTTCTTATAATTCTGAGCATTTGAGTTGGGCAGAGCTAGTTTGTTGTCCAGGAGGGCTAACTGGGAGTACCTAACGCATCCATGGGGACACATGTCATCTTGACGAGGAATTCATTAATAGCATTACTCGGTGGCAGAGGCAGGCCATGGAGAAATGGTACAGGACAGGCACATTTCGAGGGCACTGGAAAGAGCCTGGAGTTTAGAACATTTTAAACATTGGATACCTGGGAAAGAACAGTCAAGGGCAGTGAAAAGAAACGTTGGCCATTTTGTTGGATTATCTGGGGCCACCTCTGGGTTCAGAGAACAAACCAAACAGTATGCCTCAGAATGGCAGATAGGTGGCCCAGGAGACTTCCCGGGGAGCCCTCTACCCTACCTTTCCTCAACAAGTACATCTCTTTTTCTCTGAGTCACTCTCGCACTCTGTCCTTAGAATACCTGTTCCCTCGAAATACCCCATGCCTGAAACACAGTGCTTTATTTTTAATGTTTATAACTACAACAATATTTAAAGCCAGCTTCCTCCCTCTGTCTGTCCCTCCCCCACCCTGCACCCCCCATCTCTCTCTCTCTCCCTTTCTCTTTCTCGACAGGGTCTCACTGTGTTACTTGCCACTGTAGAGTGCAGAGTGTGATCATAGCTCACTGTAGCCTCAGACCCAGACTCAAGTGATCCTCCCACCTCAGCCTCTTGAGTAACTGGGACTTTAGGCACGTGCCACCATACCTGGCTAAATTTTTAAAATGTATTGTAGAGATGAGGTTTCCCTATGTTGCCCAGGCTGGTCTCAAACTCCTGGGCTCAAGTGATCCTCCTGCCTTGGTCTCCCAAAGCATGGGGGTTACACGTGTGAGCTACCACGCCCAGCCCCCATTTTCTTTCTTGATAATAAGGCCACGTTTTATGATCTGAGATATTTCCTCTTGTCCCCACCCCTATTCCCATCCTTACCTATCCTACTATTTAGCATCTTTTGAGCTGGAATCTGAAGGCAGGGCAGGAAAGATAAATGATAAAATCTATACTTTCTTCCTATGAAAGCAAGAGGCCTGTCTCTGCCCTAAAATTAGATGTGTCTGTTCTGTGTCCCCAGGCCATACAGGCACGCATGGTGGGCATTTAGTTCTCCTCAGAGGCAGGGAAGTGTAGTCGGAGAAGCACGGGGGTGGGGCAGCTGCTTCACTCTGGGTGCCTGTGTCCACCAGGTCGCCAGGCGACCTCAGAGAGAAAGGGCAGTAAGTTTCGGGACCCTGGAGTTGTTCAGGCCGTGTTAATTCTTTCCCCTTCCTTGAGTTTAGCTCTTTTTTTGTTCTGTAGCACAAACTTAGCAGTCCTTACACAGTGGTAAAGAAGAGTAGAACAGTCCAGAAAAGGGCCATCTCTCCTGAGTCTGTTTTTCCTCTTCTACAGGAAGCTAAAAACACTCTCTGCCTGATACAGAACAAGCTCAAGGAGGAAGAGAAGCGCCTGCTCAAGAGTGGAAGTAAGGCTGGGCTTTGTAGATGAGCAGTTTACTCTGGACTAGCATTTTCAGCCTTGAGAGATACGTGTGTGTGTGTGTCTCTGTGTGTGTCTGTATTTAAATATGTATTTTCTTTTCTTCAGCAGTTTTTTTTTTTAATGTAGTAAGAACACTTCACTCTACATCTTCAGTTTTGAAAAGTGTAATAAAATATTGTTGACTATAGGTACAAAAATATTTTCGAAAGGCAGTTTTCTCACAACTTCTATTTTGTGTACCATTGTATTCACTCAAGAGTCTGGTTTAAATATAGCATTTAAAACACATTTCATTCTTGTGCCAGTTAAGGTAGTGTTTTCCCGTGTTTAAATTATAGTTTGAAGGCCGGGCGCGGTGGCTCAAGCCTGTAATCCCAGCACTTTGGGAGGCTGAGATGGGCGGATCACGAGTTCAGGAGATCGAGACCATCCTGGCTATCACGGTGAAACCCCATCTCTACTAAAAATGCAAAAAAATTAGCCGGGCGTGGCGGCGAGCGCTTGTAGTCCCAGCTGCTTGGGAGGCTGAGGCAGGAGAATGGCGTGAACCCGGGAGGCGGAGCTTGCAGTGAGCCGGGATCGCGCCACTGCACTCCAGCCTGGGCGACTGAGCGAGACTCTGTCTCAAAAAAAAAAAAATAAATAAAATAAAATAAAATAAATTATAGTTTGAATTATATATGATGTGTAACTATAAGAAAATGTGGTCCTAGAGGTGTGTAGGGTTCTGTATTTTCAGGCTGACTGATGGAAAACAAGCATTGGGATGCAGTGCAGGGAGAGGGACCACTCGCTTCGTGATGGTCCCCATGCCACTGAGATGCCCCCCATAATCCAGAATGGCTCAGCAAGACACTCAGCTGGAGAGACACAGGGTTACGTCCATACAAGGCCGAGATTCCTGGAAGGAGCTCTCTGTGACCAGGCAGCTTCCCTTACCCCTGAACTTCAGTGTCAAGTCACTGTCAGGGACCAGTAGCAGCCCAGGATCTTCCTGCTGAATTGACGGCCTTCTTGCACGGAGTTCCTCCTCCTCTTGCTGATTGCTCTTTCTTTTCTTCATGGCGAAATATTCTGTTTGATCTCATACTTGAGGCATCAGGCCCACACACATGCTCCCACGCATGCTCTCTCGCGCTCTCTCTCTCTCTCTTTCTCTTTCTTTGCCATTTCCCTTGTATCTCTCTCATTTTGCACCTGTTCTATGACTCTGTCATCTGAATCTCAGGAAACCCTGGAGGAAGGATAGGGACTGCTGGGCGGTCCTCCAGGAACAAGGTTAGGAAATTTGAAGGGCATGTCTAGCCAAAGCAGCCCTCCCCTGTTTAATTCCATGTCAGCCAGGAGCGTGAGAAGCAGCCCTCAGTGATCAGCCTGCATGGGGTTTGTCCCTTGCGAGAAGCCCGACTCAGGCAGGAGCCCTGGTTGGTTACTTGCATCCCATTCTGTCCCTGTAAGACCTGCCATGCTGATCTTACTTTATTCACCAAGATTTACCTCTGTGTTTTCTTCTAGGAGTTCTGTAGTTTTAGCTCTTACATTTAGGTCTCTGATCCACTTTGAGTTAATTTTTATATATGGTGTGAGACAGGGGGTCCAACTTCATTCTTTTGCATGTGGCTGTTCAGTCGTCCTATTATTATCTGTTGAAAAGACTATTATTTCCCCATTGAATTATACTGGCATGTTGTCAGCCATACTTAATTTTAATTGTCACTGTCAGCTCAGTGGTTTCAGTGTCAGCATGCATTAATGTCTTAGTCTGTTTTGTGCTGCTGTAACAGAATACCTGAGACTGAGTAATTATATATTTTACATAAAATATATACAGCATTATATATATGGATATATGCAGTCATCCCTCAATATCTGTGGAGAACTGGTACTAGAACCCACCTGTGGATACCAAAATCCACAGGTGTTCAAGTCCTTTGCATATAACCTATGCACATCCTCCTGTATACTTTAAATCATCTCTAGGTTACATAAAATACCTAACATAATGCCTATATATCACTTCATTCACATGGATTCAGCCTAGTACTTGGCATGTGGCAAATTCAAGTTTCGCTTTTTGGAACTTTGTAGATCTTTTTGGAACTTTGTTGATTTTTTTTTTTTTTTCCAAATAATTGTAGAATTTTTTTTCCAAATAATTCAGATCCGGCCGGGCGCGGTGGCTCAAGCCTGTAATCCCAGCACTTGGGGAGGCTGAGGCGGGCGGATCACAAGGTCAGGAGGTCGAGACCATCCTGGCTAACACAGTGAAACCCCATCTCCACTTAAAAAATACAAAAAGAATTAGCTGGGCGAGATGGCGGGCACCTGTAGTCCCAGCTACTTGGGAGGCTGAGGCAGGAGAATGGCGTGGACCCTGGAGGCGGAGCTTGCAGTGAGCTGAGATCCAGCCACTGCACTCCAGCCTGGGCGACAGAGCGAGACTCCGTCTCAAAAAAAAAAAAAAAATTCAGATCCATGGTTGGCTGAACCCATGGATGTGAAATCCATGGATACAGAGGGCTAGTTTTGTATGTATCTGTATGTGTGTTTGTTTATATATATATGACATATATATAATATACAATATGTGACATACAATATATGACATATACTGCCATATATAACATATGACAATTATATAACATATATTAGTATTAGTTTATATTATTATTATTATAAACAGAAACTTACTTGTCTGAAACTTAATGAGCCACAGTTCTGGGGTCAAGTCCAAGATCAAGGAGTTGCATCTTGCTGCACCATCCCATGACAGAAGGACAAAGAAAGGGGGAGAGAGAGCAAGAGATCAAACCTACAGCCTCAAGCCCTTTTATAACCAGCATTAGTCCATTCTTCAGGGCGGAGCCCTCATGACCTAAACACCTCCCAATCTGCCCCACCTCCCAACATGGTTGCATTGGGATTTAAATTTCCAACGCATGCTTTTCAGAGACACATTGAAATCATATGATAGCAATTGACTTTAGTTTACCTGCTCACTTCTCAAGTCTGTATTGGTTTGAGTTGTAAGAAGAAATTTTATTGAGCCTGAGGTACATGTATTAATTTTATTTTAAAATTGATTATATAATTTGATTTGCATTGCATGGGATAAGGATTTAATGTCTTAATTCCCTGGATGGCATAAGAAATGAACTAAGCTGAATAGTGGTTTCATTTTGTAGTCCTTAATTGATGTTAATATTTAATAATATTCTCTGTAAAGACTTTCAGAAGATTTCAAAGTAATTGTGTCGAAGCCCAGGATGTTGTTATTGACACTTTCTCCAGCTCCTAGGTTGGCCCTTCCTGTACTATAAAGCACAGCTCTTCTCTCCATGGCTAAAGAAAGCAGAAAACCTTCCCACAGTGCCTAACTAGATACTGTTACCATTTCATTACTTTCTCTTTCTTTGAGACCGAGTCTCGCTCTGCTGCCCAGGGTGGAGGGCAGTGGTGTGATGTCGACTCACTGCAACCTCCACCTCCCGAGTTCAAGCAATTATCATGCCTCAGCCTCCTTAATAGCTGGGACTACAGGTGCGCACCACCATGCCTGACTAGTTTTTGTATTTTTTTTTTTTTTTTTTTTTTTTTTTTTTTTTTTATGAGGCGAAGTCTTCGCTCTGTCGCCCGGACTGGAGTGCAGCTGGCCGGATCTCAGCTCACTGCAAGCTCCGCCTCCGGGTTTGCGCCATTCTCCGCCTCAGCCTCCCGAGTAGCTGGGACTACAGGCCGCCATCGCCGGCTAGTTTTTTTTTTTTTTTTTTGTATTTTTAGTAGAGACGGGGTTTCACCATGCTGGCCAGGCTGGTCTCAAACTCCTAACCTCAGGTGATCTGCCCCACCTCAGCCGCCTCCCAAAGTGCTAGGATTACAGGCGTGAGCCACTGCGCCCGGCCACATCACCCTCTTATAGTAGGGGCATAGCAAAGCCTTTGGGCAGACTAACAATTACTGTTCTTCCAAACTAACTTCTGAGTCAATCATCAGAACAGGGTCCTCCAAGTCCATCCTTACAAAACCTGTGTGGCTCCCTGGGTGCAGAGAAGTCAGGTGCCAGGCAGTGAAAGGTCTTTCTTCCCACAGTGGAGACTCCTTCTATAGGTTCCCTTTAGGAAATATTCAGCCTATAGGTGCAAGACTCCAAAGAATGTATTTAAGAAATTAATATAAAGAGCTGTTCCGGCTGGGCATGGTGGCTCACGCCTGTAATCCCAGCACTTTGGAAGGCCGAGGCGGGTGGATCATGAGGTCAGGAGATCGAGACCATCCTGGCTAACATGGTGAAATCCTGTCTCTACTAAAAATACAAAAAATTAGCTGGGTGTGGTGGCAAGCGCCTGTAGTACCAGCTACTTGGGAGACTGAGGCAGGAGAATGGCATAAACCCGGGAGGCGGAGCTTGCAGTGAGTGGAGATCACGCCACTGCACTCCAACCTGGGCGATAGTGCGAGACTGCATCGCAAAAAAAAAAAAAAAAAGGGTGTCCCATCGAAAATTACTTTGGAAAAAATCTGTCTTTGTGATGGGATTTTCCCCAGGGGAGAACATCACATCACCAGTTTTCACTGCCAGTCACTAAGATCATCCTTCTCCTCAGGGCAGCCCCATTCGTGCCATTCCTAGCCTGGCCTCCCTGCCTCCAGTCTTGCTGTGTTACCTTACTAGCAGCCTTCACTTCCTCATCTTTGTCACGATCTAGGAACTTGAGTTCTGGTAACGCAGCCTAACATTAGTCAGAGAATGGGTTTTTCCCTGAACTAGCCAAGCACTTGACAGCTGGCTATTCAGTTTTTAAATTTTCAGATTTCCTTCAAGGGCTTCAACACAATTAAGTTGAAAACTATCTTCCAAAAGTCTTTGCAGAGAATATGTAAAAACTTCACTGCCTGGCACCTGATTTCTCTGCACCCAGGGAGCCATGCAGGTTTTAGAAGGATGGAATTGGAGGCGTTTGTGTCGCTGTTCTGATGACTGTAATAGTGTTTCTAACTAATGATTTTCCTTGCTTTGGGAAATTATTTTTTTAAAAAAAACAGCACATCATTGTCCACATTAATTCTTAACTAAGCATCTACAGGCAAATCCGGAGAGTCTT
Organism: Rhinopithecus bieti; assembly: GCF_001698545.2. Classification (NCBI taxonomy): domain Eukaryota; kingdom Metazoa; phylum Chordata; class Mammalia; order Primates; family Cercopithecidae; genus Rhinopithecus; species Rhinopithecus bieti. Next base: position 5,451,752 of record NW_016808231.1, on the reverse strand, counting down.
ATAAAATCTAATGCATCCAAAGAAAGGCTAATGCACGCAAACCTTAGTGGGCAGAGCTGTTTAGTTGTGATGATGAAGCCACTCCTTTGTTTTGCCTGCTTGTGTTCCTGCCAGGTAATGATGACTCGGACGTAGACATCCAGGAGGATGACGAATCCGACAGTGAGTTGGAAGAAAGGCGGCTGCCCAAGCCACGGACAGCCATGGAGGTGCTCATGCAAGGTACCCCCGCATCTTTTGCTGGCCTTCCTCCTTGTGCCCCGTTTCACAGAACACCTGGCCAGGACTGGGGCAGGCTGCTTAGTGTTGAGGCCCACAAGCGCACTGTGAATGGCCCCTGGAAGCAGCTCTTGCTCAGGTTTATCCTGTCCTGTTGTTTATGGCTCTTGAACTGCTCAGTGGTCATGTTTGCTCCTAATATTCGTACTTGTCTGTTATCCCAAGACTGGATGGTTCATATTTATGGCTTGGTATTTCTCACAGAGCCACAAGAACACATTGCCTCTGCCACTCTCAGTGCAATGATATACCTAATAGCCTGAAAATTAATGCAGAAAGGGACTTAAATGAGCATCTCTGCCTTAAAAAAAAATGTTCTTCTAATTCCTTTACTCATCACAAAAGATTCAAGTAACAAAGCTCGGCGCAGTCACACATGCCTTATTCCCAGCTACTCAGGAGGCTTAGGCCGGAGGATCGTTTGAGCCCCAGAGCTTGGAGCTGTAGTGTGTGATGATTGTGTCTGGGAATAGCCACTGCACAGTGGCCTGGTGACATAGAGGGGCTCTTAAAACTAAGTTAAAACATAAAAAGACTCAGGCAACAACATTTGTAGAGCGAATGTGAATGCTGCCCTGGGGTCTTCCTCATGTCCCACTCCCATCTGGCAGGGCTCATGGCTAGTGGCCAGGGTGGGTGTGTCTTTACACATTACCTGTCTGTACATATACATATGCACATACATGCACACTGACACGCACACATACACACACATGAAGATCACCTGAAAAAAATTTAACCTGAGTGCAATCAGACGGTATGTATGGTTCTGCAACTTGCTTTTGTTTTTAAAAATTAAATACAATTGGAACTCTTCTTTTGTCAGTAATAGATCTGCCCCTACTTTTTTTTTTTTTTTGAGACAAAGTCTCACTCTTGGTCCCCAGGCTGGAGTGCAATGGCATGATCTTGGCTCACTGCAACCTCCGCCCCCGGAGGGAGCGATTCTCCTATAATCCCGAGTAGCTGGGATTACAGGCCTGCATCACCACACCCAGCTAGTTTTTGCATTTTTAGTAGAGACGGGTTTTCACCATGTTGGCCAGGCTGGTCTGAGGTGATCCGCCCATCTCGTCCTTCCAAAGTGCTGGGATTACAGGCTTGAGCCACTGCGCCAGGCCATGTCTGCCTATCTTTAGGTTGCATCATTAAAAGTCAAATTCTTAGGTCAAAGGTTCTGTAAATTTTTAATTTAGTACTACAAAATTCTCCTATATTTGCCTTTAAAAACATTTCTTATCTACCACCTGTTAATGTTTGGAGCACTGTCACTTTTTTTTTTTTTGAGACAGAGTCTCATTCTGTCGTTCAGACTAGAGTGCAGTGGCACAGTCTCAGCTCACTGCAACCTCTGCCTCATGGTTTCAAGCGAGTCTCCTGCCTCAGCCTCCCAAGTAGCTGAGACTACAGGTGTGAACCACTATACCTGACTAATTTTTTTAAAAAATTTTTGTAGAGATGAGGTTTCATCATGTTGCCCAGGTTGGCCTCAAACTCCTGGCCTCCTGTCTCAGCCTCCCAAAGTACTGGGATTATACGCATGAGCGTCAGAAAACAAATCTTGAATGCTATTTCCTGCTTTATTTTCCAAGGTTTTATGACTTCTTCATGCTTTTGTTATTCTCAGGAAGACCTGGCAAACGCATTGTGGGCATGATGCAAGGTGGAGACTCCGATGACAATGTAAGTCCCCCGCTCCCCTCAGCGGTTCTGTGTGCGCTGGGCTTGGCTGTCCCATAGATGGGAGTGGCTGAGTTGCTGCCAGCAGCCAGGGAGCCGTCTGTGGTCAGTCCAGCCACGCCTCGATGCGTGGCAAGGCTGGCCTCATGAGGCTCTGGGCTCTTCCTTGCTCATGGATGGTTCATTTCTTTTCAAGTGAATGTGCTTGCTCTGCTTTTTTCGCCTTCTCACTGTTCTTTCCATTCTCGCTTTCCAAAGATGGAAGCAGCACCAGCTCTCTTAGGTAAATGCAAGACTTCCAACTCCAAGAAGCAGGTTGGTTTTCTGTTCTGCCTCATGTGTTTGTGGGTGTCTGTCAGCCCTCCCAGGGCCAGCCAGGGGCCTTGCCCTAGGAGTGATGCTTCCTCTCTCCTGGGCAAAAAGCCACTCAAAAGGGATCCCATGGTGACAGCGGGATCACTGAAGGCCCCTATGCTAAAGAGGAGGCGCAAGCACCGAGCCTGGAGACGGGGAAAGCTCAGGCTGGCAGTCCTCAGGCCCTGGGCCGTAACCTAGAGATGAAGGAGGACGCCGAGGGCTGGGCTCAGGACCAGCCCTCCTCCCTGGTCTGTGCTGGGGAAGGAACGGTGAAGCAGCACTGTCCCCAGACTAGGCCCCTGGGGTGCCAGGCATGAGGCTGAGATATCAGGCTGCATTGAGCTTTACTGAGTGGATAACTCCCTGAAGCACTTAACCAAAAAGGGAGTCTAGGAGACCTTGGTGGGATCCGGTCATCAGGGCTCTGCTGGCCATTACTCAAGTCTGCGTTCTTTGTTGCATCCCTGGCAGTGCTGTTCAGCCCACACAGCGAAGGGCAACTAGACAGAGACTGACCCCAGGCTGCCTCCATTGGTGGATACACCTGTGTCTGTGGCATGGCACTAGTGGCTGCACAGAGACAGAAACAGGGCCTTGCGTTCTTGCACACAGATTCACGCATCCGCAGCCTGTGCTGCTGCGGAATTCACAGTGGGGAGAGGCCGCTCAGGTTTGTCAGCAGGATGCACAGAGATCAGGCCTTGAATTCACAGGACACAGTCTGTAGAGAAGCAGAGAGAGCAACTAGAAAATAATTTTCTTAACAAGCTCGGGCGTGGATGATAAATAGCTTCTCTCTGTCTTGCCCATCCAAGACAGAAGCAGAGGGAGTATGGCATGGGAATACTGGAGCAGCACTGCCTGTCTCTTCTCCAAGGTGTGCCTTCTCTCAGAGCGAATGCATTAGTTGCAGCTGAGCTTTATGCCTGGTACTCACTTGTTTATTTCAAAGAGGCTGTGTCCATGCAGCCCTCCAGGCACAGGGTTCCATGCTTTACGTGTTCAGGCATCCAACACGTGTCTGTTGAGTGCCTGCCACATGCCAGTGCTGTCATGGATTATGGGGAACGCAGCAGGGGGCAGAGACAAGCCCCCGCTTCAGAGACAAGCCCCCAGCAATAATGATGGAGCGGCGGATCCAAGGCTCATGGTGTTAACAGGAGGAATAACAGCTTCAGGGGACAGGGAGTGACAGGGAACAAGGAGGGGGTGGCATCTTCCACAGGCTCAGCAAAGGGCTCTGACATGGTGGTGTTTGAGCAGGGCCTGAGTGGAGGGAGCAAGTCTGTGGGTTGGTGGCACCTGGGCATGTGGAATGTGCTCCTCACGTTGAGGAGCAGAGGCAGTTGGTGTGACTGTGGGTGAGCGAGAGAGGCAGCAGGGGCCATGCAAAGCCTTGCAGGGTGAGATGAAGACTCTGTTTTCTGAGTGTGGTGGGGAGACCCTGGAGAATAGTGAGCCCAGAAAGGTCAAGAGCTGACACCCATTTGAGAGAAGCCAGTTAGGAGGTGCCTGCACCTGTGGAGGTCAGAGATGATGGTGCTTGGCCGAAGGTGTGGCAGCAGAGGTGCTGAGAAGTGGTCAGGTCCTGGGTCTGTCTCTAAGAACCATCAGGTTTTGTGAATTGATTGGACACAGGCTGTTAGAGAAAGAGAGAAATGAGGGTGCCTCGGCAGGGTCTAATCAGCAGAAAGCAGAGTTTCATTTTCTGAGATGGGGCCAACTTGACAAAGGGGCTTGGAGGGCAGATAGAAAGTTTGGTTTTGGACATTCTGAGTGTGACAGCCACATGCTAGGGTTGAGTAGTCAGGTGGAATTTAAGTCTGGAGTTCAATGGCCAGGTCTGAGCTAGATATTGAATTTTGGGAGCCACTCTTATTTGGTTGATACCTAAGCCACAAGGATAGATGTGACTGCCTAGGGAGAGCAAGTAGAACAAGAAGAGAGGTGACCCAAGGTCCTGCGTGCACCTGCCCTGCAGAGGTCGGGGAGGAAGGGGCAGGCAGGGGAGGCTGGGGCGCGTCAGCAGTGAGGGAGGGGGACCTGGACTAGAGAAGGGGCCTTGGGGGATGGAGAAGATGGGTTTTAAGGATGAAGGGGTGATTCCACAGCTCAAGCAGAATGAGGCCTGAGAATCAATCCTAATCCATTGAATGTTTCTGTCTTGATAGGAGCAGTGCTGGGGTCAGTGGGTGAGAGTCCGGGGGACCTGAAGCATTCGTGAGGGGCAGAGGTGCAGACAGTGAGTTCAACAACTCGCTCAGGAGCTCTGTGTGAGGGGAGAGAGACAGGGCAGAGCAGCTGGAGAGGAAAATGGGATTACGTTTGGGTTTTTTTCCAAGAAGGAAATTACAGCATTTGTGTGTACCGATGGGAATGATCTAGATAGAACGACCAGCCATCCTGGTTTACATGGGACACAGGACTTGCCGTTTTAAAGCTGGGCTGAGTTGGTCACCCTGGATCTGATGAGGAGGGAGAAGGTGTGTCTTTCACTTTACTCCCTTTCTTTTTTTTTTTTTTTTTGAGACGGAGTCTTGCTCTGGAGTGCAGTGGTACAATCTCGGCTCACTGCACCTCCGTCTCCCAGGTTCAAGCAGTTCTTTTGCTCAGCCTTCTGAGTAGCTGGGATTCACTTCACTCCTTATACCCATGCCTATATTGCTTTCTATCCACAATCTGCAAAAAGCCAAAATAGGCCTCCCTTCCCTCTCTCCAAGCCCCTGTCCTTCTTGCCATCGGTAGGGGGAGTCTCTGGGTCCATTGGCCCTCAATGCAGATCCAGAGTGCTTCTGAGACACTGTGGGAAAGCCAGCCCCTGCAGCACCACACAGATGCACCTGGAGTTTGGAGGATTCTGGTTGGATGATAAATTCCAGCCAGCAGTACATAGCCTCAGTCCCATCCATATGCCCTCCCACAGCCTGCCTGGCACTCTGCCAGCCTTTTCCTTCACACAGGGATGCTGCTATAGAAAGGGAGGCACAGAATCTTAGGACAAGATGTCAGGAATGAGGTGGAACCCCCTGTTGCATCTGCCATTTTTTTCCTATAGGAGGACTCGGAGGAGAGTGAAATTGACATGGAAGATGATGATGAGGAGGAGGAGGATGATTTGGAAGATGAGAGCATTTCTCTCTCACCATCCAAGCCCAATCGAAGGGTCCGGAAACCTGAACCCCTGGATGAGAGTGACAATGACTTCTGACCCTCTTGCCAAGGGACCCTGGCAGATTAAAACCCTCAGACTTGTAGGTAAATGGGAACTTAGAAGGTTAGGAAGGTAACACCTGTTTTGTTCACTAAGTTGGCTAGACTCATGATTACTGAAGCAATACTTATTTCTGCTTCAGCCTCCTATGTTTGCATTCCATGAAGCTTAAATAAGAATTGAGGCTGGGCGCGGTGGCTCAAGCCTGTAATCCCAGCACTTTGGGAGGCCGAGGTGGATGGATCACGAGGTCAGGAGATCGAGACCATCCTGGCTAACACGGTGAAACCCCATCTCTACTAAAAATACAAAAAAATTAGCCAGGCGTGGTGGCAGGTGCCTGTAGTCCCAGCTCCTCGGAAGGCTGAAGCAGAAGAATGGCTTGAACCTGGGAGGCGGAGCTTGCAGTGAGCCGAGATCGTGCCACTGCACTCCAGCCTGGGCAACAGAGCGAGACTCTGCCTCAAAAAAAAAAAAAAAAAAAAAAAAAAAAAAATTTGAAGCAAATCCCAAAGATTTTTTTTTTCACCTTATTTATCTCCTAAAACTTGAGGAATGCATGTGTTCTTAGTGATTCACATCCACGGGACAAAACCTCAAGGAGAAATAAGAGCTGATGCCACACAAGTCTTGGCTGCTTTTGTTACTATACATTTTCTCCGAGAGTCCAGCAGAGTTGAGGCTAGAACTTGGACTGGGGATTCGTGTTCAGAATCGTAGGGGGACATCTGGCTGTTAATCACTTGCACAGTTGAGAACATTTCCTGTACTTTGGCTTTTAATTCTAGCCCTTATTTCATTTTGTCATCTTTCTTTCTTCTGCATGTTCACAATACCAAACATTAAATGTATTTTAATAACTACAGTTTTCTGAAAGAAGCTTAGCTAACGTTAAATGAAAACTGGGTTTCCTTGAAAATCAGGCGATAGAGACAGGCTCCAGATGAGGAATCCTCCATTTTCTCTCCAAAGCTGACATTCTTCTGGGAGTCAAGTTCACCTTGGATTACAGCCACCTTCATGGTTCCACGGCTGGTACTAAATTTGGAAACTCTGGTGACCTGAGCTGCCCTCTTGGAGACTCCAGACTCCCGGGGCAATGACAGCCGGGACACTCTCCTTCCCTCCAGCCAGGGTTTCTCTAAAGGAGCTTTGTTTTGTCTAAAGTGTGGCAAGATATAGTGCACAACACAGGGAAAAAGGCAGGTTTCCTGCAGCTCTCTACCTAAGTGTTTCTGTAGGGGAAGGAGCCTACTAAGAAAAAGGTGTTGGTACAGATTCATGTTTCTGACTTAAAAAAACAACACAGGATTGAATTAGGTAGAGTAGTAGCACTAGAAGATTTTTTCTGTTGTGAAATTAGAAGTGGAGTTGTTTTTTTTCTTTTTTCTTCTTTTTTTTTTTTAACATGAAAAGTACTTAGCTGGACATCGTGGCAAGCGCCCATGGGCCCAGCTACTCAGGAGGCCAAGATGGGAGGATCACTTGAGCCCAGGAGTTTTAGACTAGCCTGGACAACTAAGTGAGACTCAATCTCTACAAAAAATTTAAAAATTAGCCAGGTGTGGAGGGGCATGCCTGTGGTCCCAGCTATTCAGGAGGCTGAGGCAGGAGAATCACTTGAGACCAGGAGGTCGAGGCTGCAGTGAGCCATGATCGTGCCACTGCACTCCAGCCTGGGTGACAGAGTGAGACCCTATCTTAAAAAAAAGAAAAGGCCGGGCGCGGTGGCTCACGCCTGTAATCCCAGCACTTTGCGAGGCCGAGGCGGGCAGATCGTGAGGTCGGGAGATCGAGACCATCCTGGCTAACATGTGAAACCCCGTCTCTACTAAAAATACAAGAAGTTAGCCGGGCGTGATGGCGGGCGCCTGTAGTCCCAGCTACTCGGGAGGCTGAGGCAGGAGAATGCTGTGAACCTGGGAGGCAGAGCTTGCAGTGAGCCAAGATCATGTCACTGCACTCCAGCCTGGGCGACTGAGCAAGACTCCGTCTCAAAAAAAATAAAATAAAAGCACACTGCTTGTAAAAAGCATACAGTAGGCCAGCGCCTATAATCCTAGCACTTTGAGAGGCCGAGACGAGTGGATCACCTGAGGTCAGGGGTTTGAGACCAGCCTGACCAACATGTCAAAACCCCATTGCTACTAAAAATACAAAAGTCAGCCAGGCATGGTAGCACATGCCTGTAACCCCAGCTACTGGGGAGGCTGAGGCAGGAGAATCACTTGAACCCAGGAGGCGGAGGTTGCAGTGAGCCAAGATCGCACCATTACACTCCAGGCTGGGCAACAGAGTGAGACTCCATCTCAAAAAAAAAAAAAGCATACAGTAAATTAAAAGGAAAGCACAAAACAGTTTTCACTTATTTTACAATTAAAAGAAGACTTCTGAAGTTACTTTTAATAAATGTATTTAACACTATATTTCATATTATTAAATAGGTTTTACTTAAAAGTATAATTATTTTATTTGTACCTGTCAGATATAAATACTTATTCAGGAGTTCACAGGTATGAAAAGATACACATAAATTTTAGGAACTTTCAACAATTATTTCTGTCATTTTTCCTTTTTTCTCTTTCTTTTCGTAAATTTTATGTATAAGATTACCCCTTTAAAAAAAAAAAAAAGCCAGCATTCAGTGAATTCACCAGTAATTTGAAATGCACCATATTGTAAATGATCCGCTGACAGGGAAGCCAGCGTGTTGGAGCCATGCCAGCCACCTCAGACGCCGTGGTTCCAAGACGCGGAAGAGTCACTGCACCTTTTGGATGTTATGGATTTGGTTTGCCTGAATGTGACTTGACTTCTGTTTTGAAAAAATAATACAAATAGAGTTCTATTTTCCTTATGTGATGCTTTCTTCTAATGCACTTTAACACAGAAGCCTACCCTAGCTACAAAGAGCCCATCCACAGACATAGGCAACAGCTCCAAAGGGTATTTCATTGTGTCACCTGCTTCTAGATCATGTTAGTTAACTGACTTTGTGCAAAGTCTCGCCATGTATAGCACTGCCTTGCTTGAGCAAGGACGTTTCTATCAGCAACAAGCTGTGTGTACTCTATCCTTTTTACTAAAGTATGACCCATTGTAGAATGGATCCAGGAGTCACATGTGCAAGTGCTTTATGACCTGGCACCATTTGGTTTTGGCCAAGCAGTAGAGCAGACCTCAGGACCTAAGGAGGATGGTTGTGATTAGGTCAATAAAAAACTAGCAGGCCATTGCTGATAATTTTTTACTATATAATTAGAGGACTTCCTCAAATGCTTTAAAAAATGTGTATTGATGAAAAATACAAAGGAATTTTTCAAATACTCAATTTTTATTGGTAGTAGTTATCAAGAACAAAGTCCTCGGACTTCTGATGGGAAATCTGAACGACTGTTTCTCTTTTAGCTTGGACAAGAAGAAATAGATCCCTCTCATTAGCACTTTAATATCAGTGTCACATGTCTGGAAGGAACTTGTATTCATTTAGGTAAGCAACACACTACATAAATATCACAGCTGTTAGACCCAGGGGACTCTCAGGTGCTAGAATTGAGGACTCCTTTAATGGGAAGGGAGCTAAAGGGTCTACCTCCTGCCTAGAAGTCCTTTCTATGTGGATATGAATTAAATTGTCCTGTCTGTTTTGCTCTGATGGGGTCTGTGTGGCCTAGCTGGCTCTGGTGTGTCCCTGATGACAGACTGAACTCTTTAACCATTTCAGACAGTTTGAAGATGTATGATCATTATTTGAAAAGGGAGAGAGGGAGGACTGTTTGTTTTCTCCACCACTTTGGCTTCTGAGGTTTCTTCAGTGTTAGGTTTCTGTAGGGCCCAGCTTTCTCCAGCGTTTGGCTACTGCAGCTCTGTTCTGTTAAGCTCTTAACTCAGACAGAAGCAATGCAAACAAAGCATCACCTTAAAAGTACTAAAACAGCTGTCAATCTAGAAGTCTATGCCCAGCAAAAACTGTCATAAATACTGCAAGACCCATGTTCAGATTTCCTCCCTTTTACAAATAATGTTTTGTTGTATTTCACAGCTACGACAAGTGATCCAAATGTTCTTTGTAACAGACTTTTTCCTCCAGTCTAGGATCCAGTCAAAGATCTTGCATTAAGTTATATCTCTGTAATCTTTCATTTTACGCTATCTGCAACGTTTTGCATTTTTCGTGACAGTGATGTTTTTTAATGAGTTCAGGCCATTTATTCTGCAGAATATTTGTCAATTTGGATTTTTTCTAATTGTTCCTTCAATGATTAGAATCAGGCAAACAGTTTTTGACAAGAATACATCAGAGACGACTCTGTGGTGCATCAGACTGGGGGCACGTGATGTCCATGTGTCCCATTATTGGCGATGTTCAATTCTGTCACTTCCGTTGAGGCTGCACTTGCCAGATTTCAGATTAAAGGTACCTTTTTCCCTTTGTAAATTAGGATATCACCTTTGTGGGGTGCTGTTCTGAGACTGCAAGGATATCATCTTCCCAAGTAGGCCTTCATCCATGGCCTTAGCATCCATGTCAGCATCCTGTCCAGATGCTCAATTTTGAAGAAACATTTCAAATAGCGATTCCTTTCAAATTCAGAAGTGATCATTGCTTTATAGTCTTAATAAATATTTTCTGTGGTTATTTAGTTGATGAGAGCTGTGATGTCCATTTGGATTTTTTTCCCTCCAACACAAACAGCTCCAGGAATTGGTGCCACATAGAGGCTCAGCTTGCCTGTCTCCATGGAAGCTGTGGCCACAGCAGTGGCTTTGGAAGCCTAATAAGGAAGTGCAGTGGCTCACACCTGTAATCCCAGCACTTTGGGAGGCTGAGGTGGGCAGATCACTTGAGGTCAGGAGTTTGAGACTAGCCTGATCAACATGGTGAAACCCCATCTCTACTAAAAATATAAAAATTAGCTGGGTGTGGTGGTGTGTGCCTGTAGACCCAACTACTTGGGAGGCTGAGGCAGGAGAATCACTGGAACCCAAGAGGTAGAGACTGCAGTGAGCCGAGATCACGCCACTGTACTCCAGCCTGGGTGACAGATTCTGTCTCATAAAAAATAAATAAATAAAGAATGACATCACTGAATACATTGAATGTGCTATTGATAACCAGTGTGCCAGACTCCACATAACATGTGCCAGGTATCACCTACGTCTTTGATTTTGTAATAAATAAAAAATGGGGCCAGGTACGGTGACTCACGCCTGTAATCCCAGCACTTTGGGAGGCCCAGGCTGATCACCTGAAGTCAGGAGTTCGAGACCAGCCTGGCCAACATGGTGAAACCCCGTCTCTATTAAAAATACAAAAATTAGCCGGGCATGGTGGCAGGTGCCTGTAATCCCAGCTACTGGGGAGGCTGAGGCAGGAGAATCACATGAACCTGGGAGGCGGAGGTTGCAGGGAGCCGAGATTGCACCGCTTCACTTCAGCCTGGGTGACAAGAGCAAGACTCCATCTCAAAAACAAACAAAAAAAGGTAGAATCCTTGGAGAACTCTATTGTCTCTGTTTCCAGAATCCTAGAATTAAAACTTTCATTTATCTTCACAATTTTCCTATAGTTTTTTCATGTCTGTAAGGATGATACCCTAAAACTTTCTTCTTGAAAAAATAAAGAAGGGTCCCCTCTGTCGCCCCTGCCACATGGATGCTCCTCATGGGCTTGAGATGGCAGCTTATCTCAGAGCATGGGATGATTTTTAACCAGGTGAGTGGAACGGGGCAGTAATAAACATTTTTAAAGGTTGGGGGCATATGAAGTACTCAGGATGTAAATAAGCTGGAACCAGCCTCCTACACTGCTGAGCTTTCAGGCCTTTGTCCCCTAGTCCCTTGGTGGTGGCCCCCTCCCTCCTCTGTGCCGTAGCAGAGGACCCGTCGCCCCCTGCCTGAACCACTCCTGCACCAGGAAAGGAGCTCACCACCTCCTCTGGCAGCACCTCTCCTTTCTCCGTGCAGAGCCCCACTCTGGTGCTGAGTGAGCAGCGTTCCCAGCTCCCAGCAGGTCCCCAGAAGTCGGCCTTTCTGTTCAAAAGCTTCCAGCTAAGTCTCTGCCCATTCTCCTGCTCCATCCACCAGGAACTCCTTTTGCTCACATTTCAACAGTGCACGTGGGAGCATTTGTCTTGATGGCCTCTGAGATCATCCTGGCCCCGGATTCCCCAATGTGGTTTCCTTGGAGGCTAGAAGAGAATGGTTAAGGCAGGGCTTGAAGCCTGCAGGTTCTCTTTAGTAGAGCAGGTCATAAGATAGAAAATGCAGGACCCCGTGCAAAGCCTTTGTGCTTCTAGGATCCCCTCGCTACATGGACAAAGCTCAGGGTAGCCCCCCTTAGACCAGGTTTCCCTGTAGGGCTGCTGAGGGGTCTGGGGGTCAGCTGGCTCTCAGAACTGAGCAAAAGGCAGTGCGTGACCTGGAAGCAGTTCTAAGGGCGAGCAAGAAGGGCAGGTGCACTCACTTGATATGCTGGAGCCTGTGGTTTCCAGACAGTGCCGTGGCAACACATATCGCCCCGCCCATCCCCAGGGAAGTCTCTTGAAGACTAAGTGGAGAAGAGATGGAGACACACGGTGAGCCATCAGGGCAGAAGGAAACACCCGGGGAAGCAACACTGCATTGTCTGGGGCAGTAACCCAGGCAGATGTGTCTACAAGTGCCATGGCAACGCCAGGTGGGAGTTGATCCTGGAGACAGGTGTCTACAAGTGGCCAGATTGTCCCACCCAAGTGCGATGGAGGATGTAAGACCATAAATGCAGATGTGAGTGACTTCTGACTGAAGCTAAGCAGACTCAACAAACCCAGCTGCAGTGGAATGTGGACTATAATAAGTCTGATTATTTATATTCAGGAGGAAGTAGCTACAGAGGAAATCAGGAGCATTTTATCCCATCGAGGAGGACCCAGCAGAGAACTCTGCTGCTCCAGGATGCAGGTAAGGCCCTCCAGCCACTTACTTGAGTCTCCGGAGACTTGAGTTTACCTTCAGAGCATTTGCCAGGGCTTTGGCTCCAGACACCCCGATGGCATTTCCTCTTAAGCTGTGGGGAAAGACAGGAAGCCTAAGGCATGGGTACAGGATGAGGTGATCCTGACCCCTCTGCAGGTGGGCTTGGGGCTGCTTGGCAGAGGAAACAAGTACTTCAGCAGTCACAGGAGGCCAGGGCTCTGCCTTCCTCACTCCAGGGCAGCAGGGCAGAGCTGGCTGTGGGAAGCAGAGCACAGAGGAAGGGGAATGGCTGGCCCAGCCAGGTGGGTTGTTGGAGCCTTTCTCCTCTTCCACTCCAAACAGAAAAGCGGGGCTGAGATAAGAGAGGCAGCCCTCCATCCAGGCAGGTCCCCAGTGCCCCCAGCAAGGGCAGGAATTCTGAGGACATGCCTGAGCCTCAGAGCTGTAGCCTCATCCCAGGACTTTGGATCTGCCCAGAGAACAAGATCAGCCACCCTGGGACCCATAAACCGGGCCTCTAGATGTGTTCAGCCTGGCAAGGCCAACCTGGAGAAAGAGGGCAAATGATAGCGACTCCCAGGGAAAGGCATGAAGTGGGGCTGGGAAGCTGGTACACTTGTGCTGAAATGAAGATCACTAGGGTGATTTGTGAGTTACCTGTACACTTTGTTCCCATATCTATTCCTTAAGGATTCATTGTTTTTTTTTTGGGGGGGGGGGCTAAAGACCATAGCTGGAGACTGGAATACTTACTCAAGAATCTCCAAGGTTCTGTTCACAGCCAAGGCTTCCCCTAGCACCTGAGCACCCGGAGCACCAATGGAGGCCACCTGGAGACTGGAGTGGGGAGGGTGCCGTCAATGTGGGCCAGCTGGGCCCACATCCTTCCACACACTTTGTTCCCTTTCACCACCCCTTGATTCAGGGTGGAAAGTAGAGAAACAGCACTGAGAATGGTTGGCCAGTGCTGTGTCTAGGCACTCCATCTCCTACCTACACTGTTGCCTAAGACAGAAATCTGGATGCTAAGGATACGAGAAATAGAGTCTATCCCTGGAAGGGCTCGGGGAGAACGTTCCTTGCACCTCCTCATTACTACTATCTAGGTGTTTGAGCCCCCAGTTGCTAATGTAATATTTCCTATAATAATACTAGGAAAATCAAATACACCTTCCTTGACTTGTAAACAAAAATAACGTCTAGGTCAGGTGTGTTGGCGCACACCTGTAATCCCAGCACTTTGGGAGGCTGAGGTGGGCAGGTCACCTGAAGTCAGGATTTTAAGACCAGCCTGGCCAACATGGTGAAACCCTGTCTCTACTGATAATACAAAAATTAGGCTGGGTGTGGTGACGCATGCCTGTAATCCCATCTACTTGGGAGGCTGAGGCTCGAGAATCACTTGAACCTGAGAAGTGGAGGTTACAGTTAGCTGAGATTGCGCCGCTACACTCCAGCCTGGGTGGCAGGGGAAGAGTCTTGTCTCGAGAGAAAAAAAAAACCTCTAACATGAAAGGAATGGTGAAGGGTCCGGCTTCCTGACTGCTGCGCACATCTAGGACTTACTAGAGAGCAGTGAGGGCTGTGTTGACCTTCAGCGCATGGGCCACTGCACACGCTCCGTCATCCCCGATGGCGTTCTCCTGTAAACTGGACACAGAGTGTGACGCCTTTGGGTGCATGGGGCACACGGAGCGTTCTAGCAAGGCCCTGTGGTGCTTGGACCTGCCAGGTTTAACTGACTACACACACCATAGACATAGACTCCCAGGGTTTGCCTGGGGATAACTGCCCTTCCTCTGCAGGCCCTGCAGCCCGCTGCCTCATACTAAGCACACAGAAGGGTCTGGGGGCCTGCATGAGTCTGAACCGCCAGAGACAAGCAGGAAATGGGACACATAGAGTGATCATCAATAGGGGCTTGGGACCCAAAAAGGGTTGCTTTTCACAGCCAACCAGAAAATGAACTTAAAGCCCTCAATCCCTGAGCCATTCTTGTTTGTCTTGTTTTCTCTTGAGACAGGGTCTCACTCTGCCACCCAGGCTGGAATGCAGTGATGAGATCACAGCTCACTGCAGCCTCAACCTCCCAGGCTCAAGCGATCCTCCTACCTCAGCCTCCTGAGGAGACTAAAATACTTAAATAGAGACTGGAACTACAGGCACATGCCACCATGCCTGGCTAATATTTTTATTCTTCTGTAGAGATGGGGTCTCACTATGTTGCCCAGGCTGGTCCTGAACTCCTGGGCTCAAGCAGTCTTCCCACCTTGGCATCCCAAATTGCTGGCATTACACGCAGGAGCCACCATGCCCAACCTCCTTGGCCATTCTTGCTAATTAGGGTTTTGTGTCATTTTTTCGCCTTCTAAATTGGAGGGAAGTAGCAGGCCCTGAGTGACTGAGTTTAGCTCAGGTGCACATTGATACATTCAAGGCTAAGAGCTGTTTGCGTTCATTATTTTAATAGACATTTGGGTGTGGCTGGGCACAGTGGCTCCCGCCTTTAATCCCAGCACTTTGGGAGGCTGATATGGGTGGATCACTTGAGGTCAGGAGTTCGAGATCAGCCTGGCCAACATGGTGGAACCCCGTCTCTACTAAAAACACACAAATTAGCCGGGAGTGGTGGAGGGCATCTGTAGTCCCAGCTACTGGGGAAGCTGAGGCAGGTGAATCACTTGAACCCAGGAGGCAGAGGTTGCAGTGAGCCGAGATCATGTCACTGCACTCCAGCCTGGGCGACAGAGTGAGACTCCATCTCAAAAAATTAAAATAAAATAAAAAAGACAACATTTCAGTGCGTCTCATGTACTAGGGGTTGTATAAGGCAGTGGACCTGAGTCCCCTTCTCGAAGCTCAGGTGGGAAGACGTGATTAAATGAGCAGGTACAACAGGCCAAGTGCAGGCTGCAGGGAAAAGCAAGCAGCGTCTCCCACCCCAGGGTGTCCGCAGAAGGCTCCCCAGAAGAAACAAGTCAAAACCCAAAGTGGGGAGTGTGCCTGACTCAGCTAAGGAACCCAAACGAATTGAGTTCCTGGGGAAGTGAGAAATGAGTCCAGGGAGGGACAAAGGAAGCAGATTTTAGGGGCCCCAGAAGCCACCCTGAGGGGCTGTGTGTACTTGACTCCACAGGCCCTGAGCGGCCATCCATGGATGGCACCCAAGATGGAACAGAGCTGCTTTGGAAAGGTCTCTAGCCAGCAGTGTGAGAGGATGGACTGAGGTGGAGGCTGCCACAGGGATGGAGGTGAGTAGTGCCGACGGCCTGGATGGGGGCAGTGGACGCAAAGGAAATCGAGTGGGTGGCAGGGACACAGAGGGGACTGACCCAACAGGACTTGAGAGTGAATAAGAAGCAGGAGGTGGGCAGGCACAGTGGCTCACACCTGTAATCCTAGGACTTTGGGAGGCCAAGGTGGGAGGATCACTTGAGCCAGGAGTTCAAGACCAGCCTGGGCAACATAGTGAGGCCCCATCTCTTAAAAAAAATTGTAAATATTATTTTAAAAAGTAAGTTATATGCTGGATGTGGTGGTTCACGCCTGTAATCCCAGCACTTGGGGAGGCCAAGGTGGAAGGATCACTTAAAGGTCAGGAGTTCGAGACCAGCCTGACCAACATAGTGAAACCCCCGTCTCTATTAAAATAAACAAACAAACAAACAAAAAAAAAAAAACGCCAGGCGTGGTGTTGGGCACCTGTAGTCCCAGCTACTTGGGAGGCTAAGGCAGGAGAATCGCTTGGACCCGGGAGGCAGAGGTTGCAGTGAGCCAAGATCATGCCTCTGC
The DNA here is from genome assembly GCF_001698545.2 of Rhinopithecus bieti. Lineage (NCBI taxonomy): Eukaryota > Metazoa > Chordata > Mammalia > Primates > Cercopithecidae > Rhinopithecus > Rhinopithecus bieti. Next base: position 5,435,476 of record NW_016808231.1, on the reverse strand, counting down.
ACTCCATCCTGGGCAACAGAGTGAGACTCCATCTCAAAAATAAAGTAAAATAAAAATTATAGAAAAGGAAGTGGGAGGTGAGAGTGAAGTCCTTGTTTGTAGCTTGCACAGTTGGTTCCATTCACAAAATGGGGAACCAAGAAGCAGGTTTTTGGGAGAGAGAATGCAGGGACCCCGCACCCCAGCGAGACCCTGAGGGGAGGTGCAGAGGGGGTGTGGACGTGCCGGTCTGGGGCTCAGGAGAGAGGCCTGGGACATGGACATGGGAGTCGTTAGGACTTTAAAGATCACTGGAGCCCAGGGAAAGAAGAGCTCCAGGAAAAGAGATGCCAGGCAAGGGAAGATGGCATGGGACAGATCCCTGAGGAGCCCTGCGCTGAAGAGCCAAACAGAAGAAAAGAGGACAAGGCCCAGCCAGAGGGGACATCCTGGAAGCTGAAGGGGAAGAAATGGTCAAGGAGAAAGACCGATGAGGCTCCAAGGGTTAAACCTAGAGTTCCCTCACGCCCCAGCGACTCCACTCCCAGGTATATCCACCCAGGAGAAGGAAAGCTCACGTCCACACAGAAACTGTGCACAAAGGTCCACAGCAGCGCCGTTCCTGACAGCCAAGTAGGAAGAACCCAACGTCCATCAGCTGATGAATGGAGAGAGAAAACCTGTGTACTCATACAATGGATATCATTCAGCCTTACAAAGGAACTATGTCCTGAGACAGGCTACAATGTGGATGAACCTTGAAAATCTGACACCAAATCAAAGGCGCCAGCCGCAAAAGGCCATGTGTTGTATGATTCCATTTTTGGCCATGTGTCGCACAATTCCATTTATATGCAGTGTCCAGGGTAGGAAGATCATGGAGACAGTAGATTAGTGGTTGCCAGGGTTGGGGGAAAGGGAGAATGGGTAGTGAGTGCTAACGAGGACAGGGGTTCGTTTTGGGGTGATGGAAATGTTGTAAAATTGATTGTGATGGTTGCATCACTGAATACACTAGAAACCAGTGAACTGTATACTAAGCGGGAAGATCTTCTGGCGTGAAGATTATATCTCAATAAAGCTGGCATATGTATATGTGTGTACATATATGTATACATATATGTGTATATATATGTGTGTGTGTATGTATATATATGTATTTTTTGAGACAGAGTCTCGCTCTGCCGCCCAGGCTGCAGTGCAGTGATGTGATCTCCAAGCACTGCAACGGGTGCCTCCTAAGTTCAAGCGATTCTCCTGCCTCAGCCTCCCAAGTAGCTGGGATTACAGGCATGTGCCACCATGCCGGCTAATTTTTGTATTTATAGTAGAGATGGGGTTTCCCCATGTTGGCCAGGCTGGCCTTAAACTCCCAACACCTCAGATGATCCACATGCCTCAGCCTCTCAATGTGCTGGGATTACAGACGTGAGCCAACACACCCGGCCAATATATTTAAAAGGCAGACAAGGGCCGGGCGCGGTGGCTCAAGCCTGTAATCCCAGCACTTTGGGAGGCCGAGGCAGGCAGATCACAAGGTCAGGAGATCGAGACCATCCTGGCTAACACGGTGAAACCCCGTCTCTACTAAAAAATACAAAAAACTAGCCGGGCAAGGTGGCGGGCGCCTGTAGTCCCAGCTACTCGGGAGGCTGAGGCCGGAGAATGGTGTGAACCCGGGAGGCGGAGCTTACAGTGAGCTGAGATCTGGCCAGTGCACTCCAGCTTGGGTGACAGAGCGAGACTCCGTCTCAAAAAAAAAAAAAAAAAAAAAAGGCAGACAAGGACTGAAACGCGCCTGCTGGCCTTAGGGAAGATGAAGCTGTGTGCCAAGGGTCACTGGATTGAGCCTCTCCCTGGTGGGTACCACCAGGTTCACCCGTCCCCGACGGCCCCCGCCCTGCAGCCCCTGGGCAGGCCAACTTACTCTAAGCTGCTGAGGCTCCTGTTGAGCTGTAGTGCTTGTCCCAGGGCCTGGGCAGCGCTGGCCTGGATGAAATTCCACTGCAGGCTGGGCAGACACAGACACATGTGACTATGTGACTATGTGGCCCTGGGGCAGAGCCAAGGAGGCTCTGATGGCAGGGGGTGGAATCCCTGCAGGATGTGGCAGGAGAATTCCTGCAACCCCTGCCCAGGCTTAGTTCTCAGTGGGTCACATGTACTCCCTGTTGAGCTGTGGCCAGAGGGCTGGGGAATAAGCAAGGAAAGACGCCTCCAAATGAAGTGTGGGCACCTGGAGGCCCAGCTGTGACCACCTTTTAACACGTCTGTCTGTGGGTCAGGAGAGCACAGGATGGGGCACAGTCTGCTGGCAGCAGTCTAGCCTGGGCAGCCTCTGAGACCTTTGCAAGGGGTGTCCCCAAACCAGGCTTGGCCTGTACATCATTGGCTTGGGTGGAGCCCGGCAGCTCTGCAGAAGGGGGACAGGGCAGGGTGGAGAGCTGCAGACTCACTGAAGGGAGGTGAGGGTACGGTTTTCTCTCACTGCCACTGCGATGGCCTGGGCACCCTGGTCGTGGAGGAGGTTGGCTGTCAGGCTAGGAGAAAGGGAACAGGAGCAAGTGAGCAGGGTGCTGGCTGTGAAGCCTCCGGTCCTTGGTCACCAGGGATTCCAGGGCTCAATGCCAGGTCACACAGCCAGGACGTGGGGGAGCTTCCTGGGGATATGCTGCCCAATGGCATGATCACATCCTCATCCATCCCCACCAGCTGAGGCAGATGGTGTCATACCAGCCTCACCCTCATGCAATTTACACTATGAGAGTGGGGGACTTGCCATCCGATGCCAGGTCTCCTGACTGCACCCTCCCCAGCCAGCTCCTTCTCCAACCCTGTGATGCAGCGAGGGTGCCCATCAGCCCAGGCTCAGTGTGGGTGTGGTCATGGCATGAACAACCTGTGGAGTCACAGGCCCCCACCACGTACTCCAGGTTCTTCAGGTTGCTATTGGTACAGAGGGCATGAGCGATGGCCTGGCCTCCCTCAGGACTGATGGAGTTTTCTCGAAGGCTGAAAAAAAAAGGAAGACCTGAGCTTCTGACGGGGCAGATGAGGCATCTGGCAGAGCCAAGCCCAGGTGTTTAGGCTTCTGGAAGCCCAAGAAACTGTAGGCAGGGGACCTAGGGTTCTGCACAGTCTGGGCTGAGGTGTGAAGGAGCCAGTGCCAGCGAGCCAGTGCTGGGCCAGCCAGGTGCCCCCGCTTTAGGACCATCCACAGTACAGGGAGAGGATAGGATGACAGGGCCCCAGAGGTGCGAGGGGACAGGTGGCTCAGTGTGCATCTGGGAAGGGAGCAGCAGAATGGGCCACTGCGGGCAGCAGCTGTCCCCTGCACCCCAAGAGATCAGGAAGAGGGCCAGGCTGCCAGGAAGGCTTCCCCAGCAATAGATATCCCTGAGACAGGCTTCCCAGTGCCAAGTCCCTGCAGACAGGTGCCCGGTCAAAGAAACGCCATATTTGGAGAGGGTGGCCAGGACGTACCTGAGGCTGAGGAGGGTCTGGTTGGTGCAGAGGGCCCCCATCAGTGCTGCCACTCCTGCGTCACTGATGGAATTGCTCTGCAGACTGTGGACAGAGAAGGACGCGCACTGGGTGTGGCTGTCGCAGGACCCAGAGGGAGCTGCCCTGTCCAGTCTGGGACAGCAGGCACTGGGTTCAACAGGGAGTTGGGGGCTCCAGGGACAGTGGCGGCCACACTGCTCCTCTCCTCATCTCTCTTTCCTCGCCCATCCCCTCACCTAGCCCCTGCCAGGTGAGGGCAGGTGGGTTTAGCACAACAAACCTCCAAATTTAGACCCTGCCTTGATGTGGGTGGCCCCAGACAGCCTCAGAGCAGGGTGTACTGGGTCTGCAGCCCCCAGAGGGAGTGGTGCAGCAGGCTCCCCAAGTGTAGGTGCAGCGCTGAGCTCTCCTGCCCCCACCAAAGCTGCTACAGCTGACTCCCTCTCTAGCCACCCATGCTGGCTTCTCAAGGACACTTGGAGCTCATCATTCCAAACACTTCAGACCCCACCCCAGCCCCCACTGTCTAGGGAAATGGAGCTAGTGGGGCAGGGAGCACTGAGGACAGTGTGTACCCAGGGTTGATGTTGGCAGGGAAATGGCTCTGGGGGACAGCCATATTTCAGGACTGCCAGCCCACCATCTACTGAAAGAGAACACGGGGACTCGTCACCCTGGCAGGGGTCAGGTGGACTCACTCTAGGCTCTCCAGGCCCTGGTTCACCTTCAGGGCCTCGGCCAGGGCCTTGGAACCTCCATCACCAATACTATTACTGGAGAGCCTGCAAGAGAAGGGATATGGATGAGCCAGCCTCTGGGAGTTGCCGGGCAGGGCTGGGCGGAGGGATCAGGGTCAGGGAAGCCCTCATGGGAGGGCTGGCTCTATTGTCTCAAGGGTGGCCAGTGCACAGTTTGTTCTGCCTGAGGCCTGTTGACTGTAGTCTCTGCATGTGACCACCTGTTGCCTGTAAGAAATCAGGATAGCAAAGTCCCTCTTGACTCCCTGGCAAGAAGAGTCAACCCTTCAGTGATAAGTATTTTGGGGGGTTTTGTGAAGATGGTCAGGAAATGTTTTCTTCTGCCAGGTGGGAAGATAGTAAATGTGAGCCCAAGAAGGTTGGGGTTCACCCAGTCCTGGGAGTCTCCATTCTCCTCGGTTAGTGCTTTTGGAGTCCACAGTCAGCTAACCAGCACCCACACATCCATCAGTCTATCCATCCACTCACCCATCAATTTATCTACTTACCCACCCACTCATTCATAAATCCATCCATCCAGTCATTCATCCATCCATCCACCTACCTACCTACCCACTTACCCATTCATCTGTCCACTCATCCATCCACCCACCCATCAGTCTGCTCACCTATCAATTTGTCTGTCCATCCACTCATCCACCCATCCATCCATTTGTCCATCCATCCATCCATCCATCCATCCATCCATCCATCCATCCACTCACCCATTCATCCACTCATTCATTCAACCATCCATCTATCCACTGACCTGTCCAATCATCCACTTATCCATTTATCCATCCACTCACCCATTCACCCATCCATCCATTCATGTACCCATCCACCTATCCACCCATCCTCCCCCATCCACTACCTTCACCCATTCAAAAAAAAACCCCCCCCTTTTCTTTTGTCTGCTATCTACATTCATCCATACCCCACCCATCCATCCATCTCATCTACCCCATCACATTCATCCACTCATTTATTCAACTCCATCCCATCCCATTCACCCACCACCAATCTGCCCATCAGTTCATTCCTTATCCACCTCATCCCCCATCCTCCACCATCCACTCTCATCATCCATTCATTATTCAACCATCCATCCTTCATTACTCGTCATCATTCATTCAACCATCTTTTCCATACACCATTCCTCATTATCTATCATTCATTCAACCATCCATCCATCCATCCATCCATCAATCCATCAGTCACTTCAACCATCATCCATCCATCTCCTCGCTCATCCTTATCCATCATTCATCCAACCCCATGCGTCCTCCATCCATTCACCCTCCATCAGTCCACTCACCCATCAATTCTTTATCCATCCATAATCACCACCCAATCCATCCATGCATCCATCCACTCCACTCAGCATTATCCACTCATTATTCAACCATCCATCCATCTATCCATTGCCATCCATCAATCCACTCTCCATCCATCACTCATTCATTTATCGATTCATTAATCCGTTCACCCATCCATCCATCCATCCATCCACCCACCTACCTACCTATCCACCCCTACCCACCCATCCATCCATCCACCCACCCATACACCCATTTAACCATCCATCCATCTATCCACTCACTCATCTGTCAGTCCACTCATCCATCCATCCATCATCAGTGTATCCATTCATTCACCCATTTATCCATCCATCCATCCATCCATTCATCCATCCATCCATCCATTTACCCAGCCACCCATCCACCTACCCCACCCATCCATCCATCCACCCATCTATCCATCCATTCACCCATCCATCCATCCATCCATCCATCCATCCATCCATCCATCCTCAGGCTCACAAATATTTGTGCTGGGTTGGGCATTGTGCTGGACACTGAGGATACTAGTGTAGGCCTTTCATATGTCTCACATGAGCTCTTTCAGACTCCTGTTCTGCTTTAAGGCGTCTGCCATCCGCTGGGCTCCCATGGGCCCAATGCTGTTCTTCTGCAGGCTGTGGGAGAAAAGAGAGGGGTCCTTTAGAAAGGCTGGTCACAGCCATTCCCAGACCAACATTCAAGGTCAGGGACAACTAGTGTGCCCTCTTCATTAACTGGAGCAGGTGGGGAGGGGGTTCTCCAGATAGGTCTTTGGATTGTTGCCTAAGTGATAATAGACTGACATTATGATGAGGGAGAGTAAGGGGTCAGAGCAAATGAACCTCCCTTGCAAGGGGTAGAAAGCAGAGATCAGATTATCAGCTGATAATGCCCAACAACCTCCTGAGTGGGGAACTCCATGGACAAGTCTCTCTGGTGCCTCACCCACCAGTCTGCCTCCCATCTAGACCAGCAGGCTGCCTCCCACCCCAAGAAACCTCCCTAGGGGCTGGGTACAGTGGCTCACGCCTGTAATCCCAGCACTTTGGGAGGCCAAGGTGGGCGGATCACGAGGTCAACAGATCGAGACTATCTTGGTCAACATGGTGAAACTCCGTCTCTACTAAAAATACAAAAGTTAGTGGGGCATGGTGGCGTGCACCTGTAGTGCCAGCAACTTGGGAGGCTGAGGCAGGAGAATCACTTGATCCAGGGAGGCAGAGGTTGCAGTGAGACAAGATCCACCTCTATTGCCAGCACTCCAGCCGGCAATAGAGGGAGACTCTGTCTCAAAAAAAAAAAAAAGAAAAAAGAAAAAGAAAAAAGGAAAAAAAAAAGAAACCTCCCTAGGGAGACCCTGGCTTAGGTTCCTCTTCTGAAAAAGCTACTTCCTCTTGTACTAAATCTGGTGGAGGGAGACAGCACAGGAGAAACCCTGTCCTCATCCTACAAGGACAGACAGGCAGGACCTCTCCTGTGTGAGGCTAAATACAAATCTTAACAAATGTAATTTTCCCTGGTTCCGAAAAGGAAAGAGACTCCCCACCACCCCATTTTCTTAGAGCATTTCCTGAGAAAACTTGAGGTTGCACATGCTGCCTCTGTCCCTTTAAGATGTATGTAAATCTTTTTAAAAGCAAAATCAGCCTCTGGCCAGTTTCACAGCCTGGGAATGTCTTTTGTAAGGGTTTGGAGCCATCTCTTTGAAATGTAAACATTAAGGAAGATAGAGTCCCTCTTGCCCTGCCTTCGTGGGAATTAGGCTAGGCATCTGGCTTGAAGCTCCTAAGTACCTGCGTCAAAAAGATAAAAGAAGCTTTACTTTTCCTTTGGATAAAGGCAATTAGGGACCACAAATGGCCATTCCAATTATCCAGTGTATTTAGGATAAACGGCAAATGGTGCTGCCTGGCCCTCTTGCCTGAGGACATCTGCTTGGCTCTAGAAAAGCGAGCTTTCTGTCTTTACACTCGCATTGGCGGGTTGCCCTGATGCACCGTGCAGTCAGTTTAATGTTTATCGTCTCATTGTTGTATTCTTTCCTACATTTGTGGGTTGGTAGGAGGTATTTTACATTTTATTATTTTATTTTATTTTTTAATTTTATTTTTTGAGACAGAGTCTTGCTGTCGCCCAGGCTGGAGTGCAGTGGCACAGTCTCAGCTCACTGCACCCTCTGCCTCCCAGGTTCAAGCGATTCTCTCAACTTAGCCTCCCAAGTAGCTAGGACTACAGGCTTGCACCACCCCGCCTGGTTATTTATTTTTATTTTTATTTTTTTAGTAGAGACGGTGTTTCACTATTTTGGCCTGGCTGGTCTCAAACTCCTGACCTCAAGTGATCCGCCTGCCTTGGCCTCCTAAAGTACTGGGATTACAGGCATGAGTCCCTGCACACAGCCTGGAGGTTTTATTTTTAATTATTTCCCCAACACCTGCTCTCTTGAAAAGCAGTGGGCATCAGGTTTTCCAGAGGCCATCCAGATGGGTCAGAAGGCCTTAGGTCCTAGCCCCATCCATTCTTCCTAGCAGATAATAGGCAGTGAGGCCCTTGGAGGAGGAGGGAGAAGGAAGAGGAGGGGGAGAGAGGAGAGGAGAGAGGAGACGTGTCCACTCACTGCAGCACGGAAAGGGTCCGGTTTGAGGCCAAGGCCTCAGCCATGGACCTGGCCCCATCATCCCTGATGGTGTTGCCCTGGAGGCTGCAGACAAGAAGAGGCGCATCACTGATGGAACAGAAGCTGGAACCCAAGGGCCTGAACCCTCTCTGCAGTGGGGGCACCTCTATGGAGCAAGGGGTTCTGACCGCTATGTGCCCTCACTGCCCACCATGCAGGGAGAGCAGTCGACCCTTTGCACCACTGCCTGGAGCTTAGGTTTTTCTTTGGGTTGCTGAGCATTTGCCTGCCAGCTGGGAACAAGCTCTCTGAATAACCACAACAGGATCATCAATCATCCTCATTACAGCTGAAAGACACAGGATCCAAATGTTGGTGAGAATATGGAGAAACTGCAACACTGCTGATGGGAATGCAAAATGGTCCGCTCTCTGTGGAACATGGTCTGGCAGGTCCTTAAAAGGTTAAACATGGGTTGACCATGTGACGCAGCAATTCCATTCCTAGATATATACTCAAAAGAATTGAAAACAGGCACCGCAAGTCTTATTCACCAGTGTTCACAGCAGCGTTATTCATATAACCAAAAGGTGGAGACAACCCAAATGGCCGTTACTGGGTGAATGGATCAACACATCATGGTCTGTCCATCCCACAGAATATGATTCAGCCTTAAAATGGAGGGAAGAGGCTGGGTGCAGTGGCTCACACCCGTAATCCCAGAACTTTGGGATACCAAGGTGGGTGGATCACTTGAGGTCAGCAGTTTCAGACCAGCCTGGCCAACATGGTGAAACCCCATATCTACTAAAAATACAAAAATTAGCTGGGTGTGGTGGCACATGCCTGTAATCCCAGTTACTCGGGAGACTGAGACAGGAGAAGCGCTTGAACCCGGGAGGCAGAGGTTGCAGTGAGCTAAGAACACGCCACTGCACTGCAGGCTGGGTGAGAGAGTAAGACTCTGTCTTAAAAAAAAAAAAAGAAATAAAAAAAAGTTAAAATAAAATAAAATGGAAGGAAGCATTGACACATGGTACCACACAGAAGAAACTTAAAAACATCATGCTCAATGAATAAAGCCAGCCACCAAAGGCTGGACTATATAAATCTATATACATGAAATGTCCACTATAGGTAAATCCTTAGAAATGGGAAGCAGATTGGTGATTGCAAGGGGCTGGGGAAAGGGGAGAATGGGAAGTGACTGCTTATGGGTATGAGGTCTCCTTCAGGGGTGATGAAAATATTCTGAACTGGACAGATGTGATAGTGGCACAACATTGTGAATGTGCTAAATGTCACTGAACTGTACACTTGAAAACAGTCAGGTTTTTTCAGACGGAGTCTCGCTCTGTCACCCAGACTGGAGTGCAGTGGTGTGATCTTGGCTCACTGCAACCTCCACCTCCCAGGCTCAACTCACCCTCAGCCTCCTGAGTAGCTAGGACCACAGGCACCTGCCACCATGCCCGGCTAACTTTTTGAACCTTTTTTTTTTTTTTTTAGTAGAGATGAGGTTTTACCATGTTGGCCAGGCTGGTCTCGAACTCCCAACCTCAAGTGATCCACCCGCCTTGGCCTCCCAAAGTGCTGGAATTACAGGCGTCAGCCTCTGGGACCTGTCTAAAACAGTCAATTTTATGGTACATGAATTTCACCCTAATAAAAATAAATAAAAGAAAACACAGAACAGAAAAGTGGTACCTACTCAACTAATGATAGATACAACCACAGGCTCTTAAAAGAGATACAACGGGCTGGGCTCAGTGACTCATGCCTGTAATCCCAGCACTTTGGGAGGCCAAGGCAGGCAGATGGCTTGAGTGCAGGAGCTCGAGACCAGCCTGGCCAACATGGTGAAACCTTGTCTGTACTAAAAATACAAAAAAATTAGCCGGGCTTGGTAGCAGGCGCCTATAATCCCAGATACTTGGAAGGCTGAGACAGGAGAATCGCTTAAACCTGGGAGGCAGAGGTTGCAGTGAGCCAAGATCACGCCACTGCACTCCAGCCTGGACGACAAAGAAAGACTCCGTTTAAAAAGAAAAGAGAGAGACATAACAAACCACATCACACATCTGTCCCCTGCTCAGGCCACACACACAAGCTCAAAGTCTAGGGAAGAGCTGGAGCCTGGAAACTTGTTTAGGGCACAAGATCCCCAGAACCCAATGGGATGGGAGCCAGTATCCCATGCCTGCCATCTTTGTTTGTTTGCTTGTTTTGAGACGGAGTTTTACTCTGTCAGTCACACAGGCTGGAGTGTAGTGGCGCGATCCTGGCTTACTGCAACCTCTGCTTCCCAGGCTCAAGCGATTCTCCTACCTTAGCCTCCCAAGTTGCTGGGATTACAGGCACCTGCCACCACGCCAGCTAATTTTTGTATTTTAGTAGAGATGGCGTTTTGCCACATTGGCCAGGCTGCTGTCAAACTCCTGACCTCAAGCAATCCACCTGTCTCAGCCTCCCAAAGGGTTGGGATTACAGGTGTGAGCCACTGCGCCCAGCCGCATGCCTGCCATCATGAATCACCTCCCATTCTCATAGTTGGTGCCTGAGAAGAGGGTTTTCTGGGCCCTCTCTTGGAGTCACAAGACAGGGAGCAGGTGACACACACCTCAGAGAGGTCAGGGTGCGGTTGATCTTCAGAGCATCTGCCAGCGCCTTGGCCCCTTGTGGTCCAATGGAGTTACCGTGGAGGCTGAAGGAGGAAGAGAGAAAGAGACGCCTCCTTCATCTGTCTCCCAGGGAGGGAAGGGGAAACAGAAACTGCATTGACTTTGAAATTCGTGATCCTCTAAGTGAATGTATGAGGGCTTAAGATCTCATGTTTGGTGGAACCAGGGCAGAGATCCTTATATGAACAAGGAAGGAGTTTCCCTAAGACTGTCCCAGGTGTTGGGGGAAAGAAAGCAGGACCTGATGGACTAGTGGACTTGGGCCAAATGTGGAGATGAGAATGATGGCCCCAGATGTAGGGCCAAACATCTGGCGTGTCTCTGGCTGGAGCCCAGCAACTGAGGAGCCATGGTTCTGCCCGGCTGTCCTTCCGTCCCACCAGGAAGGCATGTGCGCTAAGGTGTGGCCTCCCTGTGTCTTATTCCCACAGGAGTCTTAGAAGCTACTCCAAATGAAGTATGGGTATTATGTCCAGATGCTACCCAGGGGCTGAATCATGGGAATCAGGGACGAACAGACAGGTAAGACCCCAGTCATTTCCTAGGAGGGGAGGGGACTTCACAAGATGCCTCACAACTCTTCTGGTTCCAATGGCGAAAGTTCGGCCTTGGTTGTCCTACTTACTCCAGAGAGGTCAGACTTCTGTTGACCAGGAGGGATCTGGCCAGAGCTTTGGCCCCTTTGTTACTTATCTGGTTCTCTGCCAAGCTGCCCAAGGAAAGGGAGAGGAGTGGTTATTTTGGGCATGCACATCTCATGGCCTCTTCCTCAACACCGTGCCCATGATTATTCCTGTAGGCCTCCCCCCATCATCAGGGTCTGGACACAGCTGGAGATGAGGTGACCCCTGGAGCAGAATGCCAGGCACAGCAGAGCCCCTGAGCCTGGGCAGCATAGGGGCAGGGTAGGAGGACAGACCCTCACCATGGCAAAGGGTCCCTGAAAAAAGTTTAACCAGAATCCAGCACAGCAGCTTCTACACAAACAGCACAGCAAAGAAAATGGAAATCTCAGAAGCCTAACATGCAGATGGCAGCCAGTGGTGTGCTGGTAAACTGGCTCCCAGGAAAAACAAAATTTCAAAAACTGGGCTATGCATGGTGGCTCATGCCTATACAATCCTAGCACTTTGGGAGGCCCAGGTGGGAGCATCACTTGAAACCAGGAGTTTGAGACCAGCCTGGGCAACATAGGAAGATCTTGTCTTTACAAAAAAAAACATAAAAATTAGCCAGGTGTGGTGGCACATCTGTAGTCCAAGCTACTTAGAAGGCTGAGGAAGGAGGATTTAGCCCAGGAGGTAGAGGCTGCAATGAGTCATGATCAGTGACATCACTGCGCTCCAGCCTAAGCGACAGAGTGAGACCATATCTCAAAACAACAACAACAAAACAAAAAGCAAATGCAAAAACAAATGCTACCAAACTGATTTGTAGCATTTGCCAATTTCCACGGTATAAATACTCCCACCAACACCAAGTTCAAGCAACTCCAGCTTGCAAAATTCCTGAAAATTTAACAATCAGCTCTCATGAACTGGTACAAATGAATTTAGGCAGACTACTGATCCTAGCCTCTTTTCTAGTGCAAAATGGCAAATAGTGGAGTTATTTAAAATTAGCTTTAAAATTAAAAAAAAAAAGCACATCTTGATCTGCCTTGAGAGCATGGTTCTGGCAATATGGTGATGGATCAACTCAATGTTGCTTCATGTTTCCAGTTGCAGAAATAGTAGCTGTCTAGGCTCTTTGCAGTTTGTAGGCATTCAGCCCCATGGGATATAGTAGTTCAATTAGAATCCCCAGGCTGGTGCTGTTCTTTTTCTTTTTTCAGACAGGATCTCATTCTGTCACCCAGGCTGGAGTGCAGTGGCACAATCATGGCTCACTGTAACCTCGAACTCCGGAGCTCAAGAATCCTCCCACTTCAGCCTGCCAAGTAGCTGGGACCAGAGGTGCATGCCACCACACCTGGCTAGTTTTTTAATTTTTTGCAGAGACAGGTTTTTACTATGTTGCCCAGGCTGGTTTCAAACTCCTGGGCTCAAACGATCCTCCTGCCTTGGCCTCCCAAAGTGCTGGAATTACAGGCATGAGCCACTGTACCCAGCCTGGTACTTTTCAAGCTATATTCAAGCAAACTGTTCACTGGAATAAAGTCTCTTTTCTCTAAATTCCTTTTCAGAGAACTTCAATTCACAGCATTCGTCCAGGCCACCTCTATATAAATGTTCTCAAATTCTAAAGTGCTTCCATCCCCCTGCGACTTTATGGTATTTTATAAGTTGTATTTAACTTATAGTTGAAATAGGGATGTGGCACTGAGGATCAGCTACAGAGAGGCAAAGAAGAGCATGTGGCCAGAGAAGAGATTTTTTACTTCATTCAGAATAATTTACTTTTATTTTTATTTTTAGTAAAGATGGCATCTTGCCATATGTTTCCCAGGTTGGTGTTGAACTCCTGGCCTCAGAGAATCCCCCCACCTTCCAGATTGCTAGAATTATAGGAAAGAGCCACTGTGCCTGGCCCCCGAATAATAATTTCTGAGCACTACCTAGCCTCCTTTAAGCAAAACTAAAAGTTGGCTATTTTGTCATGTGCTAAAATGCTGGGGCTCTCACAAAGGCAAAAAATTAATAATAATGATAATTTGTCATTCTTTTTTTTTTTTTTTTTTTTTTTTGAGACAGAGTCTTGCTGTGTCGCCCAGGCTGGAGTGCAGTGGCGCGATCTCGGCTCACTGCAAGCTCCGCCTCCCGGGTTCCCGCCATTCTCCCGCCTCAGCCTCCGAGTAGCTGGGACTACAGGCGCCCGCCACCTCGCCCGGCTAGTTTTTGTATTTTTAGTAGAGACGGGGTTTCACCGTGTTAGCCAGGAGGGTCTCCATCTCCTGACCTCGTGATCCACCCCCCTCGGCCTCCCAAAGTGCTGGGATTACAGGCTTGAGCCACTGCGCCCGGCTGGAGAATTTGTCATTCTTTTTCTTTTCTTTTCTTCTTCCTCTTTTTTTTTTTTTTTTGAGATGGAGTCTCACTCTGTTGCCCAGGCTGGAGTGCAGTGGCACAATCTTGGCTCACTGCAACCTCTACCTCCCGGACTCAAGCAATTCTCCTGCCTCAGCCTCCTGAGTGGCAGGGATTACACACACTCACCACCACGCCCTGCTAATTTTTGTATTTTTAGTAGAGACAGAGTTTTGCCAGTTTGACCAGGCTGGTCTTGAACTCCCGACCTCAAGTGATTCACTGGCCTCAGTCTCCCAAAGTGCTGGGATTAAAGGCGTGAGCCACCGCCCCTGGCCTAGATACCCTTCTAACCCCATTTTTACCCTCTTTAGGCACAGAAATGACTTGTTCAAACTCACACAGAGCCTACACCTCTAACCACACTCCCTAGTGATTTATTTTTGTTCCTGAATCAGTCTAAATTGCCATTAACTCAGATAAAGATTATTTCAGCCGGGCGTGGTGGCTCACGTCTATAATCCCAGCACTTTGGGAGGCCGAGGCGGGTGGATCACGAGGTCAGGAGATCGAGACCATCCTCGCTAACACGGTGAAACCCCATCTCTACTAAAAACACAAAAAATTAGCTGGGCGTGGTGGCAGGCACCTGTAGTCACAGTTACTCGGGAAGGTGAGGCAGGAGAATAGTGTGAACCTGGGAGGCGGAGCTTGCAGTGAGCCGAGATGGCACCACTGTACTCCAGCCTGGGCAGCAGAGCAAGACTCTGTCTCAAGAAAAAAAAAAACAAAAAAGATTATTTCAGAACCCAGAGGCTTGTATGAGAATGAAGAATTACCCTTGGGTACGGTGGCTCACACCTGTAATCCCCGCACTTTGGGAGGCTGAGGCGGATGGATCACCTGAGGTCAGGAGTTTGAGACTAGCCTGGCCAATATAGTGAAACCCTGTCTCTACTAAAAATACAGAAATTAGCTGGGCGTGGTGGTGGGTGCCTGTAGTCCCAGCTACTCGGGAGGCTGAGACAGGAGAATGGCTTGAACCCGAGAGGCAGAGCTTGCAGTGAGCCAAGATCGTGCCACTGCACTCCAGCCTGGGCAACAGAGTGAGACTCCGTCTCAAAAAAAAAAAAAAAAAAATTACCCCTGGGGTTCTCTTCTCTAAACTCACCTCCCTAGGTCTCCAACAGCCACCTTTAGAGGATCAGTCACATTGATTGAACCACAAACCCTGGGTGTGTGTAGTTTCTCAGATCCAGGAATGTTACTCCAGGAGAGATTTCATAAGCGCACATTCAACATATGAACTTTTGTCTAATTACAAGATGCAGGGTTTTTTGTTTGTTTTGCTTTTTGAGACGCAGTCTTGCTCTGTTGCCCAGGCTGGAGTACAGTGGCGCGATCTCAGCTCACTGCAAGCTCCACCTCCCAGGTTCACACCATTCTCCTGCCTCAGCTTCCTGAGTAGCTGGGACTATAGGCGCCCGCCACCACGCCCAGCTAATTTTTAGTAGAGACGAGGTTTCACCGTGTTAGCCAGGATGGTCTCAATCTCCTGACCTTGTGATCCGCCCGCCTCGGCCTCCCAAACTGCTGGAATTACAGGCGTGAGCCATCACGCCCAGCCACAAGATGCAGTTTTAATTAAAAATTGTTTAAATTGATTTATAATTAAATTTGAAATTAAATTTTAATTAAATTAAATTTGAAATTTAAAATTTTAATTATAAATGCAGTTGGCTGGGCGCAGTAGCTCACGCCAGTAATCCCAGCACTTCAGAAGGCCGAGGTGGGTGGATCACGAGGTCAGGAGTTCGAGACCAGCCTGGCCAACATAGTGAAACCCCGTCTCTACTAAAAATACAAAAACTAGCCAGGCGTTGTGGTGGGTGCCTGTAATCCCAGCTACTCGGGAGGCTGGGGCTGGAGAATTGCTTGAACCTGGGAGGCAGAGGTTACAGTGAGCCGAGATCGTGCCACTGTATTCCAGCCTGGGCGACAGAGCAAGACTCTGTCTCGGTGGGGAAAAAATGCAATCCTGTGCCTAGAATGCTGTTGGACAGCAAACTTGGAGAGGTGCTTAGAGAACATCGTGCCTGGTGTTATGTCAGCACATGTAGTGTCGAGTCCTCGGCCAGGTCACCTCCCTCTTCCTACTGATGAGGCACCTGAGCCTCTGGCACTTTCTGGAATTGGGCAGAAACAAGCAGGCTGCATCTGGAGCCACATGCTCCAAAGACACCTCTCCATGGCAGCACCACTGCTGTGCTGAATGGAGGATGATGAGAAGAGGGTTCCATACCCCCCATACCCCACAAGACCATGGGCACCCTGGGGTCCCCTGGGTCTGCATTACCTGATCTTCTGAATGCGACAGTCCTTCCCACTCAGCACGCTGCCCAGCAGCTCCATCACGGGGTCCTGGAACTGGTTGGTGTCCAACCTGGCCAAGGGAAGCAGTGACAGTGAGTGTCCCACCCGCCCACTGGCAGGGTGGGGGCCCTGGCCCAGGGCCTCTGCCTCTCTCCATCCCATTCAGAGCCGTCACCGCAGCTCTGAGATCTGCACTCAGCCCCGGTGCTCGAACCTTTCCCATGAGAGTGAAGAGGAGGCTCGGTGCCCATGAGACCTGCCGTTCCTATGCAGAATGGCATCTTCCACGGGCTGTCGTCCTCACCACCCCACACGCCGCCTGCCTCTGCGGGACACCTGGATGACCCTCAGCCTGTGTCCTTTCCTCCCTGCTCACTGAGGTCCAGAGCGGCGGGCGGGGGGTGGGCTGAGAGCATTCAGGGGGGCAGCTTCTGTCAGACTGGATGGTTCTGAGGGGTTATGAAGTGAATTGTGTTCCCACAAAAGATAGGAAGTCCTAACCCCCGGTGCCCCAAGTATGTGGCTTTATTGGGAAATGGGGTCACTGCGGATGTACTTTGTTAAGGTGGGGTCATGCTGGAGTGGGGTGGGCCTGTAATCCAATGTGACAGTGTCCTTTTAAGACTAGAAAGCACTGTCCAGGAGCAGTGGCTCATGCCTGTAATCCCAGCACTTTGGGAGGCTGAGGTGGGCGGATCACCTGAGGTCAGGAGTTCGAGACTAGCCTGGCCAACATGGCGAAACCCCGTCTCTACTAAAAATACAAAAATTAGCCAGGCATGATGGTGGGCACCTGTAATCCCAGCTACTGGGGTGGCTGAGGCAGGATAATTGCTTAAACACAGCAGGCGGAGTTTGCAGTGAGCCGAGATCGCACCACTGTATTCCAGCCTGGGCGACAGAGCAAGACTCCATCTCAAAAAAAGAGAGAACAGCACCATGTGGAGACAGACACAGGGAGAAGATGGCCAGGCAATGGGTCAGAGACTGAAGTAATGCAGCCTTTAGCCAAGGGTTGCCGTCAAACACCAGAAGCTAGAGAGGCAGGAAGGAACGTCTCCCATATGTTTCAGAGAGCACGTGGCCCTCCTGGCACCTTGATTTGAGACTTCTGGCCTCTAGAACCGCGAGAAAACACACTTGAGTTGTTTTAAGCCACTAAGTTCATGGTCCTCTGTTACAGCAGCCCTAGAAGACTGATAGAGAAGCTCGGTGGTGGGGAGGGGATGGCTTCTGCTCTCTCCTCTGCCCCTTCCGCAGCCCCTGACCCCCGCTCTGGCACCCACCTGAGCTTCCGGCAGTAGAGCAGCTGGGGCAGCAGGCTCTGAAGGACGCCCTGGCTGAGGCTCAGGGACAGGTTGGCCTCCTGGGCACAGGCGTCGGACACCTGAAGGAGGTAGGCCAGGGCGGCATGGTGCGGAGGACCGGTCAGCCTGGCCAGGGCCCCGCTCTCCATGGCCTCCTCCACACTGCGGACCAGCTCTCTGTGCTGCAGCTCGTGTAGGCAGTGTAGGACATTGATGTCCCGTGCACAGACTGCAGCATCAGGGCGCAGGCAGCCCTGCAGGAGCTCAGCCACTTGGGTCCGGTAGGCCTGGTGCTCGCCTTGGGCCAGGAGGGAGCCAGCCAGGAGGGCATTGACCCTCGGAGACAAGAGGCCGGAGAGGAAGCGTAGGAACACGTCCAGCCTCCCGTCCTCTGCCTGCATGGCCCGCTGGGCTGCACTCCTGAAATGCGTGAGGAAGCCCAGCCTGGGCCAGGATACACCGCTCTCAGTGAAGAGGTCGAAGATGGCCCTCCTGGATGCGCCATAGTAATACGCGGCTGCCACAAACTCCTGCAGGGACAGGTGGGTGAAGCAGTAGGCCACCGATGATGCCAGCGTTTCCTCCCGCTGCAGGAAGCAGCTGCACAGGGCACCCTGCAGCAGAGCGAGGTCCACACCGAACGCCTTCATGTCTTGCTCATAAAACACGTATTTCTTCTTGAGCAGCCCATGGAAGGCCAGCCGGCCCAATGTCCCCACCATCTTTCGGCCACCGTGGGCCACCTGCTCAATGCGAGGGCTTGCCTTGCCCTTCTCCTGCCCCTCCCCGCTGAGGGCCATCCTAAAGTACCATGAGTAGAGCTCGCACAGGGTCCTCGGGGGCCACAGGTCTGCGTCCTGGGGCCCCGTCCTGCTGTGCCACAGGTGGCCTAGCGCCGCCCCCGTGAGCCTGCAGAAGGCTGGGACGGTGCACATCAGGTACAGGGCCCTGTCGGCCTGTACTTGGCTCAGCACCCAGCCCAGGAGGGCCTGGTCCTTGGGGAACATCTGCTCCAAACACACTTTGATCTCCTCCTCATTAAAGCCCCGGATCTCCGTCATCCGATCCACCAGGCCCCCCGGGATCTGGCCAGATGCACTGGGACGGGAAGTGATCCAGATGGAAACTTCTGGAAAGAGGTTGCCACGGATGATGTTGGTGATCAGGTGGTCCACCGGGATCTCCTTCTTGGGGTCCATGCAGGCCACAGTGTTGGAAAAGTCCAGAGGCGTCCTACACTCATCCAAGCCGTCCAGGATCAGGAGGGCCCTGGCTGGGACTGCCACTGCCAGGCTGGGCTCGCCAATGTGCGGGAAGATGGAGCAGATGAGTCGGTCAGCGCACAGCTTCTCGTGGGTGTTGAGATCTCGGAAGGTCAGAGGCAGCACCAGCGAGAAGTCCTTGCCGACCTGCCCATGGGCCCAGAGGCGGACGAAGTGCCTCACCAGGGTGGTCTTGCCCATGCCGGCCACCCCAATGGTGATGGAGACCCGGGGTGGGACCGACACCCGGGAGAGAGGCAGGAAGAGCCGGTCTAGGGCGACGGTCCTGGCGGGGCGCCCACCCCCGCGGGTGGCCTCCACCTGTGTGAAGTCATGCTCCCTCAGCTGCAGGTCCGTCAGGCCCTCCACCAGCAGGAGGGAGGCCAGCCTGTGGCAGGGTCCGGCCAGCTGCAGGCCACCTGCCACCTTGCTCAGAAGGGCCTTGCGGTGCCTCTGTATCATGGAGTCTGTGGGACAGAGGCCAGTGGGGAGGGCGGGTAAGGGAAGAGTGGGCACAGACAGCCCAGGTATCCCCCACCCCGTGTCTGCCTCCCAAGCCAGTCCTACCACTGCTGCAGGGCCCCAGCGGGGAGTCCGGTGTCTTGTCCAGGGCCTGAGGCGTCTGGGAGCCTTGACTGCCCTTCCCAGACAGCAGATCCATGAGGGCTTTCACCTGCTCGGCCGGGGAGCCTGTGCCGTGGCCCTGGCCGGCCTCCCTGCCTGTCTGCACCTCTTGCTTCCTCATGGAGTTGGAGATTACTTCCAGGAGCTGTGAAGAGAGGGCCTGAACCTGCTGCCTGCCATGCTCCCCATCCAGCAGCCTGGGACAGGTGAGCAAGTCCCCAGGAACGGGGTCAGGGATCCCGTCTTCCTCTTTCCTCAGCCTTTGGGTAGCCCACTGACCTGATTTCTAAGAACGGACTGGAAGGGCCATTTGTTCCTGGATGGTGACAATGATCACACGAATGCAGGGGCCCAGTGGATGAGAACTGGGGCCCTGGGCTTGCACCCTGGCCCTGCCACTTACCAGATAGGTGACCGTGGGCAGGCTGAGTCTCCTCTCTGCGCCTTGGTGTCTTCATTTGTGACCTGGAAATGGTGATGAGGTTACAAGTAAGTTCGCTCAGAAGGAGGGAGGAATGAAAGAAGCCACCCTGTTGGAAGATGTGGGAAAAAGGAAAAAAAAGCCACTCTGGGGATGCTACACTGTGTGGTTCTGACTGACATTCTGGAAAAGGCAAAAGTATGGAGACAGGAAGACAGTGAAAGAAAGGGCCAGTAGGGGCCAGGGGTTGGGAGGAGGGGTGAACCGGTGGAGCACAGACGATTCCTAGAGCAGTAACATGACTCTGTAGGGTCCTACAGTGGTGGGTCCATGTCATTATCATTATACATTTGTCCAGACCCACAGAATGTACAACTCCCAACACTTTGGGAGGTTGAGGTGGTGGATTGCTTGAGACCTGGAGTTTGAGACCAACTTGGGTAGCATAGAACCCATCTCTAAAATTTTTTTTAAATTAGCCAGGTTGGGGGTATGTGTTGGTAGTCCCAGCTACTTGGGAGGCCAAGGCAGCAGGATCGCTTGAGCCTAAGAGGTCGAAGCTGCAGTGAGCCATGATCACACCATGGCACTCCAGCCTGGGTGACAGAGCAAGACCCCATCTCTAAGAAAAACAAAATAAAACAAAAAACTCTGAATTATTCTTGCTACTGAGTTAAAGCAAAAAAAAAAAAAAAAAAAAAGAGTGAGTCAGAATATAAACTAAGGGCGTTGGCAACATGCCCATGTAGGTTTACTGATTGTAATCAATGGACCACTGTGGCAGGGGACGGTGATAGTGGCAGTCTGGGTGGGGGCAGGCATGGGGCGTATGGGAAGTCTCTGTACTTTCCCATCCGTTTTTCTATAAGCCTGACCAGATGCGGTGGCTCATGTCTGTACGCCCAGCACTTTGGGAGGTCGAGGCGGGCAGGTCACTTGAGGTCAGGAGTTTGAGACCAGCCTGGCCGATATGGTGAAACCCTGTCTACTAAAAATACAAAAATTAACTGGGCATGGTGGCTCATGCCTGTAATCCCAGCATTTTGGGAGAACGAGGCGGGCAGATCACCTGAGGTCAGGAGTTTGAGACCAGCCTGACTAACATGGAGAAACCCTGTCTCTATTAAATATACAAAATTAGCCAGCCATGGTGGCACATGCCTGTAATCCCAGCTACTCATGAGGCTGAGGTGGGAGAATCACTTGAACCTGGGAGGCGGAGGTTGGAGTGAGCTGAGATCACGCCATTGCACTCCAGCCTGGGCAACAAGAACGAAACTCTGTCCCAAAAAATAAGTAAAGAAATAAAAAATAAATTAGCCAGGCATGGTGACGGGTGCCTGTAATCCCAGCTACTCAGGAGGCTGAGGTAGGAGAATCACTTGAACCTGGAAGGTGGAGGCCGCAGTGAGCTAAGATAGCACCACTGCACTCCAGTCTGGGGGAAAGGGCGAGACTCCATAATCCTAAAATTGCTTTACAAGGAAAAGCTTATTAATTACAAAAAGGAAATAAAACAGAGAAGAAGGAGGAGTTGAAAAAGAGAAATTGCTGGTTCTTAGAGCAGCTGTTTTTCTTACTATGTTCCTGGGGTCTCCTGGGAGTGCAGGAACTTCTGGGCTCCCAGCAGCGCTGTTGGCCTGCTGCTGCTGGGGACAGTGATACAGAAATGCAGAGAGGCAAAGCCGAGGCCCCCCACTCCCATTTGCCTCCTTGTTGCCAAGACTGGTTGTCATCCTGCCCCCACGGCCCTCCCACAGCCAAGGTGGACACTGAGGCTCCGAACTTGCGTCCACCCACCCTGCTTCCCTCCTCACTGGGCACCCTGGCCACAGCAGCCCCTCCAGCGTGGCCCCAGGAACTCAATGGATGGGGCTCAGCCCTCCATTGTCCACGGTTCTAGGAGAAAAAACACAATGTGGCTAGCAGAGGTGATGGCCCACTGCTGCTGATGGCAACCCTGCATTCAAAAATAACCCCTGGTGTTGTCACTGCACAGAGAAGCAGGTTGGACCCCACCTGTCCACAGGGCATTTCCCTGGTTCTCAATGTTTACCTTAAGAGTTTGCTGTCAGGCTGGGCGCAGTGGCTCACACTTGTAATCCTGGCACTTTGGGAGGCCAAGGCGGGTGGATCACCTGAGGTTAGGAGTTCAAGACCAGCCTGGCCAACATGGTGAAACCCCATCTCTAATAATAATACAAATGAGCTGGGTGTGGTGGTGGGCGTCTGTAATCCCAGGCACTTAGGGGGCTGAGTCAGGAGAATTGCTTGACCCTGGAAGGCAGAGGTTTCAATGACCTGAGATCATGCCACTGCATTCCAGCCTGGGCGACAGAGCGAGACTCTGTCTCAAAAAAAAAAAAACCAAACAAACAAACAAAAAACTTGCTGTCTGCAGCCCTGGGATTCAGCAGGCTCCCTCACCTTGGATTTGCAGTGGGGAGCCTGGCTTTTTCTTTTTTTTTGTTTTTTTTTTGAAACGGAGTCTTGCTGTGTCACCTAGGCTGGAGTGCAATGGCGTGATCTCAGCTCACTGAAACCTCTACCTCCCAGGTTCAAGCAATTCTCCTGCCTCAGCCTCCCGAGAAGCTGGGATTACAGGCACCTGCCACCACACCTGGCTAATTTTTGTAATTTTAGTAGAGGTAGGGTTTCACCATGCTCTCCAGGCTGGGCTCGAACTCTTGACCTCGTGATCCCCCACCTCAGCCAAGCCTGACATTTTAACACAGGTGATGCTTTTTATCTGGAAAATGATAAAAGAAGCTTAGCAATAAGTAAATAAGTAATAAGTAAATAGTAAAGTAAAATAAGTAAAATACCATTTTTCAGGCATTCACGTCATGGTGTTGAAAAAGTAAGGAGTGCGATCAGTTTGAGGTTGGTGGCACCCAGGCCAGCTGAACTAACCTGGAACATTAGGAACAGGCCAAGGCAAGGCCAGTCTCCTTATGCTGCCCGAGATCTTGTTGGCTCTTCCCATTCTTTTATTCTTCTAAATGTCAAAACCAAGAGGGATAAAAAAGATGGGATTTTGGGATAGGCACAGTGGCTCATGCTTGTCATCCCAGCACTTTGGGAGGCTGAGGTAGGAGGATCACTTGAGCCCAGGAGTTTGAGACCAGCCTGGGCAAAGTAGTAAGACCCTAGCTCTACAAAATAAAAATTAAAAAATTAGCCAGGCATGGTGGTTCACACCTGTAGTCCCAGCTACTTGGTAGGCTGAGGTGAGAGGATTGCTTGAGCCTGGGAGGTTGAGGCTGCAGTAAGCAGAGATTACACCATTGCACTCCAGACTGGGCAACAGAGTGAAACCCTGTCTTAGGAAAAGAAAAAGATGGGATTTCAATTGACATTGCCTCATGTGCATGGGTCCATGTGGGTAGTCTGCGGTCTTTTAGATCCTTCGGTAAAACTTTATATTTTTTCTCACCTCGATCTTGCCAGTTCCTTATTTGCATCTAGGTATTTTAAAATAGTTTTGTTGTATGATGAATATTGTTGGTATAACAGATGATTGACTTTTGTTTATTTTATCTCATGTCTCATCAACATATTAAATACTCACATTGGTTCTCATCATTTTCCAGTTAATTTTCTTCAGGTTTTCAAATTACTTCAGCAAGGCTGGGCACGGTGGCTAACACGCATAATCCCAGCACTTTGGGAGGCCAAAGCGGGCAGATCACTTGAGGTCAGGAGTTTGAGACCAGCCTGGCCAACATGGCAGAACCCCATCACTACTAAAAATACAAAAGTTAGCTGGGTGTGGTGGCGTGTGCCTGTAATCCCAGCTACTGGGGACACTGAGGTGAATCGCTTGAACCCGAGAGGAGGAGGTTGCAGTGAGGTGAGAATGCACCCCTGCACTCTAGCCAGGGTGACAGAGAGAGACACCATCTCAAAAAAAAAAAAATTATTCAGCAAGAATAATTTTTATCTCTTCATTTCTGAAAACTATGTGTGTGTGTGTGTGTATATATATATATATATATATTTTTTTTTTTTTTTTTTTTTTTTTTTTTTTGGTGGATGT
>NW_016808231.1:5379829-5411385 GCF_001698545.2 Rhinopithecus bieti | reverse complement strand
TTTTTTTTTGAGGTGGAGTCTCACAATGTCACCCAGGCTAGAGTGCAGTGGCACGATCTCACTGTAGCCTCTACTCCTATGTTCAAGCGATTCTCCTGCCTTAGCCTCCCCAGTAGCTAGGATTACAGGCATGCACCACCATGCCTGGCTAATTTTTATATTTTTAGTAGAGATGGGGTTTCACCATGTTGACCAGGCTGGTCTCAAACTCCTGACCTCAAGTGATCCCGTTTTGGCCTCCCAAAGTGCTGGGATTATAGGTGTGAGCCACCGCACCCAGCCCAAAAACTGTAACTCTTATTTTGAACAATTTTACCACATTGGCTAGGCCTACCCCTTCCCTAGAGCAGTGAAGTTGCTGCAGGCCTTCTTGTTTTACTCTAGACTAGACCAGGAGTGGTTCTTGCCCAAACTGTTAGGTGTGATGTTTGTGACAGATTTCTAGTTAGTTTTCTTCTCCAATGGAGGAAGGTTTCTTGTGTTCTGTTACCATTCAAATACTATTATGTAATATTTGCTGAAGGCATACTGTTTTCTGGATTTTCTGTTAAGCACTATATTTCCATAATTTATTTCTCATAATTCTCAATACCAGTATTTCTCCCATTTTACGGATGAGGACACTGAGGCTCAGAGAGGTTAAGTGACTTGTCCAAAGATACATAGCTGGGAAGTGGGAGTTGGGATAGAAACCAATTCCTCACTGACACACCAGTGCTTGTGCTATATAATCTACTGCCTCTTAAGGTAGTTTTACACTTTGTTTTTTTGTTTTTTTTTTTGAGACAGAGTCTCAAACTCCTGACCTCAAGTGATCCACCCACCTCGGCCTCCCAAAGTGCTGAGATTACAGGTATGAGCTGCTGCGCCTGGCCACATTTTTTTAAAATGAGGAAAGTCTGTTAAATTAGCAAATTATTTTTTAGCATATATTGATATATGATTTATTTCTTTTCATTTATTCAACCAGCAAATATTTATGGAGAGCCTGTTATATGTTCTAGGCCCTGGGGATGTGAAGGTGACCAAGTTAGATCAAGTCCTTGACCTGGGTTTGACGGGTAAGGGATAATGACAACGGAAAGGAAAACAAGTCAACAAGCAAGGCAGTTTCTGCTGGTGGTTAGTGCTGTGGGTGGAATAAACTGTGAGTGACAAAGAGGCCTGGAATTCTAGGGGGAGGGGGAGCAGAGGTGGTAATTGGGGAAGACTGCTGTGAGAGGCCTCTGAGAAAAAGCTATCTAGGAGCAGAGAGGGCGAGAGAGAGTCATGCAGAGAGCTAGGGGAGGGGCATTTCAGGCCAAGGAAACAGCAGGTGCTTAGAGGAAATGCTGTTGGAGCACAGTAAGTGAGCAGGTGGCACCACCCCCCTGGGATGGGAAAGCCAGTCACCGCTGTTGTAAAGAGTTTGGATTTGTTTTAAGTGTGGTGGGGAGCCACTGGGGGGAGTGACATGAGCAATGGATATTAGATCTCTCCTGGAATCCATGAGCTACACGAAACGATTTTCTGATATTGAACCAACTTTGCATTCTAGAATACAATCTTTCATTTATATTATTAAATAGAAGATGTGTATATTCCATATATGTAAAAAATGCATGGGCTAGCACAATAATAGATATGTAAGTTAATAGAACAGGATATAGAGGCCAGGAACAAATATATTTATATTATCTACATATTAAGGAGTTTGGTAACATGACAAAAATAGCATTTCAAATCAGTGAAAATGGCATTGGGGCAATTGACCAGCCTATGAAAAATATTTTCCAGCTCTACTTCACATTAAACACAAAATTTATTTTCAGGTCAACTAAGGAGTGAAAGTTGTAAACACAAAACCATAAAAGCACAATTTAAAAATATGAGATAGTATTTTAAAATATTATTTGGGTAAAGGCTTTTTACAGTGAGACATAAAACTCAGAAGTCTCAGCCTGGGCAACATAGTGACACACCATCTCTACAAAAAAAAAATAGCTGGGCCTGGTGATAGGCATCTGTGGACCTAGCTATGGGGAGGCTGAGGTAGGAGGACCCCTTGAGCCCAGGAGGCTGAGGCTGCAGTGAGCTATGATCGTGCCACTGCAATCCAGCTTGGATGACAGAGCAAGACCCTGGCTTTAAAAAAAAAAAAAAAAAAAATTCATGAAAGGAGAACTATATATTTGGCCCTAATTTGAATAAAATATTAAATTTAGTTTGATCTTATATAATTAACTATTTATAATAATAATAATGCCATAAAGGTTGAAAGAAAACCATAAGCCAGGAGTCAACACTTGACAACATACATGAAAAAATATGACATCCTTAATATATTAAGATAGTGATAAATCAATAAAAGTTAACCAATAAAATTACAACCCCCAAGAAATAGAAAAAAAGACACAGAGAAATTCAATCGAAGTATAAATGACCGATAATTAAAAATGCTCAGTTGGTCACTAAGGATGAAGAAAAGCAAAGGCAAAAGAACAAACTAATCATTTTCTTATGTCTCCATGAATATTATAAAGAAACATAACAGACTGCAATTGGTGGAGAAGAATGTGGAGAGTGGGGAAATCTTTTTTTTTTTTTTTGAGACAGGGTCCTCCACTGTGTACCCCAGTCTGGCGTGCAGGTGGCACGATGAGGGGTTGCCACTGCAGCCCTCAACTTCCCTGGGCTTCAAGTGAATCCTCCCAAAGTAGCTGGGACCTATAAGCGCACGCCTACCAACCCAGCCTAATTTTTATATTTTTGTAGAAGACCAGGGTCTTGCCATTGTTGCCTAGCTGGTCTGCAACTCTGGGTCAAGCAATCTTCCCCACCCTTCGGCCCCAAAGTGCGAATTTACAGAACATGACCACACTGTGGCCAGGCCCTGTAGTGGGAATCCTTAATACATGGTGGGGTGGAAGTATAAATTAGTATAACAATCCGGATTATAATTTTTAACCATTATCTATTGTCATGAAGAAATCTTTTGTCCCTAGATATTCCCAATTTTGGGAATTTATCCTAAATAATACGTGAACCCGGGCGTGGTGGGCCACGCCCTGTAATCAGCACTTTGGGAGGCTGAGGTGGCAGATCCATGAGGTCAAGAAAAGATCGAGAACCATCCTGGCTAACACGATGAAACCCTGTCTCTACAAAAGTACAAAAAAATTAGCCTGGCGTGGTGGCGGCGCCTATAGTCCCAGTTACTGAGATGCCTGAGGCAGAAGAAATGGCAAAATGAACTGGGGGAGTGGAGCCTGCATGGAGCCGGATTGCGCACCCTGCACTCCAGCCCTGGGTGACAGAGTGAGACCCCCGTCCCAAAAAAAAAAAAAAAAAGAAAAAATATATGAATATGTGGTGTGTGTATATATATATAATATATTGTGTATGTGTGTGTGGTGTATGTGGTGTGCAGGCCAGTGACTCACCACCTGTATCCCTAGCACTTGGGAGCCGAAGGCGGGCAGATCATCCTGAGGTTCCAGGGGTGCCGAGACAGCCCTGGCCAACCAATAGTGAAACTACCGTCTCTACTAAAAAATACAAAAATTAGCTGACGTGGTGGCAACACACCCTGTAAAGTCCAGGCTAGTCAGGAGGCGAGGGGAAAATCCCGCTTGAAAAAAGCCCGGGAGTGAAGTTTGCAGTGAGGGCTGAGATATGCCAACTGCACTCCCAACCCTGGGGTACAGACGAGACCTGTCCCCCTCCCCCCAAAAAAAAATATGGTGGGACAAGTCCCTATTTCTATGATAAAGAATGTAGCCTATAAGCATTATCACGGAAAGCCCAGAATGGGAAG
Organism: Rhinopithecus bieti; assembly: GCF_001698545.2. Classification (NCBI taxonomy): domain Eukaryota; kingdom Metazoa; phylum Chordata; class Mammalia; order Primates; family Cercopithecidae; genus Rhinopithecus; species Rhinopithecus bieti. The sequence goes on along the minus strand of NW_016808231.1, from coordinate 5,407,589 downwards.
GGGAATAAACTAATTCTATCAACAGGAAATTGGTGAAGTAAATTATATCCCTGGGTATACAGTGGATTACCTATGTGATCATAAAAAAAAAAAAAAAAATTGGCCTGGCATGGGTGGCTCACATCTGTAGTCCCTAGGCCACTTGGAGGCCAGGCCATGCAGTTTGCCTGAGCTCAGGGAGTTCAAAGACCAGCCCCTGGCAACATGCAAAAACCCGGTCCTCCTACCTAAAAATACAAAAAATTTTAGCCTGGCAATGCCTATAGTCCCAGCCCTACTTAGGAAGGCCTGAGCACGAAATCGTTTTTGAAGCCCAGGAGCAGAGTTGGAAGTGAGGCCGAGAATTCATGCCACTGCAAACTCCAGCCAAGGCCGAGAAGTGAAGACCCTGTCTCAAAAAAATAAAAAATAAGTCAAATTACCAGTCCAAATGGAAAATGTCTACATAATTTTTTGTCCTTATATCATAAAGGTTTATCACTTTCTTTGAGCCATGATTTAGTGTACAATAAAATGTATCCCATTTTAACACTGTACATATAGAGATTTTTGACAAATGTATACCACCTATATAACTACCACAACCAAAATAGTCCAACATTTCTTCTCCAATAAAATGTTCCTTCTGTTTTTTTTTTTTTTTTTTTGAGACGGAGTCTCGCTTGTGTCCCCAGGCTGGAGTGCAGTGGCGCGATCCGCTCACTGGCAAGCTTCCGCCTTCCTGGGTTTCCCCTCCGCCATTCCGCCTCAGCCTCCCAAGAGCTGGGACTACAGCGCCGCCAACCGCGCCCGCTAGGTTTTTTTTTGTATTTTTTAGGTAGAGACGGGGTTTCACGTGGGTAGCCCAGGAGTCTCCGATCTCCTGACCTCGTGATCCACCCCGCCTCCGGCTCCCAAGTGCTGGGATTACAGGCTTGAGCCACCGCGCCCGGCCCCCTTTCTGTTTTTTATAGTCCCCTACCTGACCACCACTCCCTCCGTGGCCCCTAGGCCTTTGGTCCTACTTTTTTCACTGTAAAATTAGTTTTGCCTTTCCTAGAGAATTCAACGTAAAACTACACCAACAGTATCTATGAATGTATTTTTATGCGGAAAAATCAAGATGCAGGCTGGGGTGTCGTGGCTTATGCCCTTTAGTCTAGGCACTTTTGGAAGCGAGGAGGAGGATCCAACCTTGGCCCTGAGTTTGAGACCCAGCCCTGGGCAACAATAGGGAGGCCCCTGTCTCTACAAAAAATACAAAATTAACTGGGCATGGTGGAGCGCACCTATAGTCCTGGAGGCTGAGGTGAGAGGATTGCTTGAGCCCAGGAGGTTGAGGCTGCAGTGAGCCATGATCAAGCCACTGTACTCCAGCCTGGGCAACAGAGTGAGACCCTGTCTCGAAAAAATAAAAATAGGCTAGGCGTGGTGGCTCACGCCTGTAATCCCAGCACTTTGGGAGGCTGAGGCGGGCAGATCACCAGGTCAGGAGATCGAGACCATCCTGGCTAACACGGTGAAACCCCGTCTCTACTAAAAATACAAAAAATTAACCAGGTGTGGTGGCAGGTGCCTGTAGTCCCAGCTACTTGGGAGGCCGAGGCAGGAGAATGGCAGGAACCCAGGAGGCGGAGCTTGCAATGAGCCGAGATCATGCCACTGCACTTCAGCCTGGGCGACAGAGTGAGACTCCATCTCAAAAAATAATAATAAATAAATAAAATAAAATAAAAATAAAGGCCAGGCGCAGTGGCTTACGCCTGTAATCCCAGCACTTTGGTAGGCCAAGGCGGGCGGATCATGAGGTAAAGAGATGGAGACCATCCTGGCCAACATGGTGAAACCCCATGTCTACTAAAAATACAAAAATTAGCTGGGCGTGGTGGCAGGCGCCTGTAATCCCAACTACTCAGAGGCTGAGGCAGGGAATTACTTGAACCCAGGAGACAGAGCTTGTAGTGAGTCAAGATGATGTCACTGCACTCTAGCCTGGGCGACAGAGCGAGACTCTATCTCCAAAAAAAAAAAAAGAAAAAAAAAAAAAAAAATATTTAGAAAAAAAAAAAAAAAAAAATCAAATATCTAGGAATAAATCTAGCAAATATTTGCAAGACTTCTATACTGAAAACTATAAAACATTACTGAGAGAAATCAAAAAACATTGAAAGGAGGGATGGAGGCTGGGCGTCATGGCTCACCCCTATAATCCCAGCACTTTGGGAGGCCAAGGTGGGTGGATTGCTTGAGCCCAGGAGTTTGAGACCGGCCAGCCCGAGCAACATGGGCAAAACCCTGTCTCTATAAAAAGTAGGAAAAAAAAAAAATTAGCTGAGCACCGTGGCACATGCCTGTAATCCCAGCTACTGAGGAAGCTGAGGTGGGAGAATTGCTTAACCCCCGCCTTCGAGGCCACAGTGAGCTGAGATCTCACTACTCCACTCCAGCCTGGGTGACAGAGCAAGACCCTGTCTCAAAAAAAAAAAAAAGTTAAGCTAGCAACTATCTAAACATTCAAAGGTATGTCAGCCCAAACGAAGTGGTGCTGCTGTCTGCCTGGTAAGCCAGAGGCCAGGACACGGGGGCCTCTGTCCTTCTCTCCATTGTGTGACATTAGGGTGTGGCCAGGTGGACACAGCCTCCTGTTGTTGGATGTCCAGGTGCACCCACCAGGTGACCAGCCCTGCTGCGGACGGCAGGAGTGGCCTGGAGGATGAGAGGACCGCATGGAAGAAGTCCCAGCCCAAGGCCTCTCAGCTCTGGTGGGGCATCATCTGGAGTCTTACTGATTGATTGATTTAAAATTTTGGTGAAATACACACCACACAAAATTTACCATTTTAACCATTTAAAAAATAATTTTCCTTAAAAAATAGAGACAGGGTCTTGCTTTGTCACTAAAAAATAAAGACAGGGTCCTGCTTTGTCAGCCAGGCTGGAGTGCAGTGGTACAATCTTGGCTCACTGCAGCCTTGACCTCCTGGGCTCAAGCGATTCTCCCATCTCAGCCTTCCAAGTAGCTGGGATTACAGGTGAAGACCACCATGCTTGGCCCATGGTAACCATTTTATCTTTTATTTTTAATTTTTAACTTATTATTATTATTATTATTTATTTATTTATTTATTTTTTTGAGACGGAGTCTCGCGCCCAGGCTGGAGTGCAGTGGCCGGATCTCAGTTCACTGCAAGCTCTGCCTCCTGGGTTTACGCCATTCTCCTGCCTCAGCCTCCCGAGTAGCTGGGACTACAGGCACCTGCCACCTCGCCCGGCTAGTTTTTTTTTTGTATTTTAGTAGAGACGGGGTTTCACCGTGTTAGCCAGGATGGTCTCGATCTCCTGACCTTGTGATCCGCCCGTCTCGGCCTCCCAAAGTGCTGGGATTACAGGCTTGAGCCACCACGCCCGGCCTATTATTATTATTATTTGAGACAGAGTCTCACTCTGTTGCCCAGACTGGAGTGTAGTGGCACCATCTCAGCTCACNCGGCGGCAAATTAGGCACGAGGGATCCCCGCAGGGGCAAAGAGGCCCTAGAGCGCCTGACCGTGTGATCCGCCCGTCTCGGCCTCCCAAAGTGCTGGGATTACAGGCTTGAGCCACCACGCCCGGCCTATTATTATTATTATTTGAGACAGAGTCTCACTCTGTTGCCCAGACTGGAGTGTAGTGGCACCATCTCAGCTCACTGCAACCTCTGCCTCCTGGGTTCAAGCAATTCTCCCACCTCAGGCTCCTGAGTAGCTGGGATTATAGGCACCCACCATCAATACCATTTGTATTTTTGCAGAGACAGGGTTTCACCATGTTGGCCAGGCTGGTCTTGAACTCCTGACTCCCAAAGTGCTGGGATTACAGGTGTGAACCACCACGCCCGGCCTTGTGGGCCATGGTTTTTAAATAACCAGTGCTCCTCCTGACCACCCAGAGATTCGATTGGTCTGGCGTGGGCTACGTGGATCTAGTTTAAACTCCTCAGGTGATTCTAACCAGAGTTGAGAACCACGGGACCTGAGCGGGGCTGGGAGAGGAATGAGGGAGGGACAGTGCTGGCAGGAGTCATGTGTGCCTGGGAAAGCGGGGCTGGCGAGCACCCCTGCCTCTGTGGCCTCATTAGTCTCTCAGTGTTGAGGGTCAGCACTCCTTCCTGACCAGACACCCCTCTTTGTGGGCCCATGACCTTGGGTCCAGGGTTGCCAGATACAGCAAATTAAAATACAAGACAAAGCTGGGTGCAGTGGTTCATGCCTATAATCCCAGCACTTTGGGAGGCTGAGGTGCGCAGATCACCTGAGGTCAGGAGTTCAAGACCAGCCTGACCAACATGGTGAAACCCCATCTCTACTAAAAATACAAACATTAGCCAGGCATGGTGGTGGACACCTGGTAGTCCCAGCTACTCTGGAGGCTGAGGCAGGAGAATCGCCTGAACTCAGGAGACAGAGGCTGCAGTGAGCTGAGATCGCATCACTGCACTCCAGCCAGGGTTTCAGAGCAAGGCTGTCTCAAAAAATAATAATAAAATAAAAATACAAGATACCCACAGATACTTAAATTTCAGATAAACGACATAATTTTTAATATATAGTTCATGTCATACTGGAGACATATTTATACCAAAGAAATGGATTATCTGAAATTCAGATTTGACCGATTGTCCTGTATCTGATCTGGCACCCCTACTCAGGCCCCACTCAGATGAAACTGGCTTTCACCCTCGGACACTTCCCCTAAGAAGGACAGAGGAGGGGTGAACCAACCCCCGCATTGCCAGAACCTCCCAGGGCCAGCCCCAGAGGCTGATGGGGGTTGGTTACCTGGCTGCCACCACTGCCAGGCCCTGCACACAGCCCTGACATCCGTCTGGCAGGCTGGAGCCTTCCACAGACCTCTCAGCAGAGTGAGGTCGCGAGGCCACAGACACCACTTTGGATGGTCAGGCAGCCCCTGTGAGTGCAGCTGAAAGACAGACTGAGGACAGGTGGGCCTCGGGTTGCTTTGGGGGATCTGAAGACCAGAGGTCGATCCACAGCTGGTCTGAGCTGCCGTGAGCAGGGTGAGGCCAGAGGGATGAGTAGGTGCCACTACTGCCTCCTCCCCGGGAGCCTCCCAGGTAGTACCAGGGTTCACCCCTAGATCTTTGTCTGTGGGCGAAGGTGGACCTGAGGCCTTCCTGGTGTGGTGTGGGCTCAGGCCCAGTCCCTCAGGTTCAGCAAATGGGCTGCTGCCTCATTCCTGAGAAGCCTCAGCCCTGACGGACTTGCCGCCTCTGCCCATCACCCGCCCACCTGGTCTGTGCCTCAGTCCTCACAGGGACCTGCTGGGTCCTTTCCTGCCACTTGGCGCCCAGGTGGGACCTCCCGGTGCTGGCCGCCTGCCTGAGCTGCCGGTATCTCCCGCTGCGGCTGCTTGGATGGTCCTTTCTTCCCACACTCTGCCCCTCTCCCCTCCCAGGGCCTCAAAATTCAGGACTCGGTCCTCTCGAGGTGGCCCCAGCGTCATCACTTGAGCTCAAAGCCTTCCCGAAGGAAGAGGCACCTGCACCTCAGGGCCCCACCCTGCTCACTGCACGGACCCCTAGAGTCCAAGGGGTGGAGAGGCCCAGCCCTGGGGAGCCCAGCACCCTGGGACAGAGCGGGGAGTCGTGCAGCCTGCAGCCTGTGATGGCCGACAGTGAGCCCCAGGCTTGGGGGCCACCTCCAGGGAGGGTGCCGGAAAGGACAGCAGGGAGCCTGGTCATAGGGGAGGGCCCTGCAGCCAACACCCAGGCTGGCCCAGGGCAGTGGCACTTCTTCCCAGGCTGGCCCAGGGCAGTGGCCACTTCTCCCAGGCTTGGCCCAGACAGTGGCACTTCTTCCCAGCTGGCCCAGGACAGTGGACTTCTTCCAAGGGCTGTGCCCAGGACAGTGGCACTTCTTCCCAGGCTGGCCCAGGACAGTGGCACTTCTTCCCAGGCTGGCCCAGGACAGTGGCACTTCTTCCCAGGCTGGCCCAGGACAGTGGCACTTCTTCCCAGGCTGGCCCAGGACAGTGGCACTTCTTCCCAGGCTGGCCCAGGACAGGTGGCCACTTCTTCCCAGGGCTGCCCAGGACAGTGGCACTTCTTCCAGGCTGGGCCCAGGACCAGTGCATTCTTCCCAGGCTGGGCCCAGGGACGTGGCACTTCTTCCCAGGCTGGCCCAGGACAGTGGCACTTCTTCCCAGGCTGGCCCAGGACAGTGGCACTTCTTCCCAGGCTGGCCCAGGGCAGTGGCACTTCTTCCCAGGCTGGCCCAGGGCAGTGGCACTTCTTCCCAGGCTGGCCCAGGACAGCTGGCACTTCTTACCAGGCTGGGCCCCAGGGCAGTGGCACTTCTTCCCAGGCTGGCCCAGGACAGTGGCACTTCTTCCCAGGGCTGGCCAGGACAGTGGCACTTCTTCCCAGGCTGCCCAGGACAGGGCACTTCTTCCCAGGCTGGCCCAGGACAAGTGGCACTTCTTCCCAGCTGCCCAGGCACGTGGCACTTCTTCCAGGCTGGCCCAGGGCAGTGGCATTCTTCCAGGCTGGGCCAGGACAGTGGCACTTTCTTCCCAGGCTGGGCCCAAGGCAGTGGCACTTCTTCCCAGGCTGGCCCAGGGACAGTGGCACTTCTTCCCAGGCTGGCCCAGGGCAGTGGCACTTCTTCCCAGGGCTGGCCAGACAGTGGCACTTCTTCCCAGGGCTGCCCAGGACAGTGGCACTTCTTCCCAGGCTGGCCCAGGACAGGTGGCCAACTCTTCCCAGGGGCTGGCCCAGGACAGTGCACTTCTTCCCAGGCTGGCCCAGGGCAGTGGCACTTTCTTCCCAGGCTGGCCCAGGACAGTGGCACTTTTCCAGCTGGCCCAGGGACAGTGGGCCACTTCTTCCCAGGCTGGCCCAGGGCAGTGGCACTTCTTCCCAGGCTGGCCCAGGACAGTGGCACTTCTTCCAGGCTGGGCCAGGCAGTGGCACTTCTTCGCCAGCTGGCCCAGTCGGCAGTGGCACTTCTTCCCAGGCTGGCCCAGACAGTGGCACTTCTTCCCAGCTGGCCCAGGGCAGTGGCACTTCTTCCCAGGCTGGCCCAGGGCAGTGGCACTTCTTCCCAGGCTGGCCCAGGACAGTGGCACTTCTTCCCAGGCTGGCCCAGGACAGTGGCACTTCTTCCCAGGCTGGCCCAGGGACAGTGCACTTCTTCCAGCTGCCCAGGAAGTGGCTATTCTTCCCAGGGCTGCCCAGGACAGTGGCACTTCTTCCAAGAAGGCCTCTGCAGTTGTCCTCTCTCTCAAGCCTTGTCTCGCCCAAGGCTGTGGCCGGGAGAGGCCCTGGGGCTGCCCACTCACCTGGGGGCGGCGCCTGCACCCTCCCTGCCCCTCAGGACCTGGCCCCTCCTGTGTTGTCACCTCCATCTACAGGTGGGGAGAAGTAAGTAGCCTCGGCCGGGCGCGGTGGCTCAAGCCTGTAATCCCAGCACTTTGGGAGGCCGAGGCGGGCAGATCACAAAGTCAGGAGATCGAGACCGTCGTGGCTAACACGGTGAAACCACGTCTCTACTAACAAATACAAAAAACTAGCCGGGCGAGGTGGTGGGCGCCTGTAGTCCCAGCTACTCGGGAGGCTGAGGCAGGAGAATGGTGGGAACCCGGGAGGCAGAGCTTGCAGTGAGCTGAGATCCGGCCACTGCACTCCAGCTTGGGTGACAGCAAGACTCCGTCTCAAAAAAAAAAAAAAAAAAAAAAAAAAAAAAAGAAGTACGTAGCCTCCCATGGGGGGGTCCCAGTGCCAGGAAGGGTGTCCAGGTCTGCTGATTCTCCGGGCCGTGGCTCAGCATCACCACTGCCCAGCATCACCACCACCTGCCCCCAGCACCTTCAAGATGTTTCCTGCTCCTCCTGGGCCATCACTGGTACCTGGGGGAGCTGGGCTTTGTCTCTGGACCTGTCTTGGGCCATCCTTAGGCACATGTCTGTTTTTTTCTCTTTTTTTTTTTTTGAGATGGAGTCTTGCTTTGTCACCCAGGATTGAGTGCAGTGACTCGATCTCGGCTCACTGCAACCTCCCCCTCCTGGGTTCAAGCGATTCTCCTGCCTCAGCCTCCTGAGTAGCTGGGATTACAGGCGTCTGCCACCATGCCTGGCTAATTTTTTTTTTTTTGTATTGTCAGTAGAGATGGGGTTTCACCATGTTGGCCAGGCGGGTCTCAAACTCCTGACCTCAAGTGATCTGCCTGCCTTGGCCTTCCAAAGTGTTGGGATTACAGGCATGAGCCACCGTCCCCGGCCACGTCTGTTTTTTCTACAGCATGAGCCAGTCCTGCCCCAGGAGACACCTTGGAGTCTCGTGGAGTCTACCGAGTCCCCCTCCCCAGAGTAGCTCAGACCTTAAGGCCACCATCCTTCCTGCTAGCATGCCTTCTCCCTCCCCTGCCCTGCACTGAGGTCACCTGGACCCAGCTTACCTCTTGGGCCTCAATGCTACATCAGGGACACCAAGACTGGGGGGCCTGGAGGCTCCATCTCTGTGCTCCTAGGCTCAGCCCTGCTCCAGCTGGGTGGTGGTGGATGCCCTGGGGATCCCTGTGCCAGCCCGAGTCCTCAGGACCAGGGATCAGGGCGCTTACCACACCAACCGACCAACCATGCAGGGGCCAAGAGTAGTGTAGCCGTGACCTTCTGCAGCCCCGCCGAGCCCACCGGCTGTCCCTGCAGCTCCGGGTCCTCACCTCTTCCTGTGCTGGGCTCCACCTCAACCTTCCTTCCTGTCTGATTTCAACAGCCAACAGCCTCACAGACACATCGAGGAGCCAGGGCTCCCTGGCTTGGTCACCGCCCTCCTATAAGTCAAGTGTGGCAGCGATACTGGGGGTCTTGACTCTGGGACTAAGTGTCCCTGCAGGTGGCATGCTCAGGATAAAGTGGCTGGTGCCAAGATTGTTGACACATCACCTCCATCCCGCCACAAAGGAAGCTGCCCTGCCATCGATAAATGCTTGTTTTCAGGCGGGTGGTGGTCAGGAAATCAAGTGAGCAGCCTGAGGTCACGCAACTAGAAGGTGTCCCCACCAGGACTGGTCTGCGCCCTCCCACCTCCAGGCCATGGCCTGCCTTATTTATTTATTTATTTATTTATTTATTTATCTATCTAAGACAGAGTCTTGCTCTGTTGCCCAGGCTGGAGTGCAGTGGTGCAATCTCAGCTCACTGCAACCTCTCCCTCCCGGATTCAAGAGATTCTCCTACCTCAGCCTCCTGAGTAGCTGGGATTACGGGCACGCACCACCATGCCCCGCTAATTTTTGTATTTTGGTAGAGGAGAGGTTTCGCCACGTTGACCAGGCTGGTCTTGAATGCCTGACCTCAGGTCATCCGCCCACCTTAGCCTCCCAAAGTGCTGAGATTACAGGCTTGAACCACTGCACCCAGCCTACTTATTTTTTGAGACAGGATCTTGCTCTGTCACCCAGACTGGAGTGCAGTGATGTGATCTCGGCTCACTGTAGCCTCCACCTCCTGGGGCTCGAGTGATCCTCCTGCCTTGGCCTTCCAAAACATGGAGATTACAGGTGTGAGCCACTGTGCTCCCCCTTTGAACACCTCTTGCTTTCTTTTCTGTCATTCAGTAGGCACCTCTGACTCAGCTGTGCCCCATAACATCTTCCTGTGACCAAAGGGCTCCCCAGAGGCAGGTCACCTGTACCCTAAGAGGAAACAGCAGAATGTCGCCGTCCGCAGCAAGGGATCCCACTCGGCCCCTGGAAGTGGACCTCCGTGGATGGCCTGCCCTGACAGGGAAGGGCGTGAGGGGAAAGGACATGGCCCAGAGCAAGCCACGTGAGAAAAATTACAATAAAGGAAAAGTATGGGACATCCACCGGGGACAGGGAGCAAGCAACATGGGGTCACTGAGGGAAGCAGGTGACAAGGTGGGAGCCAAGGGACAGGGGTCATGGGGTCTGAATTTTCCTCAGCAAGCAAGTGGGAGCCAGCGATGGTTGTAGAGCAGGAGAACAGTAGGTCTGGACTCATAGAGCAGCTTGTGGCTCAGGGGAGGTGGAAGGGTTAGCTGGTTCCCCAGAGCCTGTGTGGGTGATGGGGGAGAGGGAACTGAGGCAGCAGACCAGAAGTGCTCCTGTACATTCCCCTGCCTGCCTGCCTTTTTTCCCTCCTTCCTCTCCCTCCCTCCCAACAATGCTGAGCACACAGGAACCTGCTGGGTGCTGGGAGGACACCATGGCCCCTTGAGAAGGCTGCCTGAGGCTCCAGGCAGGCAGAGTGCAGACCCAGCAGCTGCAGCCTCGGCTGTGAGGAGCAGCAAAGGCGCCTGAAACCAGGCCGCCCACAGGATGTTGGAAACCGCAGGGCCTGGTGGGTATCTGTCACATGAAAGGGGCCAAAGGCTCACTCTGCCTCCCTTCGTGTCTCACGGGGGATGGATGTGGAGCCTGAGAGGACACAGCCTCCTCCATGGGATCTCAGGGAGCAGCCCAGCCCCTGTTCCTCCCCCTCACAGGAATGTCCATCAGTCCACACAGGGCTGGTCCCGTTCCCCACTCTGCCCGCTCTGCTGAGAACCAGATGGGCCATCCTCCTGGCTCCTGGTGGAGGGGGATGCTGGGCTGGGGGCTCCCTAACTGTTCTCACTCTGAGGCTTTCTCTCCACCCAGAGCTGGGGTCAGCTGGACAGGCAGTGGCCTCAGCCCTTCCTAACTTGGCAACAGTATGAGGCCCCTGCCTGCAGGCTCTTTCTCTGTGAACCCCTCGCCTGGGCCCAGGCTGGGCTGTGGCTCCCCTGTGACTGCCTTGAGGGGCCGTGCCCAAGCCATGCCAGGTTGGGGCCACCAAAAGTGGAACAGGCCTGGAGGCCTCTTCACATTACAGTGAGGCAGGGACAGACCCGTTTTCTGATTTAGTTGTTACCAATGAAAGTTCTGCTGCCAGTCTTTTTTAACCCCTTTAGAAATTTTTTTAATATTGTTTTCAAAATAGAGACTTGGCCTCACTATATTGCCCAGGCTGGTCTCAAACTTCTGGGCTCAAGTGATCCTCCTGCCTTGGCCTCCCAAAGCACTGGGATTACATGTGGGAGCCACCATGCCCGGGCTGCCAGCTTCCTTCTCAGTCACTCCTGGAAGGGAATTCTCTCCCGCCTTGTCCACGAGGAGGCCTCTTGCCTGCCAGCCTTGCTGCGGGTGCTGTGAGAAGGCATTTTCCATCTGTCAGCTGGACCTAGTTTTATGCTGCCCGGGTCAGCGTCATCCCCGTGGCAGGGGCCAGGTCTACTCCTGGATGCCACCATGCCTCTGTGGGCTCCTGCAGTGACTCCTTCAACCCCTTTCCCTCTGGAGGCATCAGCTGTTTCACAGCTTGTTTCAGGACAAGGAAATGCTTCTTTGTAGGTTCAGGGCCAGCATCTAGTCCCCTGGCCGGGTGGCAGTGCATACACCGAGCCTCTGCCCAGCGTTGGCCCGTTGGCCCAGGAAGTGTCCAGCGGCCCCAACTGAATCCAAGGTCACCGCGAGGCTTGGATCCAGTCCCCAGGCCATGCCTCCCCCGGCCTTGGGCTCACACTGCACTCAAGGCTCCTAACCTGGCTTGTTAACTACTTGGAACCCCTCCCCCAACCCGTCTTTACCAGCCCTGAAGTTCTGAACTTTCAAGTCATGGCGCACACACATGCGTCCAAACCACAAACCCTGCGAGGCCGGACAGGGGCCCTGAGTGCCCACCTTCACCACTCCCTCTTACTTCCCTAACACCAGGGAGGGGGTCAGCCCATCAAGGAAGCAGCGCGTGATGCCTTCCAAAACAGGCCAGAGGCCAGCCTAGATTGATCACAGCTGATCTCAGGCTCTAATTGTCCGCCCCAGGCACCGTAAGCTGGGAAGCCGGGGCCTCTCCACTGGCTTACGTGCCAGGACACAGTATGTGTGCCAGAAACCACATTTCACCCCCTAAATTCTGCTCAGCCCTAAGACGCAGCTCACAAACCCCAGTTCTGGGAGGCTATCCCTGACACGGCCCTTCAGGCCACCGAAGCTCGACCCCCCACCAGGCCGGGATAGGCCAGTGTCTGTCTCCTCTACTGGACTGGACGCGTTGGTAAAGGCATGTGGTGACTCGGTGAGTTGTGGGGTGGGCTGGGCGGTGGCGGGGGTCTGAGTCTGCTTTTCTAGCAACCCCCAGCTGAGGCAGCTGCTGGGGGTGCTTGGGCCCCACTTCAAGGAGCGGGGGGCTGGAGCTTGGCACCCGGCCAGGGCTCTGTTGGATGTGGGTGTGGGGATTAATGAATGAACATGTGCATCTCTGGTCTAGGAACTGAAATAAGGAGACAGCAGGCCCAGCTTACTCCGCAGTAAAGGGCAGGTGCAAGGTGGGGGCTTCTGCAGGTGTGGGGTGGGAGCTCAGGGGCCACGGTGTCTCCAGCTCCCACCTGTTTCCCTCGTGATCTTCCTGGAGTGTGGCCGCCAGGAGATTTTAATAAAGCCTTTTTGGTTTATTGCACATCATATAAAACTGACTGCACCGTATTTGAAACAGACGAGGACATTCACAGGGATGGAGAGACCGAGGTTTCCTTCTTTCCTGGCCCTCATCTTCCTCCACACTGCTCCTGAGGCTGGAGGCAGCTTTAACCCAAAGAATGGAACTCACTAGTGAACATGTTTGTTTTGCGGGCATCAGAGTTGTTCTGGGCACTTGTGCACTGTCCACTTGGGAGACTGCTGGTAACAATGACAAGCGTCCGGGTAGCACGGCTGGGCCAGGAGAGCTGCACTGGGCTGTGGCAGTGCAGGGAGCCTGAGGACACCTGGTCTCAGGCTGGTGGTGGCTGGGGTTGGCCTGAGTGCTAAGGAGGACAGGCCCAGGCTGCTGGGGCAGGCTGGACCTATGTCCATCTCAGAACAGATGTGTGGGGCAGCTGTGCCCAGGACTGGTGGGCTCAGAGGGTGGCAAATGTGGCAGAATAGGCCATGCCCTGGCCAGCTGGTGATGGCTTACTGCCCCCCGGGACACCTGAGGGCCCTACTGGGTTAAAGGGAGACACACTGGGCTGGGCGTGGTAGCTCATGCCTGTAATCCCAGCACTTTGGGAGGCCACGGCAGGCGGATTGCCTGAGCGCCGGAGTTTGTGACCAGCCTGGGCAACATGGGGAAACCCCATTTCTACTAAAATATAAAAAATTAGCTGGGCGTGGCAGTGTGTGCCTGTAGTCCCAGCTACCTGGGAGGCTGAGGCAGGAGAATCGCTTGAACCCGGGAGGCGGAGGTTGCAGGGAGCTGAGATTGCGCCACTGCATTGCAGCCTGGGCAACAGAGCGAGACTCTGTCTCAAAAAACAAAAAAAAGGGAGACACACTGTGGGCATGGACAGAGGAAGGGGCTGGAGTCTCTAAATCCAGTGGGTGACATGCTCCAAATGCCACCTAGAAAGCAGAGCCCAAAGGAGGAAGCCTCGGACTGGGCTGTGGTCATCATCACAGTGCAGAGCTGATGTGGTCCCCAGGCCCAGAAATGCCTGTGGATGCCCGACCCACACTGGGTGTCCCAGGTCCTCCCTGCACATGGTGGGGGGTGGGGCTGCTGATGGCGGGGTGGGGTGGGGTCGGGATGCCCCGTCAGTTCCGTGCCGCCTTCTTCTTGCCCCGAGGCCACCGCCTCCTGCCCCGGAGCTTCTCCCTGCGGGCAGCGGCGGTGGTGAAGGTGATACAGTGGGTGTCCAGGAAATCCAGCAGCCTGCGCGAGGATACACGGAGGCCGTTCTGCTTCAGCTCCGACTGCAGCTCCCCCAGCTCAAAGGGCTGGTACAGCAGCACCTTCTGGTACAGGGCCGGCTTGGAGCGGATGTAGCATCTCAGCGCCTCGTCCGTGTCCGCCGCCTGCACGGCTGCCTGCGAGGCGCTGACCTCCTCCTCACCCTCCTCCTCTTCACCTGCAGACTCAAATGCCGCTCCAAACTCACAGGAGGAAGAACTGGAAAGAGCCAGACCAGGATGGTTTGCAACCCCTTTCTCTCCGGCCCCTGAGACCAGGTGCCTCTTTAAAGGAAGGAGGGTGTCTACAGGTCCCGTGGAGCCTGGCCTGTGGCACAGACGATCCGCAGCAAGGCAGGACGGGCCTGAGAGATCCCTGCAGGCTACTCCAGCGGGATCCTGCCCCAGCCAGAAATGTACAGTGTGTGGAGCAGGAACCAGGAGGCCTGTGCAGGGCTGGGGTCAGGGAACCAGCCCCCTAAACCCACCTGGTTTTCCCATAGGTCAAACCCAGAAGGTGATGGGGGTTTTTGAAGATTGGACATTAGGCCTCACTCGTGCCAACCCTCACACCCACGGGCCAGAGGATACATGAGGCCACTGACCCCATCGCATCCATCCTGTTACCTCTGTGAGCTCAAGGAGCTGTCACTGCCGTCCACAGAAGTGGCCACGGATTCCTGGGAGGCTGGGAGCTGGGCATCATCATCAAGGCCTGGAGGTGCCTCCTTGGTGGGCGACCTGCTTGGGGGTGCGGGTGCGATGCTTTCATGATGCTTCCTTTGATGTCGGGGGCCCTTGGTCTTAGCAGGTCCCTTGGGCCTATGGGCCCCGGGTCCTGTGGTGGCCTCCTGCTGGGCATGGGCCCCTGCCCTTGAAGGCTTGTAGGTCTGGGAGGTGAGGGTCCGGCAGCGAGGCGCCTGCAGTAGCGGCTGTGAGGACTGGCTCTCATCCTCAGAGTCTGAGTCCAGGGTCTGGTGAGTGTACTGGAATATCTCCTTCAGCTTCAGAACCATCTGGCGTTTAGGCAGAGGGCGGACTCCAAACCTGACGGAGGGACAGGTGGGCCTCAGGACCCACCCACACAGCTTGTCCACACTGCACAATGTTCCCCATCTTAGCAAAGAGTGATGCCCAATGCATTCAGTGAATGGCTTGTGTGACAAACCATAGATGCCTGACTTCTGGGAGCATCGGAGGTTAGTGTCTATTCTAGGAGCCAACTGAGCTTACTCTGAATATTCCAAAAGAAACATTGTCAGCCAGGCACAATGGCTCACACTTAGAATCCCAGCACTTCAGGAGGCTGAGGCAGGAGGATAGCTTGAGTTCAGGAGTTCAAGGCCAGCCTGGGCAACATAGCAAGAGCCCATCTCTACAAAAAATACAAAAATTAGCCAGGCATGGTGGTGTCGCCTGGAGTCCCAGCTACGAGGGAGGATGAGGTAGGATCGCTTAAGCCTTGCAGGTTGAGGCCACAGCGAGCCCAGATCACATCACTGTACTCCAGCCTGGGCAACAGTGAGATCCTATCTCCAAAAATAAAAAACAAAAGATATGCTGCTCCCAGTGCTGAGGGATGGTGGCAGCACAAGCTTCCCTGGGTGCCCGAGTGTAAGAGCAGTGTCATGTGGATGTGAGAGTTAAATGTTCTTTTTAAAAAATCAGGCCTCCACTGGGCGCAGTGACTCACACCTGTAATCCCAGCACTTTGGGAGGCCGAGGCGGGTGGATCACGTGGTCAGGAGTTTGAGACCAGCCTACCATGGTGAAACCCCATCTCTACTAAACAACAATTAGCCAGGCGTGGTGGCGCACACCTGTAGTCCCAGCCACTCGGGAGGCTGAGGCAGGAGAATCTCTTGAACCCGGGAGGCAGAGGTTGCCGTGAGCTGGGATTGTGCCACTGTACTCCAGCCTGGTGACAGAGCGACACTCCGTCTTTCAAAAAAAAAAAAAAAAAAAAAAAATCAGGTCTCCTCACTCAGACTGCTCTGGCTAGAGGGCCATGTCTATCCACACGGAACATGGGGACCTGCTGCCCAGGGGTGACATACAGGAGTCTCATGTGTTGCCTCCCTGGGGAATGGTACGCAGAGAGAACTGGGCGGCTCACCCGGCACCCAGCAGTCACGCATGCTCCCTAAAGGAGCCGACTGCAGGCCTTTCTTCCCAAGCCCAAGCCAGCTGCATCCACCAGACCCAAAGAGAACACGCAGGGACCCTTCCGCCCCCAGGCGTGTGAAACCTGGTTACTTGTGGGAGGGAGAAGACCACCAACCTATCCAGTTCCTTCTTCAGCACCGGCGTCTCCATAATGGAATACTGTGGCATCGGTGTTATGGGCACTTTGGGGGGCAAGTCCTTCTTCCGTTTTACACCTTCTGGGTAAAACAAAAGCAGCACACGTTTTAGCACGACGGACACGGATTGCCCATGTCTGATCCCAGTAGCGTGACCAAGAGGAATACTGCACTTGAAGGTAACCCAAGCATCGTTTTGCTCCATGAAAGCAACAACGGTCACCCCTTCCCTGTCTGGAGCAGGGGCTTCCCGATGACAGCATCAGTGGCACGCACTGAGGACCACACCATGTATAACATGGATCCCAGCTGAACATGGCTCCTGGGGCCGCTGAACCCAACAGCCTGGCATGTGACTAAAACTTAGGCATGGAAACTTCAAAATGTCTGCCCCGCAGTGACAACTTGAGGTGACAATGGGCCACACTGATATACTCTTCAGACAGGCTTAGACATCAGTTTTGTTTTTTAAAAATAATTCATCAATTAAAAAAACCCAGTTAAAAAATGGGCAAAGGATGTGAACAGACATTTCTCCAGATAAGATCTACAGATGGCCAATAAGCACGTGAAAAGGTGCTGAACATTGTTAGTCATCAGGGAAATGCAAGTCAAAACCACAATGAGATACTACTGCACGCCCACTAGGATGGCCATAACAAAAAACAGAGGGCTTGGGCAACATGGCAAAACCCCATCTCTACAAAAAAAAAAAAAGTTAGCTGGGTGTGGTGGCCAAAGCCACCAATGTGGGCAGCTGTTTGTGGTTGTTCCAGCTATCTGGAAGCTGAGGCAGAAGGATCACCTGAGCCAGGAAGGTTGAGGCTGCAGCAAGCTGTGAACACGCCACTGCACTCCAGCCTGGCCGACAGAGCAAGACCTTGTCTCAAAAAGACGAGCAAACAAACAACAACAACAAAAACAGAGTAACAAGTGTTGGTGGAGATTTCAAATGGTACAGTCATTTTGGAAAACAGTCTAGCAGTTCCTCAAAATGCTAAACACAGTTGCCATATGACCCAGCAATTCCACTCCTAAGTATAGAACCAAGAAGAATGAAAACTTATATCTACACGAAAACTTGCACATGAATATTCTTAAGTGGCATTATTAATAACCACAAAGTAAAAACAACCCGTATGTTCACTAATAGATGAATGGATAAGCAAAATGTGGCTTACCATCAGTGGGGTATTAGTCAGACAGTATGCTCAAAGCTGGGGCAACATAGCAAGACTCTGTCTCTACTAAAAAAAAAAAAATTAGCCGGGCATGGTGGCAGCTGCCTGTAGTCCCAGCTACTCAGAAGGTTGAGGTGGGAGGATCACTTGAGCCTGGGAGGTCGAGGCTGCAATGAGCTGTGATTGCACCACTGCACTTCAGCCTGGGTGACACAGCAAGACCCCTGACTCAAAAACAGGCCAGGCACAGTGGCTCAGGCTTGTAATCCCAGCACTTTGGGAGACCAAAGTGGGTGGATCACTTGAAGTTAGGAGTTCGAGACCAGCTCGGCCAACATGGTGAAACCCCATCTGTACTAAAAATATGAAAAAATTAGCCGGGCATGGCATGGTGATGGGTGCTTGTAATCCCAGCTACTCGGGAGGCTGAGGCGGGAGAATCGCTTGAACCCGGGAGGTGGAGCTTGCAGTGAGCCGAGATCGTGCCACTGCACTCTAGCCTGGGCGACAGAGCGAGACTCTGTCTCAAAAAAAATAAATAAATAAGAAGGTATAAATTACTGATCCGTGCCACAACATGTATGAATCTTGAAAACTGTATGCTAACTGAAAGAAGCCAGACACAAAAGGCCACACATTAGTAATACATGACTCTGTTTATATGAAATGTCCAGGATAGGCAAATCCATAGAGACAGAAAGTATGTTCTTGGTTGCCAGGGCTGGGGGAAGGGGAAGGGGAGAGACTGCTCATGGGTGTGGGATTTTTGAGATGATGAAAATGTTCTGGAATTAGAGAGTGGTGACAATTGCACAACACTGTGAATGTACTAAGAACCACTGAACTGTCCATTTTAAAAGGGTGGATTTTATGGTATGTGAATTATATCTAAATAAAGCTGTTATTCTAAAAAATAATAGACTGGGCGAGGTGGCTTACGCCTGTAATCCCAGCACTTTGGAAGGTCGAGGAGGGTGGATCACCTGAGGTCAGGAGCTCAAGACCAGCCTGATCAACATGGGGAAACCTCATCTCTACTAAAAGTACAAAAATTAGCTGGGAGTGGTGGCGGGTGCCTGTAGTCCCAGCTACTTGGGAGGCTGAGGCAGGAGAATCCCTTCAACCCAAGAGGGGGAGGTTGCAGTGAGCCGAGATTGCGCCGCTGCACTCCAGCCTGGTGACACATTAGAACAGTCAGACTTTGCTTCTTCTGCCTTTTATGACCATGGAGCCCTTTGAGCCCCCGATGAAAGTGGTAGGTTCTGTCTCCTGAGAAAGGCACGATTCTTCCTGTGGCCGCAGCATCATCCTGAAGCCCACCTCAGATCTGCTGTGCAGCTTCCTGCAGCCGTTCTCACAGCACTGCCTGGGAACTGGTTAGAAATGCAAATCTTGGTCACCCTACTGAAGCGAGGCTCTAGGGCAGGCTGGGCCAATGGGTGCTATAAGAAGCTCTCCAGGTGCTTCTGAAGCCCCTGAGGGCCGAGGGCACTGTCAGTCGCCTCATTTGTCTGGATTTGGGAGGAAACGGGCCCCCAGGCCACAGGCAGGTGTGCACTCTCGGCCTGGCCTTTCTCCCAGTTGTGCTCAGCCCAGCCCGGCCCTCCTGGCCCTCCCTGGAGGTGCCTGGACGGGAGCAGCAGCACTGAGGGGGCCAACACCTGGGGCTCTGACTCTCCCTGGGGACTGAAATGAGCAGGGAGGTGGCATTCCTGCACCTGAGGGCACCAGGAAGAACGGACCTCACAGCCTCTCACACTTGTCCCACCTGATTCTTTTTTTAATTGAGGTGAAATTCACATAAAGAAATCATAAAGGGAATAATTCAGTGGCATTAAGTATTCACAATGTTGTGCAATCATCACCTCTATCCATTTCCAGAACATTTTCAGCACCCCAAAAGGACACCCGGTACCCCCCCAAAAATGGGGAGCAGTCACTCCCCATTCCCCCTCCCTCCAACCCAGGGCAACCACTAACCTGAGTTCTCTCTGGATTTGCCTATTCTAGACATTTCATATCCATGATGCAGACAGTACATGACCTTGTGTGTCTGGCTTCTCACCCGGCAGCATGTTTTTCCTGGGTCGTCCCCGCTGTAGCGCGTGGCAGTGCCTCATTCCTTGTGGTGGCCAAACGCTATTCCCTTCTCTCGCCGGGCCACGCGGGGCTCCCTGTTCATCTGCTGGCGGGCCTTTGGCTTGCTTCTACCTTTTGGCGACTGTGAATAGCACCTCTATGAACGTGATGTCTGAGTCCCTGTTTTAATTCTCTTGGATACACAGGTAAAAGTGGAATTGCTGGGTCCTACAGCCATTCCACGGTTAATATTTTGAAGAACCACCCTGGTCTAATCTTAAGGCATGCCGATACTTGCTAAATGAGTCGTGGCCTTTGGAGGTGCCGGCTCCGTGTTCTGGAGAAGGGTCTGTAGATGTGGATTTTTAACACATGCCCAGGTGAGCACTGGATCCAGGTAAGTCTGGGAAACACTGACTTACTGGCTAAGAAGTGCAGCGTGAGAGCCAGCCTGGCTCTCCTCCACCGTGGAGGGGAGTCTGGAAGGCAGCGGAAGTGTCGTGCCTCAGGCCAGCAGGCATTCAGCGCCGCCAGCCCCTGGGTCTCATGACCGACCTCCACACCCGCTTAGTGTAAAACAGTAACAAAGACAGTCCCCTTCCCCAGCTCTCCTGGCTACTCACTGGGTGTCTCTAACCCTTTGGGCTTCTGAGCTCCACCGACGCTTAGCATCTGCGCTAGAGGAGGGGTCTCTGGAGGCCTCTGCTCTTCCCCGTCCCAATCGTCCCACAGAGCCGAATTCAGAAAGCTCAGCCTGCTGTTCCCCGGGGAACCCGCGCCCAAGGACTTCTCTTGCGATTTCCTCCGGGCAGCGCAGCTTCCTTGGATGGGGGTGGTGTCCAGGAGTCCCAGGGAGCGGCAGTCACAGCTGTCGGTGGCCTCCTTCATCCTGCGGCTGGGGCTGCTGGTGCTCAGGGGGCCGGTCCGCTCCAGGTTCCAGTGATCAATGGGAATTGGCGAGAGGGGCTCCATGTGCCAGCAGCAGTCGTCAACTGGAATTGGAGGGTCACTGTCCAGCGGGGGACTGCTGTTGGCCTGATGGGAGGCCACCTCCTGCTCATCGTCACTGTCCCCGACTTCCACCACTTCACTCACTGTGGTCTGGCTCAGGAAGCTTGGCCCAGGCGGAGAGTGTTTCAGGAACCGCCTGCTGAAGTGGGCGCGGTCCCCTGAGATGGGACGTGGAGCCAGCGGAGAGGAGTGCGGGTGGCCCCCAGGGTGGGGACGGGAAGGGCTTTTGTGGCCTTGCCTTCTGCCATCAGAAGTTCCTGGAGAGACGGGAGTGAGGCAAGAGGACGGTGTCTGGGGCGGTGGTGTCTGGGGCCTGATGACGGAAAACTTCTGTGCAGCCTCGTTCCCTTCCCTGTTTCCTACCGAGGCCCTGGGCGTGTGCTGTGTCACCGCCTCCACGGCCAGCCCGCTCCTGAGGCTGCTGATTTGGGTCTGGGAAGAACAGTCGCGGCTTCTGCTGGCCAGCGGGGTGGCGGGCACCAGCCATGAGGTGTCTGTGGTGCTGCCCTCGCCGGGGCTGCTCTCACGGTCACAGAACAGCCAGGGAGCCCCTCTGCTGCCCAAAGAGCCCCGGTTCTCCAGCAGCGCCCCCTCGTCCTCCCGCTGCAGCGCAGCTTCCCTTCTTGGTGGGCTGTGGGAAGGCTCCTGATCTGCATCGACGTCAATGACGGAAAACAGCTCACAGGACCTAGGGCTAATTTCTAGAGCTTTCCTTTCTTCCAGAGGATCACTAGAAATGGACTTCATTTTGGTTTGTTCTAGCTCTAGCTCCTCATCGGAGTCCAGTAAGAGGATGACCTCGTCTTCTTTGTTCACTTTGGATGAAGATTTCTGAGGCGTGGAGCTCAAATGGTCAGGGTTTGACTGGGTTAGGTCAATGGACAGAGATTTTTCTGGGGACATCAGGACCCCCTTATTTCTGCACTCCAGCATGGACCGACGCTCTGTGCCTTTCTGGTGGCCTGGCTCTTTAGACAGCATGAGGATGCTCCTGTCCCTTTTCTGCTTTGATGGCATAGCTGGAGACAGCGAGGTTGGGGAGCCCACCTGGGAAGTTCCGCCGCGGGACCGGGGTGTCGACAGGGACAACCCACTTGTGTGATGAGGCTGATGAGACCCGTGGGGACTCCCGCCCTGGGGAGGCCCCAATAGGAAGCGGCACGGGTGCGGTGGAGACACCTGCCAGGGAGCCAGGCGATGAGAAACCTCCAGCCCCCTTTCCCTGACAGCGCCACTTCGTTCCTCAGGCTCACTTGTTACTTGGGACGGCTCTGAGCTCTCTCCCTGAGTTGATGAGAAGAGCTGTTCGTAATCACCGGCATCATCCGAGTACGGAAGGGGGCCTTCTTTTCTCTCTGCCCGGCAGCCCCTGGAAGGGCTGGAGCAACTGGAACGGCCAAGCGCCTCCTGCTCGGAGGCCTCTGCTCCCCGTGCCCCTGAGCACTGGTCCTGGGGTGGTGGGAGAGGGCACTGTCCCACCTTCTCCCAGGTGGTGGTGGCCTCATCTCTTCCTGGCTCCGACGGCTGTATCTCCTCCACCTTGTCCCACCGTTCCTGCACCTGGACACTTGCTAGGAGCTGCCCAGAAACCGGACTGCCACCCTCCAGCCAGTCAGCATCCTCACCAGCACCCACTGCTTTTTCTTCCTGGAGCAGCTTTCGCTGAGTAGCTGCGAATTCATAAATTTCTTCCATTTCTGCTTCATTCACGTTTTCTTGATCTTCTTTGTGGTCCTTGAATTTCAACAAAGTCTCCGCTTCCTCCTCTTCATCTGCCCACATTGACCTCAAGAGTTCCTGGAAATTCTCGGCCCTGCTTTCGCAATTCTCGGCTTCCTTCTCCTCCCATGGTTTGCCCCCTGAGTCCGTGGTGACAGGCACCTGTTCGCACAGGTGAACAAGCTCGCTCACACCAAACCTGCAACACGAAACACCAAGGGTCATCGCCACTCTGCATGGAGATGGGCTCTGGGCACCCCAGTGGGGTGGCAGACCAGAGCAGAATCTTCACCAGGAGGAATGACCATGACCCAGGCCCTGCTCCTTTTGAAGATGGAGCCCACACTCCTTGCCAGAAACACCCAGGCCACTTCGTTCCAGAAAGCAGAGACTGACAGCACTTAAAGCAGGGCTTGCTAACTACAGCTGCAGACATAAAGGGGTGTGTCGGGCTGAATGTAAGGTAACAGGGATTGGCAGAGTTACAAAACTGGGGAGCTGCTGCCTCAGAGGCTCTCAAGACATAGCGTTAGGGCCAGGCATGGTGGCTCATGCCTGAAATTCCAGCACTTTGGGAAGCCGAGGATCACTCAAGGCCGGGAGTTTGAGATCAGCCTGAACAACATAGAAAGTCTCCATCTCTACAAAAAAATGTAAAAATTAGCCTAGGAGTTCAAGGCTACAGTGAGCTGTGATCATGCCACTGCACTCCAGCCTGGGCAACCGCAAGAGACTCTGTCTCTAAAACAATAAAAAAGGCCATGCATGGTGGCTCATGCCCATAATCCCAGCACTTTGGGAGGCGGAGGCAGGAGGATTGCTTGAGGTCAGGAGTTCAAGAACAGCCTGGGCAACATAGCGACACTCCATCTCTCCAAAAAATAAAACATAAATGAAGACATGGCATCAGACACAATCCACAGCAGACCAAGTCCTTGCATCAGCCCAGGCCAATGGGCAAGCCAGCCAGCCACCTGCTTGAAGGCTCTGTGGCCTAGTCAGTATATTTCCAACCCCAGAGGCTGAGCTGTTCCTTTCCTAAGAAAGCAGCAGACGGAGGACACAGGCTTGGATCAGCGACCCAGGCCCTGTCCAGAGGCACAACACTTGTCCCTCTGAGCTGCTGCCTCTCTCCTAAGATGCTGGCTGGATGCAAGCCAGGGGAGCTGCGGCATCTGGGATGCAGCCTAAGCATTCTCTCTATGCCGTTTTACGGGACTCTGGAAAGGACTGCCATTGCTCAGGTCTAGCGGTGGAACGATCACTGAGCAGCAGTGTTTGGGGGGCACTGAAGCCAAGGGCCATTCTCTTATCACACGTAGGGGGTTAAAAACCATGGGACTCAATAGAGTCTTCCTGATCCAGTGCTTGGCACCCCTGCAAGTGTCAGTTCTGGTGTGTCTGTTCTGGCCTTTCACCTAACACGCCCTGTTCTACAGGGTCATCGCTGGCCATGAACTTGGGATTAAAAGGTATACACAGGACTGTTGGTTCTCTCGGCCTCAGCCCCGAAGTCCCGAGCCCTCTGCAGCAGCACAACCCTCCCCAGAGCTGTCAACCTTCCAGTCCTCGCCAGTTACTTTCAAAGGCTGGGGAGCAATCCAGACCTGTGGGCCAGGGAACTCAGCTCAGAACTCAGGCCAGGAGGAAGGCCAGTGTCCGCGGTATAGAGATAGTGCAGGAATGCGCAGGCGGCCTCGGTGCTCACGTCACCCAGCAGGACACGCTGGGTCAGAAGCCCGTCCTCTACAGCAGAGAAGCCTTCGTTGTTCACCTGAAGGTGAAATGCAACACAGAGGGTTTACTGACCAGACACTTGTAACTTGGAGCAAAGCAGATGCTCTGGGGTGTCCTGCAAGTCACTAGTCTTTTATTTTCTTTTAGAGACAGTGTCTCCCCGTGTCACCCAGGCTGGAGTGCAGTGGTGTGATCATGGCTTACTGCAGCCTTGAACTCCTAGGCTAATTTTAAATTTAAATTTTAATTATTTAATTAATTTATTTATTTTGAGTTGGACTCTCTCTCTCTGTTGCCCAGGCTAGAGTGCAGTGGCGAGCTCTCGGCTCACTGCAACTTCCACCTCCTGGGTTCAAGCGATTCTCCTGCATCAGCCTCCCAAGTAGCTGGGCTTGCAGGTGCCCAGCACCATGCCCAGCTAATTTTTTGTAGTTTCAGTAAGAGACGAGGTTTTGCTATGTTGGCCAGGCTGGTCTCAAACTCCTGACCTCAGATGATCCACCCTCCTCGGCTTCCCAAAGTGCTGAGATTACTGGCGTGAGCCACTGCACCCAGCCCCTAGGCTAATTTTTAAATTTTTTTTTGTAGAAATGGGCTCTCACTATGTTGTTCAAACTGGTCTTGAACTCCTGGCCCCAAGGGATCCTCCCACTTAGTTTCCCAAAGTACAGGGATTTCAGGCATGAGCCGCTGTGCCCAGTCCCTAGTCTTATAAGCAGCTCCATGCCCCAGGAAAAGCATTAGCCATTGTTTATGCAGATTTTTGGCCAATAATTTTACAGGTGAGGCCTAACACTCCTCTTTTGTCAAATCATATTGGGACTAGATATTCTAGGACCCAGTTAGAGTCCTCCTGATAGACACAACTGGGCTCCAGAACTTTGACAGAGACTGAGAATAGCTCCCTGAGTTCCTACCCACACTCAAGTCAAATGCTTTCAAGTCAGAAAGCAGAAAGTTCATCAGCAACTCATCCCTGAAGAGATGAATTATGAGCTTTTGTAATTATGCAAATAGAGGAAAAAGAAAACAATTCTGGGAAACAATGGATTTTCTTTTTTGTTTTTTTGTTTTTGACTCTGTCGCCCAGGCTGGAGTGCAGTGGCGTGATCTCAGCTCACTGCAAGCTCCGCCTCCCAGGTTCATGCCATTCTCCTGCCTCAGCTTCCCGAGTAGCTGGGACTACAGATGCCCACCACCACGCCTGGCTAATTTTTGTATTTTTAGTAGAGATGGGTTTCACTGTGTTAGCCAGCATGGTCTTGATCTCCTAACCTTGTGATCCGCACGCCTCGGCCTCCCAAAGGGCTGGGATTACAGGCGTGAGCCACCGCACCCGGCCAAACAATGGATTTTCATTCAACAGAACAAAACACTGATGTTTCCCGGTTCTGAGGCTACCCCTCACACCCACTCCTAACCTCAAGCGTGGGTCTGTATCTCTTCTCCGCGTGTTAGAGAAAGGGATGGGTGGGAGGGAGAAGGTGAGAACATTGTGGGGCAGGAAGTGAGGGTGATGGGGGTGGTAGAAAGGGCATCTGAGACATGGGGAGGCCTGGTTGGAGAAAGGCAGGATTAGAGAGGGAGAGAGAGGAAAGGAGGGCACACGGTGGCCTGTGTACTTACATACTGGATGAGGAGCGGGCATCGGGCATAAAGCACGAACTTGTGGGCGTAAAGCACCTCCCCGCTGTCTGTCTGGAACTGGACATCACTCAGGTGTGGGTTATTGACCATGGCACCAAAGTCAGCAACCAGCAGACCAAGGGAGAGCTGAAGCGGGAGGAGAGGAAGAGCTGTCACCTCCCCACCTCTGTTCTTCTGCCAGGGCAGTGGGAAGCTCCCCACATGGAGGTGGTGTTAGGGTGGGCCAGGTGCCAGGACCTGCATTCTCCTTTCCTCTCCAAAATGGTTCCCATGATGGGCTCAACCTCCGAGTGACCCTAAGGCCCTGAGCAGCACAGAAGAGCAAAGCAC
The DNA here is from genome assembly GCF_001698545.2 of Rhinopithecus bieti. Lineage (NCBI taxonomy): Eukaryota > Metazoa > Chordata > Mammalia > Primates > Cercopithecidae > Rhinopithecus > Rhinopithecus bieti. The sequence continues at coordinate 5,381,858 of NW_016808231.1, read as the reverse complement.
TAGCTTGTTCCTCTGGCTCTTGCCAGTGGGTTCCCTGGCACCCGTGGAGAGGCCAGACATGGGGCTAGACGTGAATTCACAGCGCTGGCAGCTCCTGCACTGTGTGGGCCAGGCTGTGGGATACCTAGGCTTTGAGGAGGTGCGCCCGTCCCCTGTGACGGACAAGCACCCTGAGTCCAAGCAGCTCGGGGACCTGGCCAAGAGGACAGCCGGGTCCAGTATGTGATGATGTCCCTAGGCTGGCCTTGGCATGAAGTGCTTGGTTGACACTGACGTGCAAATGGGAGGAGGTCCACTCTACAGAAAAGCCAGCTCCCACCCTGGGTCCTCCCCACACAGCACACTGACAGGGAGGCCAGGCCAGTCTGCTCAGCTGTGCTCTGGAGCCCAGCCCAGGACCTGCACAGAGGGGAGGGACAGCAAGCCTTCGGTGAGCTCGCAGCTACTGAGGAACGAGCAGAGCGTGCCTGGATGGGGCAGCCACGCTGAGAAACTGTGGTCCCTCTACACTCCTGGGACCTGGGACAGAGCAGGCTCTGGGGCCTCAACCCCAAGGTGCCCCACGGAGTCACAGACAGAAAAGGCAGAAGCCTTGTGGCAGAGCCCCTAGAGGGGCGCCGGGGCGGCTGTGGGTCCATGGCTCTGCTCACGGATGTCAGCATGTGGCAGCCTTCTGGAAAGCAGAGACCTTCTTGAGAGGCCACTGCACTTGCATTGGGGGCCACAGGCCAGCGGTGAGCCAACCCCATCACACATGTGGCAAGCGGGAGTGGCCGGGACCACAGAGCGTGGGACAGAGCCAGTCCTTACCGAGGTGCGGCCGCCCCTTTCCAGGTGCTTGTCCTGCGATGGCACCACAAACCCAGTCAGAGGAAGGCCGCCGGGCACCACGTCCAACCCTGAGCGGAGGATTCACAGGTTAAAGGAACGTCACAGCCCAGCCACATCCACCACCAAGAAGACAGCGTTGACCACAGGCTGAGCCGGCCCCTGCGGTGCCTTGAGAGGCGCTTGCTTTTCGAGGACGCCTTCATGCAAAGCAAACGCGCACGCCCTGTTTCACTGTGTTAGCCAGGATGGTCTCGATCTCCTGACCTTGTGATCCGCACCCCACCAGGGAGGTAAGAGAATAGCAAAACAGCTCACCCAGAGGATTCACTCGCTGTGGGCAGACAGCTCTGTCTTTGGTTAAAGTGGAAGGAAAGTCATGACAGAGTTGTCAACGCCACATTCACCTTTGAGAAAAAATGAAAGCGCCCAGAGGCTGTGTGTTCTCCCACCAGGTCAGAGCTGCCACCACAGCAGCACAAGAGCAGCCTCAGCCGCGGGGAAGGGAGGCCCAGGAGGGCAGGGCTGGCCCTGGAGTCCCACCCAGCATCTCACCTGCAGCCCCTTCCGAGCCAGCCAGGCCCCCACTGCTGGGCCACGGGCTGGCGCTCAGTCCCTCCCTCGCCAGGTCCATGAGGTCCTGCAGGGCCTGGTGCTCCCTCTGGCTGGCCGAAGGCGACAGCCCCCTAGAGCCACAGCCTGCAGTGGGGGTGCCGTGAAGAGCGGGTGACCTTCGCTCTGAGTGCTCAGGTGGCACCAGCGGCGGCATGGGCTCCTGCATGAGGCCCTGAAAGAAGCCAGTAAGCAGAGTGACTGTGTGGTCGCTGTCACTGACGCACACACTGCAGAAGCTGTCACATGTGGTATGCATGGCTGTACCTAAAACTACAGAGCAGGACGTAGGCTGTGGGGACGGAGCTCCAGCCACAGCCCGGGGCAGTCCTGGGACGTTTTTCCCCAGCACTCATGTCAACATGCTCCTCCTCGGTCATGGCCAAGGCCAGGCCTTGGCATCTGTTTGCACAAAGGCTTATCAGGCCAGGGGGGCCCAGGCCTGCCACCCTCCTGAAGTCCATGGCAGGAGGACACTTGCTGCAGGACTGTCTGGAGTATGTGTTTCAAATGCAGGTTCCTGGGCTCCATCTGAGGCACTTTGCCAGCTGCCCTGGGACTCTGCTTTTTTTTTTTTTTTTTTTTTTTT
>NW_016808231.1:5370162-5379634 GCF_001698545.2 Rhinopithecus bieti | reverse complement strand
GAACTTTGTTTTTTTTTTTTTTTTTTTTTTTTTTTTGAGACAGAGTCTTGCTCTGTCGCCCAGGTTGGAGTGCAGTGGCCAGATATCAGCTCACTGCAAGCTCCGCCTCCCGGGTTTACACCATTCTCCTGCCTCAGCCTCTCGAGTAGTTGGGACTATACGCGCCTGCCACCACGCCTGGCTAGTTTTTTTTGTATTTTTTAGTAGAGATGGGGTTTTACCATGTTCGCCAGGATGGTCTCGAACTCCTGACCTCGTGATCCGCCCGTCTCAGCCTCCCAAAGTGCTGCTGGGATTACAGGCTTGAGCCACCGTGCCCGGCCCTGTTTTTTTTTTTTTTTTTTTTTTTTTAAAGACAGAGTCTCTCTTGTTGCCCAGGCTGGAGTGCAATGGCACGATCTTGGCTCACTGCAACCTTTGCCTCCCAGGTTCAAGTGATTCTTCTGCCTCAGTCTCCCAAGTAACTGGGATTACAGGTGTGTGCTACCATGTCTGGCTAATTTTTGTATTCTTAGTAGAGAAGGGGTTTCACCATGTTAGCCAGCCTGGTCTCAAATTCCTGACCTCGTGATCACCCACCTCAGCCTCCCAAAGTGCTGGGATTACAAGTGTGAGCCACCGTGCCCAGCCAGGACTCTGCATTTTCAACAAACTCCAGGAACACACTCTGGTGGAAACCACGGGTTCTCCCTGATCCTACCCAGAGTACCATGTAGTTGCCGGACAGAGAAGAAAGCTGCAGCTACCGAGTGCCCCTCTGGCCTCCTCCCGCCTCTGCCTTTTCTTCCTGGACTTTTCATCACCTGGCTGTGGATACCCAGTGTTGCAGTTCTGGGACCACCAGCCTCCCACAAAAGCCTGTCCCATGTGCCTGAGGGGAGGGACTCACCTGGGCAGGCCGCTGGGGCATGAGGGGAGGGACCAGCCTGGCCGTGTAGAAGGCCTCCATGGCCCAGGCCCCAGTCAGTGCACTGCCCTCCCACAGAAAGTTCTGCTTGCATTCAGGTGGAGGAGGACACTGGCCCACTCTTTCCCACCCTTCCTTTAAAATCCTGCTGGCAGGAAGTGGTGGCGTGCTAGACAATTCCACTTCCTCAGAGAGGAGCAGGGCCACACGGTCCTCTATCTGTCGGCCTGTGGTTTCAGAGTCCTGGACTAACAACAATGGGGAGACACTGGGGTTTCTTCTTGCGACTTTTCTTCTCTAGAGAGAAACAAAAGCGACACCATCAATGGTGGAGTCGGTCCACTCCCCCGGGACCCGCTGGTGGTCTCTCCCAGGGCCACTGTTCTGGCCACACAAACCTGCTTCTGGTTTTATCCTCTCAGAAAAGGCACTTTCCAGCCTGAGTGCTGGCACAGCCGCACATGGCTCCATCTCCGACCGGGACAGAGCCATGGCCACCAGCAGGTCCTCGGACGGTGCCTCGTCCACCTTCCGCCTCTTCCGTGGCTCCTTCTTGCTGGCGGGTCCTCTCCGTTTCAGACCTCCACCGTGATCACTGAAGTGAGAAGACAGCCAAAAAGAAAAGTTACTGGGGCTAGAGGAGTGCGCGCTTCTCAGGTTGCTCACACTGGCCTGGAGAGGGCTGGGCCTGAGAGAAAAGTGATGGATGTGGACCTGCCAGGCAGACCCCTCCCCCACTTCTATTGCCTCGTGTGAACTCATTCAATCACAGGCCAAAAGTTCAACATGGCCAGGCACGGGAGCGTCTGGGTTCCTTCACGTGCTGCTGTCCAGTAGGCTTATGGCAGATGTCCAGAGCCATCTGTGGTACCTGCACATCCTCATGTGGCCAAGCCCGTCCAATGGAGTCAACAATCGATGGCTCTAAGCAGGCTCCCTGGACTCCCACCACCTTCACCCATCAGTACTTCCAATGCTCCTTACACGGTCCCGGCCACACCAGCAGAAAAGGATCCCTTCCCTCCTGCAGGGGCTCCAGGGCAGTGCCTCTGCCCATGGCCAGAAGGAAGGGCTTCCCAGCTTAGGCTGCCAATGGTCAACACGACAACAGCCGCCACGGGACTCTGCACTTTCAATGGGCAGCAGTGCGTTTGGTTTGGAGGAAATGAACAGGAGTTTTCGGCTGGAGAGAAGCTAGGCTGCCTGGGTGCCTCCCACCAAGCTGGGCAAGGAGGAGGGCAGAGGCGACAAAGGAACTTAGCACAAACCGGGCCTACCTTCCCTGCACTGCAGTCATGCCTCTGGCTTTTGCAAAAGCCCGTGCTCTCCACGGGGCCAGGGATGGCTCAAATTCACCTTCCTAGGAACCTGGATAACCACAGCCTCCCAGTGGGAAAGGAGCCGCCTGGGCAGCCCAGGACCCTGCCTCTGTGAGGGGAATGCAGACTCTGTCCCCTCCTCACTCCCCAGCAGGCCAGGTTTGGACTGTGGGGAAAGAGTATGAGGTACTCTGGCCGGGGCATGCGTTCTGAGGACCACAGGCTTGGCCTTGGGGGAGGGAGGGGTTCAAAGACCCCATAAGGGCATCCAGCTCCTGTAGTTTTCTACTCTAACAGCCTTCTAAATGGATCTACATACATCTAGTTTCAGTACTTGGAGGTATTCTAAAAAGCAGACATACTTTATCTGAGCAGGTGCTTTTGGTGTGGTCCTGCCAAGAAAGAAGCAATGGCTTAGATGACCTCTATTCTAAGGCCTCAAGGCTTGCACCCCTACCATGCTAGTGTGGAGGTGCTAAATATAGATGGGCTCCCCCACCAAGAGAATCCCCTCTGCCCTCTGCCATCTCAGCCCCAACCCAGCTCGGCTGCCCATGACCTGTGTGCAAAGCAGTGGGCGGGACAAAGAGTCATCGCCTTTGGCGTTCCCTTTGCTCGACAGTGGTCTCAAACCTGGAGAAGTCAAAGGTCCAAGTTGCCTTTATTCACTATGAACCTGGTGTCAGCTCTAGCGTCCTCAGCAGCACGACAGGGTAGAGCAGGGCCAGCCCTCTGGCACTTGTGTGGCTGTGGTTTGTATGCTGAGGACTTGTGTCCTGGCTGTGAGCAGGGCCTCTAAAAATCTTCTGTTTCACCAACTTTGTTGTTGTTTTTGTTTTATGAAGACAGGTTCTTGCCCTGTCGCCCAGGCTGGAGTGCAGTGGTGCAATCACAGCTCATTGCAACCTTGACCTCCCACACTCAAGCGATCCTTCCGCCTCACCCTCCCAAGTAGCTGGGACTACAGGTGTGCAGCACCAGCCAGCTAATTTTTTAATTTTTTGTAGTGATGGGTCTTGCTATGTTGCCCAGGCTGGTCTTGAACTCCTGGGCTCAAGTGATCCTTCTGCCCTGGCCTCCAAAGTATTCAGATTACAGGTGTAAGCTACCGTGCCTGGCCTATCAGCAACTCTTTGAACTGTGCTGAATAATCTTATGTTAACAGTGTGAAAACTGGACTGTGCTGAGGTGGAAACCATGCTATACAACAATGAAAAGGATGGAGTAAAGTACCAAATTCTTAGATGTGGTGGAGCAGCAGTCCCCAACATTTCTGGTACCAGGAACTGGTTTCATGGAAGACAGTTTTTCCATGGGACACGAATTGGGGAAATGGTTTCAGCATCAAAGTGTTTCACCTCAGATCATCAGGCTTTAGAGTCTCATAAGGAGAGCTCAACCAAGATTCCATGCATGCGCAGCTCGCAATAGGGTTTGTGTTCCTATGAGTCTAAGGCTACCACTGATCTGACAGGAGGCGGAGCTCAGGCGGTAAAACTTGCCTGCCCGCTGCTCACCTCTTGCTGTGTGGTCAGGTTCCTAACAGGCCACAGATCGGTACTGGTCCGAGGCCAGGGGGTTAGGGACCCCTGCACTAGAGGGTACCGACTGCAGGTTCATAGGATTGGAAACTCAGGAAGGACCTTGAGGAAAATAGTGTGATGATCGTTTCTGCACCCACCTAAAGGGGCAGGTCCAGAGCCTTCCAGAATGCAGACTCTGTCCCCTCCTCACTCCCTTCTAGACTGTACCTCATTTCCACCCTAAGTGTTTCATTTCCAGAATGAAGGAGGGCTCTTTTTTTCCTCCACCATAAAAAGCTTCATTTTTTTTGTAGACAGGGTCTCACTCTTGTCCATGCTGAAGTGCAATGGTGCGATCTTGGCTCACTGCAACCTCTACCTTCTGGGTTCAAGTGATTTTCCTGCCTCAGCCTCCCAAGTAGCTGGGATTACAGGCATGCGCCACCATGCCCAGCTAATTTTTGTATTTTTAGTAGAGACAGGATTTTACCATGTTGGCCAGGCTGGTCTCGAACTCCTGACCTCAGGTGATCTGCCCACCTTGATCTCCCCCAAAGTGCTGCGATTACAGGTGTGAGCTACCGCGCCCGGCCCATAAAAAGCTTTTTTAAATAGAAAAAGCCCTGAGTGCACACAGCAATATTTGGCTTGGTTTTCTTCCTTTTCGTTGACTCACCTGGACACTGGCAGGCTGCTGCTCCCCTCAGGCTGTGCTGTCTGCAGCCGCACGGCCTGCAGCAGGAGCTGGGGGCCAACCTCCATCTTCACAGCACACTGCTTCAAGTGGCTGGTTCTGCTCTTTAAGGTAAGAAACGGTTTCCCACAAATCGGGCACTCAGGGATCTGAGGCACAGAAGGTCTTAGTGCCTTTTCAGCTTCATCCAGGCACCTGAAGGAAGACAGTTAATACAGGAGAACCACCCTCCCCGGGAATGTGGATTGGAGCAACTGTGGGTCCAGGTCATCATGGATGTGCTGTGGTCAAAGCAAGTTCCCCAAAGCTAATCCCCTCCACACAGCCTGACTCCGTCTCCTGGCAGTCAGCCCCTAGACACTACACTTAGGTATCTGTTAGCAAAGTTGGCTAAATAAAGCAAGGAAAGATTAAATGCAGTTACATGATAACTTAGAAATTCCACTCCTAAGTATAGACCCCCAAGAACTGAAAGCAGGTACCCAAACAAATACATGAAACCCATGTTCACGGCAGCTCTATCCACAATCCCAAAGGGTAGAAATGCTCCAAATGTCAGTCAATGGATGAAAGGATAAACCACGGTCATATTCCTCATCTAAGAATGGGAAAAAAGACAGTCTATCCATACGATGAGCTACTACTCAGCCACAAAAAGGAATGAAGCCTGTCCCATGCTACAACATGGATGAACCTCAAAAACAACATATTCAGTCAAAGAAGGCAGACACAAAAGGACAACTGTGCAATTTCAGAATCGGTAAATCCATCCAGACAGAAAGTTGATTAGTGGTTGTCAGGGGAGAGAGGGGCAATAGGGAGTGGCTGCTAATGGGTGTGGGGATTCTTTTCGCCGTGATGAAAATAATCCAGAAGTGATTGTGGTGACAGTTGCACAACTGTGTGAATAAATGGGTGAACTATATGTTCTGTGCATTATATCTCAACAAAGTTATTTTTTAAAAAGGGGTAGGTTGACAACAAAGCTGAAGTGCTATTTTCACAGTAAGGTGTGGAGATCCCCACTCCAGCCCTGGGGTGCCCGGGGATTCTGGTCACGTACACGGGAGAGGTGACGGCCCAAGCTGCCCCCACCTGTTTACATGCTGTTCCCTTCGGGTCACGTTCATGGCTGAGAGGTTCTTTTGACAAATCTGGCAGAAGAACAAACCCTTTTCCTCCAGGCTATCATCATGTGCCGACGTTCCTACCCGTGCAAACTCCTGCTGCAGGGTCAAGGCCACCGCAGCGTCGCTCTCTGGGGCAGGGGGCCCAAGCCCAAACACTGTGGAGAAGCACCAAAGATCCGTGAGGATCAACTCCAAAGACAAGCTCACCCTCAGACCTCTGCTCTGTCGGCTCTTGCAGACCATGGGGAGCAGGGGGAGCACAAATAAACCAGAACCCAGCTCTACTCTGCAGACCGGTGACTCGGGCACTGTCCAGTGAGACTGGGCACTAGTCAGCACTCCTGCAACAGTCGTCTTCAACTTTAACATGCATATGCATTGCCTGGGAAGCTTGTCGACACTCAGATTCAAATTCAGGGGGTCCGGGTGCAGCCTGAGACTCTCCGCCTTCCTAGCAGCCCCCAGGCTTGGCGACGCTGGCACCGCAGGACCACTCTAAGTAGCAAGGACCTAAGCTTCCCCACTTCTGCTAAAGTCTGCTACCTTGGGCATTGCAGGTTCACAAGGCTCATATTCCAACAAAGCTAGATGTTCTCTTCGAAGCTCAACCTTTCCTGCTGACCTTTTACTGCCCGTGATAAAACTAGGGCAGAGTGAAATGCCCTTGGCGGTTAAAAAGCAGCATCTCTTCCTTAGCATCAGACCAAAGAATGGACTGATTCTGGTCTTGAGATGGCTCCCAGGATGGCCCATCTGGTATTGCTGAAGCAGACCCCTGTCACTCACAAGGGAAATGCCCTGAACGCCTCATAAACCCCCAAGTTCTTGATGGCTGTGGCCTACCAGTGCCTGCCACTGAGTCCAGCAAAACAGCACGCCTTCATTTTGGTGCCCTGTTTTGTTTGGTCTTCTTCTTCTTTTTCTTTTTTTTTTTTTCCTGAGACGGAGTCTCATACTCTGTCCCCAAGCTGGAGTGCATCGACGCGATCTCAGCTCACTGCAACCTCCGCCTCCCAGGTCCCAGTGATTCTCCTGCCTCAGCCTCCTCAGTAGCTGGGATTACAGGTGCACACCACCACACCTGGCTAATTTTTAGTAGAGACGGGGTTTTACCATATTGGCCAGGGTGGTCCTGAATTCCTGACCTCAGGTGATCTGCCCGCCTTGGCCTCCCAAAGTGCTGGGATTACAGGTATGAGCCACCGCATCCAGCCTGGTTTGGTTTCTTAACAAAGAAATGGTTTATCTCTTTCTGAGAGCTTGCTGGGTGTGATGTGAAGACACAGAGAGAACTGAGTCAAATGCTGGGCAGGGGCGGAGCTCACACCAGCTGGGTGCGTCCTCTACACCTCACATGTGCATCCAGGACTGATGCCTCAGCAGGACATCAAATCACTGCCTGCTGTGGACCCTGGGGCGGCCTGACACTTCTCGGTGTTACTGAAGTGAAATCTGCAATGCAATGCCAAGAGCCTGCATACTTATTAAGCTCTAGGTCCGCCAATAATGGTTTCTTCCTATTTCTTTTCCTTTTGTAAATTTTCATCAGAAATGAGAATCCATATTGTTTCGGGGATGGAGAACAGAAGCACCTGGCATTATTATGCTTATTGTGCTGGTGCTACACCAAGTACACAGCAGCTATGGGGCACTGTCGCCACACGCTCTCACCTGGAGCCAATGAGCCTCTAATCCACTCAGAGTGGGGCAACCCAAGAGTTAGAGGAAGGAGTTAAAGGATCCCATAAAGAAATAAACAAATCCAGAGAGTGGGAAATCTTATAATACAATTAGCCTAGCCTCTTCAAAAACTCAGTGTCATGGGTTTGGGTGCAGTGGTTCACACCTCTAATTCTAGCACTTTGGGAGGCTGAGGAGGGCAGATCGCCTGAGCTCAGGAGTTCAAGACCAGCCTGGGCAACATGGCGAAAACCCGTTTCTACTAAAAATACAAAAAAATTAGCCGCGTGTGGTGGTGGGTGCCTGTAATCTCAGCTACTCAGGAGGCCAAGGCACGAGAATAGCTTGAACCCGGGAGGCCAAGGCTGCAGTGAGCCGAGATCACGCCACAGCACTCTAGCCAAGGCTCTGTCAAAAAAAAAAAAAAAAAAGTCAGTGTCATGGAAAACAAAAGAAAACAAGTGGACTATTCTAGAATCTAGACCTTAGGAGACTGCTGAGCTACAGCAATATGCAGCATGTGAACTTACTGAATCCTTGTCCAGAAAAAAAAGAAACCAGCTACAAAAAATAACCTTGAGACAACTGGGGAAATTTGAATTTGAACTGGATGCCAGGCACTATTATGGAATTAAGCGTGATAATGGTATTGTAGTTATGCAGCAGAATCTAGGGGTGAAGGATCCTGATGTCTATAACTTACCTTCAGATAATATGGAAGAAAAATATGTATATTTGGCTAGGCACAGTGGCTTGCATCTGTAATCCCAGCACTTTGGGAGGCTGAGGCAGGCAGATCACAAGGTTAGGCATTTGAGAACAGCCTGGCCGGCCAGCATGGTAAAACCCCATCTCTACTAAAAACACAAAAATTAGCTAGGCATGGTGGAATGTGCCTGTAGTCCCAGCTACCTGGAGGCTGAGGCAGGAGAATGGCTTGGACCCGGGAGGCAGAGCTTGCAGTGAGCTGAGATCGTGCTACTGCACTCCAGCCTGGGCAACAGAGCAAGACTGCATCTCAAATAAAAAAAAAAAAAAAGGAAGAGGGCCAGGTGCAATGGTTCACACCTGTAATTCTAGCACTTTGGGGGGCTGAGGTAGGCAGATCACTTGTCAGGAGTTCGAGATCAGCCTGGCCAATTTGGCGAAACCCTGTCTCTACTAAAAATACAAAAATTGGCCAGGTGTGGTGGCGCATGCCTGTAAACCCAGTGGCTGGGGAAAGATAATTGCTTGAACCTGGGAGGCGGAGGTTGCAGTGAGCCGAGATCATGCCACTGCACTCCAGCCTGGAGCAAGGCTCTGTCTCAGAAAAAAAAAAAAAAAAAAAAAGGAAGAGGAAGAGGTACCTTATCAAGGAAGATAGGTGGGAAATGAGCCCAGAGACTCTTCAATCTCTGGCTAGATCCAGTGAAGTGGCAAAGGTAAAACATCTCGCAGAGAGCCTATCCACAGAAGAAACCCAACAAATGCTGATTCCTTCCTGCCTCCCTTCCTCAGCTATATTAATAAACTATCTCTGTGTGGAAGACAGAAACACACCCGTCATACCATTCCTCGCCATCATCTCCTCTTGAGGATCTTTTGCGACATTTTCTTCCTGTGCAGCCTCGAGGGAGCCCTCTTTTGAAGCATGTCTCAAACGCTCGGGGTCTGCTCTCTTGAACTGCTGCATTCGCTCTAGGACCAATTGTGCTGTGCGGGGTTTGGAGGGACTTGGCACTGCTGTTGTCAAATAGGAAGGAGGAGGCTGAGAGTCGCTGTTGGGTGCATTCTCTGGCAAGGAGGGAAATATTCACAACCATCTGTTGTAGCTGGAGAAATAAAAGACTTTTCCACCAGATACAGGTTAGACGCAAGTTTCAGGCATCCTTTATCAACTAGTTTAGGTTTGACTCACAAATGTGAAGAGGACTGGTTGCTTGTTGGTAACCTCTTTGTTTATGGCAATACAGACATAAATATCAATGACAGGAGGGGAATGGGATGTGACTGCTAATGAGCACAGGGTTTATTTTTAGGATAAAACTGTTCTCAAGTTAGGTAGTGGTGGAGTTGGACAACTCTGTGAATATACTAAAAACCACTGAGCCACACCCTTTTAAAGGGTGAATTTAATGGAATGTCAATTATACCCCAATAAAGCTATTATTAAAGAAATATTAATGACAAAGGTTTATGTCCTAGATCAATTCTTCTTTTTTTTTTTTTTTTTGTGA